>NC_135807.1:70627387-70949210 GCF_964213995.1 Mustelus asterias | reverse complement strand
CACATCCTTGCTCTGCACCCAGCACCAGAGCAGAAACATGTACCTCAGTGGATATGCGCACCTTGTAAGCAAGGGAAACACAAACTGATGAAAGCATATCACTGTTGCACATGCAGCTGCTAGAGGCTGGGATTGTGCAGGCCTCTGGCATACACAGCAATGCTGGAGGAGAGCTATACGCTCAGCCCCAAGCTTATGACAAACCTCTGGAGTTAACCATCAGGCGGCAGATGTTGGCCACGCAGTGCGAGGTGTGTGGAGATGTGACAGAGATACCAGAGGGTTGCGTGTTTCGGCACTGGCATTGGAGGAGACCATCCAGGCCATGAGCCCTGTGATGACATGCTTGACGGACAAATGCCTTCCTTCATTGAGAGACAGGCAACTGTTATAAAGGACCAAAACCAACAGGTTACTGATACAATAGTGGGTATGCATTCCGACCTGCACTCCATTGCCTTGTCTATCAGCTCTGGGACCCAGAGGCAGGACAATAGAGGGACAAGGAGCCTGGTGTCACATCCAGCTCCTGGTCCCTCTCAGGAAGGCAGGGAGGGTCAAATGGCACTTCTACCCCTCTACTATTGGCACAGATACCCTCAAGTGCCACATTGACAGATGTGCCACCTGCCACTGTGCAAGAGACTCCACTATGTCAGGGCCCTCAAGGCTTCAGGCGACTGGAGGATGGCCACCAAAGTCATCCCAGGCAAAGGTAGCATAACAGACAGCAACCTGACTCTGGTGTAGCTGGTAGTGAGGGGAGAACACCGCACTGCAGCACCCAGAAACGAATCAAGAAAAAGCAACATTCATCACACAAGCGTATTTCTCATTCCAGAGATTTGCACATTTGACAAGGCTTCATTAGTTTATTAATGATGTGTGTGAATTTATAGAGAAGGATTCTATTGGTGGTCTTATTTCAGTAAATATACACATCCAAACTATTGACATGGTTCAGATATTTGAAATTGCCCAAAAAATTATGAACTGGTTTTCAGGTAATGGAAGATCATGAAGAATGAAACACTGGCCATGAAGCTGATATATTTGAGGAGACTCATCTATTGGAATTGTCTCATTATAAGAAATTCTGGTGTCTCACGGCCATCAGAACTCTCACTGGGAAAGGCTTCTCATCTGGCTGCTGCAGATCAGCCTCCCCTTCCTCCATCTCCTCATCTGAGGAATGGTTTGTCTCCCATGACTCCTCCTCTAAAAGAAGATTTCCTCACTGCTTCACCAGGTAGGGCAGCACACAGCAGACTACGACTATGCAGAATACTCTTGACGGCAGGTGTTGGAGAGATTCACCTGATCTGTTGAGGTATTTAAATCTCATCTGGAGCAGACCAATGGTGCGCTTGATGATGGACTTGCTATACCAGTGTTAACTCTCCACCCTGGCACTTCTAATGGGTCATCAGCCATTTCTTCAGAGGGTAAACTTTATTGCCAAGCAGCCATCCTTCCAATGACTCCAGACCCAAAAACATCCCTGGCACCTGAGTGCCTGATGATGTAAGAGTCGTGGCTGCTTCCCAGACACCTGCATGATGCATTGCTGATGGTCACACACTATCTGTACATTGATGGAGTAGCATCCCTTTGGTTTATAAACACCCCGGGCTGCCCTACTGATGCCTTTGTGGTGAAATGGTTGTGATTAATGACCCCCTTGCTCATGATTTTCATGAGTGGCTCAATGCTCAGCAGGGAGTCCAGGTTTGTGCAAGCCTGGCCCACACTTCTTAAAGCCAGTCTGCAAATCTTAAAGGGGAGGTGCATTCCAGCTGGAGTCTCCATAAACGATACTCTGCATGAAAAGTAATATGAGAAATTACTCAAAGGGCTTGTAAACAGATAACCACAAAATTATATGTAGGAGTTTGGCTCCAAGAAGCTAGTTGCAGTGGCAGGAAGAGTTCAGTGATTTTAAATGAATACTCAAGGTCAGTGAATGCATCTTCAAATACTATTTCCTAGCAACTGCACCTAGCAACTACATGCACTGCCCAATGCACCACATCCCCATCACTCATCCATGACCAACCTCTAACAATCCAGACATTGCACACACATTCACCTCTGCTTCAAGCCTCACCCCGATATCTCGCTGCTGCCACATACTGCCAACTATTCAGCTGTGGCAGCATAGGCCCAGCCCTGCTCTGTAGCTTTAGGTCTGGTTGGAGAAGGAGGCATAATGATGCGACCAGCTCCTTTCTGAATTTCAGCTGCTATAAACACTGGTCCTCACTGAGCTAGAGAAAGAAGTGCTCCCTGAATATCCGAGATGGTTAGGGTCTTTTGTTCAGAGACTTTTTCCTCCTCCCTGTGAATAGATTCTTCTCTCTGCTGCCAATTCTCTATCGCTTTGTCATGCTGTAGCCCATGAGGAACTGCAATTTCAGTCCCCACCACTGGCAGCAAGTTGGCTGTTCAAAAGTCTTTCACCGTGGGAGGCACAGTGGTTAGCACTGCTGCCTCACAGCGCCAGGGACCCGGGTTCGATTCCCGGCTTGGGTCTCCGCCTGTGTGGAGTTTTCACAATCTCCCCATGTCTCCGTGGGTTTCCTCTGGCTGCTCCGGTTTCCATTCTGTCCAAAGATGTGCAGGTTAGGTTGATTGGCCATGCTAAGTTGCCACTCAGTGTCAGAGGGACTAGCAGGGTAAATACATGGGGTTATGGGGATAGGGCCTGGGTGGGATTGTGGTTGGTGCAGACTCGATGGGCCAAATGGCCTCCTTCTGCACTGTAGGAATCCTATGATTCTATGAAAATCCACAGCACTCTTTCCAAAGATCCAGCAGCTCTTCCTTCTGACTGAAATAACTTCTGTCAACTCCTCCACAGAATGCTCAGCATAGACCTGCAAAGTCCAAAATGGCAGGTTGGTCACTAAATCATTGTTAGGCACTGATCAGCACCATGATATGCCAATTTCCAAGGATGGGGATGAGCACCAGTCATGTTGTCAGGAGAGTAGACCCCACCATTTCTTTCAGGTGGACAGAATGGTAAAGAAGGCATTTGGCATAGAATCATAGAAACCCTACAGTGCAGAAAGAGGCCATTGGGCCCATCGAGCCTGCACCGACCACAATCCCACCCAGGCCCTACCCAAATATCCCTACATATCTTACCCACTAATCCCTCTAACCTACGCATCTCAGGACACTAAGGGGCAATTTTAGCATGGCCAATCAACCTAACCCGCACATCTTTGGACTGTGGGAGGAAACCAGAGCACTCGGAGAAAACCCACGCAGACACAAGGAGAATGTGCAAACTCCACACAGACAGTGACCCAAGCCAGGAATCGAACCCAGGTCCCTGGAGCTGTGAAGCAACAGTGCTAACCACTGTGCTACCGTGCCGCCCAAGCATGCTTGGTTTCATTGGTCAGAACATTGAATACAGAAGTTGGGACGTCTTGTTGAAGTTGTACAAAACATTGGTAAGACCACACTTGGAATACTGTGTACAGTTCTGGTCACCCTATTATAGAAAGGGTATTATTAAAATAGAAAGAGTGCAGAAACGATTTACTAGTATGTTCCCGGGACTTGATGGTTTGAGTTATAAGGAGAGGTTGGATAGACTGGGGCTTTTTTCCCTGGACTGTAGGAGGCTTAGGGGTGATCTTAGAGGTCTATAAAATAATGAGGGGCACAGGTCAGCTAGATAGTCAACATTTTTCCCAAAAGTAGGGGAGTCTAAAACTAGAGGGCATAGGTTTATGGTGAGAGGGGAGCGATACAAAAGGGTCCAGAGGGGCAATTTTTTCACATAGAGGATGGTGAGTGTCTGGAACAAGCTGCCAGAAGTAGTAGTAGAGGGGGTACAATCTTGTCTTTTAAAAAGCATTTAGACAGTTATATGGGTAAGATGGATATCGAGGGATATGGGCCAAACGTGGGCAATTGGGACTAGTTTAATGCTTAAAAAGGGCGGCATGGACAAGTTGGGCCAAAAGGCCTGTTTCCATGCTGTAAACCTCTATGACGCTGTCAGTTCGCAGTAGAATCGATGGTGCCATGAAGACAAATTTTGCAACCTTTCTTCAGAGAGGATTGGAAGACAAAAATGAGGAAGTAATGCTTCAGTTGTAAAGAGCCTTAATAGACACCACCTAGATTTCCTAATTCAATTCTGGGCAGTGGAAGATGTACTGACATTAAAAGGGGTGTGTAGCACAGGTCCACCGTAGTGATGTTGTGGTTTAAAGGGTTAAATTGTGAGACCAGGTTGCTTAAACTTGGTTTATATTCTCTTAATTTTGTAAGGTTCAAGGGGGATTCATTTAATCAATGGGCCCGATTTTACCATTGCGTGGCGCCCGTTTTCGGGCACGAAAACTTGGTAAAGTTGGGTGTGAGGCCATTAACGCGATCCGCACCCACGTCCGCGCAGATTGCCACTTTACCGAAACCTGGGAATGGCGGCGATTCAATTCGCGCCCAAAACGGGCGCAACAGCGATTTAAATGCATTTGCATGCATTTAAATTGAATTAATGAACTGCCCGCCCAACTTTATCAGCATTTCCCCCTTTACCACCGCGTTTGCCAATCCAGAACCGCGCCGTAATGGACCTAATAAATAAAAGTCTGGATCGGGCGCTCCAGCTGCTGAAGAGCGCATTCAGTGCTTCCAATGGCTCTCTGACTCAGATCAGTGGGGGGGGGGGGGGGGGGGGGGGGGAGAGAGGGGGGAGGCGGGTCAGATCATTCTCTGGTGAGGGGGAGGGGAGTCAGGCCAGATCATTGTCTGGTTGGGGGTGGGAGGAGGAGGAGGCGGGTCAAATGTATCACTGGTGGTGAGGGGGGAGGGGTGGATCGTTGTCTGGGGAGGAGGAATGAGGAGTCAGGTCAGATGTTCCTTGGGGGGGGGTGGTGAGTGAGGCCAGACCATTCTCTTGGGGGAGGAGGGGATGAGTGAGGCCAGATCGTTGTCAGGGTGGGGGGGGAGGAGGGAGGCCCGATTGCTTGCTGGTTGGGGGGGGGCAGATGGATCTCCGGTGGGAATGCGGGGGGTCAGGGAGGTCCGCTGCCACCCTGCGGGTGATCAGTGGGGGGGGGGGGGGCAAGGGTGGCAATCAGTCTGGGTAGTGGGGGGGGGGTTGATAAGGAGGACAGTGATGTGTGTGGGTAGTGGAGTGGGTGGATAAGGGGGACAGTGATGTGTGTGGGTAGTGGGAGGGGTGGATAAGGGGGACAGTGATGTGTGTGGGTAGTGGGAGGGGTGGATAAGGGGGACAGTGATGTGTGTGGGTAGTGGGGGGGTGGATAAGGGGGACAGTGATGTGTGTGGGTAGTGGGGGGGGCTGGATAAGGGGGATAGTGATGTGTGTGGATAAGGGGGACAGTGATGTGTGTGGGTAGTGGGGGGGTGGATAAGGGAGACAGTGATGTGTGTGGGTAGTGGGGGGGTGGATAAGGGGGACAGTGATGTGTGTGGGTAGTGGGGGGGTGGATAAGGGGGATAGTGATGTGTGTGGGTAGTGGGGGGGTGGATAAGGGGGACAGTGATGTCTGTGGAGACCATCGCTCCCGCTTGTCGCTCCCAGGCCACTTTCTCCGCTTTCTGCGGCCTAGGAGCGATCTGACACGGGCGCGCTTTTTCAAATTTTTTTCCAACTGCACATGTGCAGTTCAGAGCACTGCCCACAGCATGAATGGGACTGGAGATGTTTTTTTCAGGCTGAGTGCGTATGGGGGCGCCTGAAAGCAGGTTTCTAAGTCCGATCTGCATTACGCCCAGATTCAGCACTTAGAATGAAAATAGTAAAATCGGGCCCAATATGTTTAAAATTATAAAGATTTGATAGGGAAGATATACTTCCTCATGAGGGAGAATCTAGAACAAAGGAACATGATCTTAAAATGAGAACTGAGCTAATGAAATCAGGGAATACTTCTCCCTCATGGAGGATGGTTGAAATCTGGAATTATCTCTCCTAAATTGTGTTAATTGAGATTTTCAAGACAGATTAATAGATTTTTGTTGGGTAAGATATCAAGGGATGTGAAAGAAAAGTGGGTAACTGGAACTGAGTTACAGAACAATCATGATTTCATAGAATGGCCTTGAAGGATGAATGGCTTACTGTTTTTGCTATATTTGTATGACACTCAAAATATGACAGGTGGGTATCGCAGGAAGCACACTGGAGTTCAGGAGGGAGCTGGGTATGACCCATAATATTAACAGCAATGATTTCTGCCTCATATACCTCCATCGAAAAGTTACTTACGCTAACAATCCACTAGAAATACACCAGAAACGTAAGGAAATGAATCCCCTAACTCCCAAATTGGCATTGTTTAAAACAGTCAAGATATTCCTCAACAAACACCACCAAAACAGATTAGCTGCTTGTTCATCTCACTGCCACCTTAAAATTGGCGGTCGTGTTTCCCCACATTGTAAAATGTGGCTATACTTCAATTTGATATTATAATTAAATGTGAAGCACTTTGGGATGTCCTCAGGCCATTAAAGGCACTATATAAGAATAAATTCTTTCTTTAATCCTTCTAAATGTTAATGGTATGCTGAATCATACTGGCACCTTTAATAATTTAAAGATGATCAACTGGCTGTCAGTCTGATGGTCTTTGTGGTCACTTCTGAAGTGTAACTTTAAATTCCAAGCTTGATTGACATTTGAGATCCCCTGCTGCTTTAGATGGGATTAACCAGTTGTTTATCAAACTACTATATGGAACAGTGAACTTTAACACGATGTTCAGTGGCAAGTAGCCAGAAGAGATTAAAGAAAAAAAAAGACAAAATTGCAATTTTTTTTGACCGCTTAAAATAGGTCCATACAGTTTCCGGGTTATTAGGTGCATTTAGAAATTGAGAAGAAGGTTAATTTTAAAGGAACATAGCAACCAGTGTTTTAACACAACATAAATACGATATTGAACTGATGGTGCTCCTGTATGAATGATTAATGCTTTCCCCTCCTGTACGGTGAGTCATTATTCACTAATATACAAAACAATTTCACTTGCACAGTAGGCGATGAAGCATTAATGCTCTGTGATCTTTTCTCAGTGCATTGTATGAGATGAAAGCCAAGAGCTTTAATATTAACCCACTCGATTCAGTAGATCTCATATCTAACCCCCATATCTAACAGTGTTGTCCATCTAAAATAGTGTCACTGCTCAGACATTTTCAGTTTAATACTCCAGTCAGCAATTACAGTATATTTGCCCTTTGTATTAACTTAAACCAGTTGTGACAGAAATTAAATTTTCAAATTGGCAGGCAGTAACTAGTGGGGCGCCACAGAGATCGGTGCTGGAACCCCAGCTATTCACAATATATATTAATGATCTGGATGAGGGAATAAAATGTAATATCTCAAAGTTTGCAGATGATACCAAGTTGGGGGGGAGGGTGAACTGCGACAAGGATGCAGAGATCCTTCAGAATGAGCTGGACAGTTGTGAGTGGGCAAATCAATGGCAGATGCAGTATAATTTGGATGAATGTGAGGTTATTCACTTTGGAAGCAAAGCCAAGGCGGCAGATTACTACCTGAATGGCTGTAAATTGGGCGAGGGGAGTGTGCAGCGAGACCTGGGTGTCCTTGTGCACCAGTCGCTGAAGATAAGCATACAGATGCAGCAGGCAGTAAAGAAGGCAAATGGTATGTTGGCCGTCATTGCGAGAGGTTTCGAGTACAGGAGCAGGGATGTGTTGCAATTATACAGGGCCTTGGTGAGGCCACAACTAAAATATTGTGTGCAGTTTTGGTCTCCTTTTCTGAGGAAGAATGTTCTTGGTCTCGAGGGAGTACAGTGAAGGTTTACCAGGCTGATTTCAGGGATGGCGGGACTGATGTATGAGGAGAGATTGACTAGGTTAGGATTGTTTTCACTGGAGTTCAGAAGAATTGGGGGGATCTCATGGAGACTTATAAATCTCTAACAGGACTAGACAGGTAGATGCAGGAAGGATGTTCCCGATGGTGGGTGTGTCCAGAACCAGGGGTCACAGTCTGAGGATGCATGGTAGACCATTTAGGACGGAGATGAGGAGACATTTCTTCACCCAAAGAGTGGTGAGCCTGTGGAATTCATTACCACAGGAAGTAGTTGATGCCAAAACATTGAATGTATTCAAGAGGCAGCTAGATAGAGGACTTGGGGCGAACGGGATCAAAGGTTATGGGGGAAAGCAGGCTTCGGCTATTGAGTTGGACAATCAGTCATGATTGTGATGAATGGCGGAAGCACTCGAAGGGCTGAATGGCCTCCTCCTGCTCCTATCTTCCATGTTTCTATGTACCATTTTAGTCTCTGATAAGATTATTTCTTGTTTTTTTTCTGGTCAAATTATTATACATTAAATTCAGTACATGTGCTATGCACTTCATTGAGAATTGTCATGGGAACATTCCCTCATTGGAAATCCCTTTTGTACCAGTTATCTCTGTAGGTGGCATTGTGACAGGAATTTTCAATGTTAGGAGGTGACACCTTGCCTGCCACAGAGTCATCAGTCATGAGTGCTACCCAACCGATACTTGTTTTTTTTAATGACTCACTTTTCCCTACACTTCAATTACTTTCGTCAACTATTATCCAAGGTTGCAGAGTATTTGTACTGCCTTGAGGAAAATCAATGGATTTACCAAATAGTGAACTGGCAATGTTATTCAATTGGTTTGGAAGCTGCTACTCTTCCTGCTCTCAGGTCATTCTGTTCTACTCTGTCCTCCTCCTCCCATTCAAAGAACTCCTCTCATTTCTTCCAAGCCTTTCCCTGGACTAATATTCAATTTGAAAATGATGTGACCTCCGCACTGGCAATCTGTTTCTCTTGGTTTGGTTGTAGTTTCAGTGGAAGGGTTTTTTTCAGAATGGAGATCTGTAGCTAGTGGTGTTCCGCAGGGATCAGTGCTGGGACCTCGGTTGTTTGTAGTATATATAAATGATCTGGAGGAAAATGTGGGTGGTCTGATTAATAAGCTTGCGGATGACATGAAGATTGGTGGAGTTGCTGATAGTGCAGGGGATTGGCAGAGGATACAACAGGATATAGATAGATTGGGGACTTGGGTACAGAAATGGCAGATGGAGTTTAATCCGGAATAATGCGAGGTGATGCATTAAGGACCCCACACACCCCGGGCACTCTCTCTTCCACTTTCTTCCGTCGAGTAAAAGATACAAAAGTCTGAGATCACATACCAACCGACTCAAGAACAGCTTCTTCCTTGCTGCTGGCAGACTTTTGAATGGACTTACCTTGCATTAAGTTGATCTTTCCCTACACCCTAGCTATGACTAGGGGATTATATTGTAAATGGCAGAACCCTTAGGATTATTAATATACAGAGTGATCTGGGTGTGCATGTCAACACTTCCCTAAAAGCAGCAACACAAGTGGCCAAGACAATTAAGAAGGCATATGGAATGCTTGCCTTCATCAGCTGGGGCACTGAGTACAAGAGTTGGGAAATCATGTTGTAGCTATATAAAACATTGGTTAGGCTACATTTGGAGTATTATGTGCAGTTCTGGTCACCACACTACCAGAAGGATGTGGAAGCTGTGGAGAGAGTGCAAAGAAGGTTCACCAGGATGTTGCCTGGTCTGGAGGGTGTTGGCTATGAGGAGAGGTTGAGTAAACTAGGATTGTTTTCACTGGAAACACGGGGGCTGAGGGAGACCTGATAGAGGTCTACAAAATTATGAGAAGCATAGACAAGGTTGAAAGTCAGAGGCTTTTTCCTAGGGTGGAGGTGCCAATTACAAGGGGGCACAGGTTCAAGGTGAGAGGGGGAAAGTTTAAGGGAGATGTGCGGGGCAAGTTTTTCATGCAGAAAGTGGTGGGTACCTTGGAATGTGTCTCCAGAGGAGGTGGTAGAAGCAAGCACATCTAACAACATTTAAGAGGCATTTGGATGGGTACATGAATAGGGAGGGAATAGAGTGATATGGACCAAGTAAGGGCAGAGCAGAAGGCTTTTTTTGTAGTTTAGTTAGGGCATCATGAGTGCCACAGACTTGGAGGGCCGAAGGGCCTGTTCCTGTGCTGTACTTTTCTTTTGTTCTTACTCAAATATCTAGGGAGGGATTCTCCCAAAAAAGTGTCAAATTTGTGTAAAAATGAGTAAATCCCGTTGGTTTTTTGAGAGGAAGTTTCAAAATGAATCTCCCACACTCTGCAATACAGAGTGGCCTAGCGTAAATCATGTGAAAAATCAGTGGGTGGGCTTATTCCCGCCAGAGAGGCCGGTAGCATAGCGCTGGGTGGGTCATTGCACATGCGCTGATCTGTCAGCACCAAGATCGCACATGCATACTAGCTCCACACTGCCAGTCTCCCGATTGCTGACCAACCCCTCGACCCTGCATCGCTGCCCCTCTGATCCCCTCAGCCCAAGATCGCTGGTCCCCCAGATGTATCTGGACCAGCCTCAACCCCGCCCCCCCCCCTCCCCACCCCCCGGCCCACCTTGAACTCCCCCCTCCCCCCGGGGAATCCTGATCTCCCCAAGTCCCGCCAGAAATCCAGTGCCTGGAGACTTGCAGAGACCATGGCGCTCAGCGGGAAGCCTGCTAAACGGTCTCTGCCCGAGTCTCCCGGTCCGCTGCGCTGAATCCACCCCCCCTTGTTTTAAAGATCTATCACATTAAATATGTCTCCCTGCCAAACCTCCAGGCCTCTTGTTCTCAATTTGATTTAAGGTAGAAACAGAAAATGCTGGAAATACTCAGCAGGTCTGAAAGCATCTGTGGAGCAAAATAGAGTTATAATTTCAGATCAATGACCTTTCATCACAATGGAATCTGAATTGATGTGAGTTACTTGCGAATAAAGCAATTTTGATTTTAAGTCAATTCCAATATTCTTTTAATATATTTATTTTATATTTTAGATATCTACATAATTTCATTGCTACCCTGCAATTTCTGTTTGTTGGTCCCACCCTACCTTCATGCCAAGTCTTAAAGAGACAGCTAATTTTCCAGTTCTTAAGAAGTTTTCAATGGTGCTGCACATGTTCTGAATGAACTCCTTGCTTAACGCAGTAGGACACTACTTAGCATGCTCTTGTCTTTCCTTCTGGCGGTTTTCCTGCAGCTTCTACGGAATGGACCCAACAGTCCAACTGCTGAAGGGGACATTTAGCCCAGATGTAAAAGCAACAGGGTTGTTTTGATGGGCAATTTTAACTTCCCAAGTATAGACTGGGATTCCTTTAGTGCCAGGGGTTTGGACGGGGCAGAGTTTGTTCAGTGTGTCCAAGAGTGCTTCTTGAGGCAATATGTAGACAGTCCAACTTGGGAAGGGGCTATCTTAGACTTGTTTCTGGGAAACGAGCCTGGACACGTGATTGATGTCTCAGTGGGGGACCATTTTGAGAACAGTGATCACAATTCTATAAGTTTCAAGATACTTGTAGGAAAGGATAGAAGTAGTCCCAGAGTGAAAGTATTAAACTGGGGGAAGGCTAACTACAACTGTATTAGGCAGGAGCTAGGGAACGTAAACTGGGGGCAGCTGTTTGAGGGTAAATACACACCTGATATGTGGGAGTCATTTAAAAGTCAGTTGCTAACAATTCAAGATAAGTATGTCCCTGTAAAAATGAAAGATAAAGGTGGCAAGATTTGGAAAACCTGGATGACAAGAGAGATTGTGAGCTTAGTGAAAAAGGAGGAGGAATTAAATTTCAGGAAATTGAAAACGGATAAGGCTCTTGAGAAATACAAAGATAGCAGGAAAGATCTGAAACAGGGACATAGGAGGGCAAAAAGGGGCCATGAAATGTCCTTGGGAAGCAGGATTAAGGAGAAACCTAAGGCTTTTTATGCATATATAAGGAGGAAGAGGGTAGCTAAGGAAGGGGTAGGTCCACTCAAGGACAGTGCAGGGAATTTGTGTATGAAGCCAGATGAGGTGGTTGAGGTCCTTAACAAGTGCTTTGCATCAGTATTCACAAAGGAGAAGGATGTGGTGGATGGTGAGTGTAGAAAGGAGGATGCTGAGATAAAAAAGGGAGGGGGTATTGGAGCTTTTGAAAAACATTAAGGTGGACAAGTCCCCAGGGCCAGATAGGGTCTATCCCAGAATACAGAGAGAAGCGAGGGAAGAAATTGCTGAGGCCTTGGCCAAAATCTTTGTATCCTCTTTAGCCGCAGGCAAGGTACCAGGTGATTGGAGAGTAGCCAACTTTGTTCCTCTGTTTAAGAAAGGCAGAAGAGACAATTCGGGTAATTACAGGCCTGTGAGCGTTGCATCAGTGGTGGGGAACATAGAACATAGAAAGCCACAGCACAAACAGGCCCTTCGGCCCACAGGTTGCGCCGATCACATCCCCACCTCTAGGCCTATCTATAGCCCTCAATCCCATTAAATCCCATGTACTCATCCAGAAGTCTCTTAAAAGACCCCAACGAGTTTGCCTCCACCACCACCGACGTCAGCCGATTCCACTCACCCACCACCCTCTGAGTGAAAAACTTACCCCTGACATCTCCTCTGTACCTACCCCCCAGCACCTTAAACCTGTGTCCTCTCGTAGCAACCATTTCAGCCCTTGGAAATAGCCTCTGAGAGTCTACCCTATCCAGACCTTTCAACATCTTGTAAACCTCTATCAGGTCACCTCTCATCCTTCGTCTCTCCAGGGAGAAGAGACCAAGCTCCCTCAACCTATCCTCATAAGGCATGCCCCCCAATCCAGGCAACATCCTTGTAAATCTCCTCTGCACCCTTTCAATGGCTTCAACATCTTTCCTGTAATGAGGTGACCAGAACTGCGCGCAGTACTCCAAGTGGGGTCTAACCAGGGTCCTATAAAGCTGCAGCATTATCTCCCGACTCCTAAACTCAATCCCTCGATTAATGAAGGCCAGTACGCCATACGCCTTCTTGACCGCATCCTCCACCTGCGAGGCCGATTTAAGAGTCCTATGGACCCGGACCCCAAGGTCCTTCTGATCCTCTACACTGCTAAGAATGGTACCCTTCATATTATATTGCTGCTTCATCCCATTGGATCTGCCAAAATGGATCACCACACACTTATCCGGGTTGAAGTCCATCTGCCACTTCTCCGCCCAGTCTTGCATTCTATCTATGTCTCGCTGCAACTTCTGACATCCCTCCAAACTATCCACAACACCACCTACCTTGGTGTCGTCAGCAAACTTACCAACCCATCCCTCCACTTCCTCATCCAGGTCATTTATGAAAATGACAAACAGCAAGGGTCCCAGAACAGATCCCTGGGGCACTCCACTGGTCACTGACCGCCATGCAGAGAAAGACCCCTCCACAGCCACTCTCTGCCTTCTGCAGGCAAGCCAGTTCTGGATCCACAAGGCAACAGCCCCTTGGATCCCATGCCCTCTCACTTTCTCAAGAAGTCTTGCATGGGGGACCTTATCGAACGCCTTGCTGAAGTCCATATAGACCACATCCACCGCTCTTCCTTCGTCAATGTGTTTGGTCACATTTTCAAAGAACTCAACCAGGCTCGTAAGGCACGACCTGCCCTTGACAAAGCCGTGCTGACTACTTTTGATCATACTAAACTTCTCTAGATGATCATAAATCCTGTCTCTCAGGATCCTCTCCATCAACTTACCAACCACTGAGGTTAGACTCACCGGTCGGTAATTTCCCGGGCTGTCCCTGTTCCCTTTCTTGAATATAGGGACCACATCTGCAATCCTCCAATCCTCCGGAACCTCTCCCGTCTCCATCGACGATGCAAAGATCATCGCCAAAGGCTCCGCAATCTCCTCCCTCGCCTCCCACAGTAACCTGGGGTACATCCCATCCGGTCCCGGCGACTTACCAACCTTGATGCCATTCAATAGTTCCAACACATCCTCTTTCTTTATGTCCACATGCTCGATCCTTTCTGTCCACCGCAAACCAGCAGTACAACCACCCAGATCCCTTTCCACCGTGAATACCGAGGTAAAGTATTCATTAAGCAGCTCCGCCATTTCTAACGGTTCCGCACAAACTTTTCCCCCTTCACCTTTTAAGGGTCCTATGCCTTCACATCTCATCCTTTTACTCTTGACATATTTGTAGAAAGCCTTGGGGTTCTCCTTAATCTTACCCGCCAAGGCCTTCTCATGACCCCTTCTCGCTCTCCTAATTTCCTTCTTAAGCTCCTTCCTACATCCCGTATACTCCTCTAAATCCTTAACACCTCCTAGCTCTCTGAACCTTCTGTACGCCTCTCTTTTCTTATTCACCAGGTTCATCACAACCTTCGTGCACCACGGTTCCCGTACCCTACCAACACCCCCCTGTCTCATCGGAACGTTGTCATGCAGAGCTCCAGACAAACATTCCTTGAAAATCCTCCACTTTCCTTCGGTACTTTTCCCCAAGAATGCCTCCTTCCAATTTACCCGTCTAATTTCCTCCCTGATGACACTGTATTTCCTTTTACTCCAGAGAAACACTTTCCTAGCCTGCCTGATCCTATCTCTTTCCAATGCTATCATGAAGGAGATAGAATTATGATCGCTATCCCCAAGATGCTCACCCACCGAGAGATCCTCCACCTGTCCAGGTTCATTAGCCAGCACCAGATCAAGTACAGCCTCTCCTCTAGTAGGCTTATCCACATACTGTGTCAGGAAACTCTCCTGGACACACCTAACAAACTCCTCTCCATCCAAACCCCTAGCCCTAGGGATATTCCAATCTATGTTTGGGAAATTAAAATCTCCCATCACGACAACTCTGTTATTCCTACATCTCTCCAGGATCTGTTTCCCCATCTGCTCCTCAACATCTCTGTTACTATTGGGCGGCCTATAGAAAACACCCAGCAACGTTACCGACCCCTTCCTGTTCCTAACCTCCACCCACAGAGACTCCGTCGTCAATCCCTCCACGGCGTCCACCTTCTCTACAGCCGTGACACTATCCCTGATCAACAGTGCCACTCCCCCCCCTCTCTTGCCTCCCTCCCTGTCCTTCCTGAAACATCTAAAACCCGGCACCTGAAGCACCCAGTCCTGTCCCTGAGACATCCAAGTCTCCGTAATGGCCACCACATCACAATTCGAAGCAGCAATCCACGCTCTAAGCTCATCCACTTTATTCACTACACTCCTGGCATTAAAATAGACACATCTCAGACCTTCAGCCTGAGCACTTCCCTTCTCCATCACTTGTCTAACCTCCCTCTTACCCTGTTTACATTCCTTATCTATTTGCGAGCTAACCTCCTCGCTCTCAGTCCCCTCATTTCGATTCCCTCCCCCCAACCTTTCTAGTTTAAAGTCTCTCCAGTAGCCTTAGCCAACCTTCCCGCCAGGATATTGGTCCCCCTGGGATTCAAGTGCCACCCGTCTTTTTTAAACAGGTCACACCTGCCCCAAAAGACGTCCCAATGATCCAAGTACCCAAATCCTTGTCCCTTGCTCCAGTCCCTCAGCCACGCATTCATTCTCCACCGATTCCTGTTCTCACTCTCCCGCGGCACAGGCAGCAATCCCGAGATTACTACCTTTGCATTCCTCTTTCTCAGCTGTCTACCTAACTCCCTATATTCTCTTTTCATGACCCCTTCCCTCTTCCTACCTATGTCAGCAGTACCTATATGCATCACGACCTTCGGCTCCTCTCCCTCCCCCTTCAGGATTTCTGGGACTCGACCAGAGACATCCCGGACCCCTGCACCAGGGAGGCAAACCACCATCCGAGAGTCCCGTCTTTGTCCGCAAAAACGCCTATCTGACCCACTCACCGTAGAGTCCCCAATTAGCACTACCCTCCTTTCCTTACCCTTTTGCACTACTGGGCCAGGCTCAGCTCCAGAGACACTGCCACCGCTGCTTCCCCCAGGTGGGCTGTCCACCCCAGTAGTACTCAGACAGGAGTACTTATTATTAACCTTAAATTATTGGAGAAGATTCCCAGGGACAGGATGTACTCACATCTGGAAGAGAATAGACTTATTAGCGATAGGCAGCATGGTTTTGTGAAGGGGAGGTTGTGTCTCACAAACTTAATTGAATTCTTTGAGAAAGGGACAAAAAAAATTGACCAGGGCAGGGCAGTGCATGTTGTATACATGGACTTTCGTAAAGCCTTCAATAAGGTTCCTCATGGCAGGCTGATGTAGAAGATAAAAGTCATATGGGATCCAAGGTGAGCTGATAAGATGGATACAAAACTGGCTTGGGCTAAAAACAGTAAGAAGTCTCACAACACCAGGTTAAAGTCCAACAAGTTTATTTGGTAGCACAAGCCACAAGCTTTCGGAGCGCTGCTCCTTCATCAGGTGACTCACCTGGTGAAGGGGCAGTGCTCCAAAAAGCTTGTGGCTTGTGCTACCAAATACACCTGTTGGACTTTAACCTGGTGTTGTGAGACTCCTTACAATGCTTACACCCGTCCAACCCCGGCATCTCCACATCTTGGGCATAAAAAAGCAGAGAGTAGCAGTGGAAGGGTACTTTTCTAACTGGAGGTCTGTAACAAGCGATATTCCACAAGAATCAGTGCTGGGACCTCAGTTGTTTGTAATATATATAAATGATTTGGAGGAAAATGTAGGTAGTCTGATTATTAAATTTGCAGATGATACAAAAATTGGGAGAGTAGCAGATAGTGAAGAGGATTGTCAGAGGATACAGCAGGATATAAATAAGCTGGAGACCTGGACCAAAAGATGACAGACGGAATTTAACCCAGACAAATGTGAGGTGATGCAATTTGGAAGGTCTACTGCAGAAGGAAAGTATACAGTAAATGGTAGAGCCCTTGGAAATACTAGCGTACAGAGGGATCTTGGCATGCAGATCCACAGTTTCCTGAAGGTGGCAACTCAGGTGGACAAGTTGGTCAAGAAGGCATATGGTATGCTGGCCTTCATCGGTCGGGGCTTTGGTGGTGGGAGCAGATTCTATAACAACACAGACTTGGTGGGCCGAAGGGCCTGTTCCTGTGCTGTATTGTTCTTTGAAACCAGAAAATCCAGCCCAAGATCAATGGACCTTTCCATGTTCCGCTCCTCGCCCACTCTAATTCCCATGGTGGGCAGGCCGGTAAAATTCCGGCCTCAGTTTCCATTTTTGGCAATAGACTGACCACCAATATTCTTTACAAGTCCACATAATTCTACAACTATCTCAACTTCAGTTCCTCACTTCCTGTAAAGACCCCATCACATTCTCCCAGTTTCTCCAACTCTGTTGCATCTGTTCCAATGATGCCGCCTTTGAAAATGGTGCTTCTGACATGTCTGCCTTTTTCCTCTACCCAGGGTTCCCCCACTGTGGTTAACAGGGCACTCAACCATGTCTAACCCATCTGCTGCACCTCTGCCCTCACCCCTTCCCTCCCAGAACCATAATACTGTTCCTCTTGTCCCCTCTCTTTTCACCACACCAGCCTCCATATTCAAAGGAGCCATTCACTCGAGCCTATCAGCAACTAATGCAGAGCAACATTGGGTTCTCATTTGTGGAGACCCCGGGGAATCTAAGGAGGCCAGAGCAGCCTGAGCCAACAGCGAACTTGTGAGGGCCGAGGAGAAGGTGCTGGTGGTCGTTGAGAGGAGCAGTGGGGTGACTCAGCAAGGACAGCAGCAAGACTGAGAGGGCTGGTGGGCAACTAACCAAGGGTGAAGGTGAGGTGAAGTGAGCCAGGCAGCAGGCCAAGCAGCCAGTGAGTGAGCAAGCGTGTTTCCTGAGGTCGTCGTGGAGCAGAGATGAGGTGCGAGTGCCAAGGAGGAACTGGCAATTATTGAGGTGATTCGATAAGGCCAGTAGGGCTGGGCAGCAAGCCGAGAGTGAGGTGAGGAGGCCAGATAGCCAAGCAAGCAGTGAGTGAATTGCAGAATAGTGATGTCATTAAACAATAAAAAGACCAGAGCACATAGGTAATATGAAAAATGTGAGAAAAGAGTTTAATGTTGGAAGTCGAAAGCAGTTTGGAAGTCTTCATGATTCCCATTGTCTGAGGGTGAAAGGAAATGGCATGATGGAAAGGAGAAATTGGTTGTTTTTTTTTCAGAAACCTCAAAGGCAGCCTACAGTTACATTTGCAAATTATCCCCTGACCCTAATAAAGGGAATCACACATTCTTTGATGGGTGCTCTAACCAGAGAAATGTTGGAAGAGATCTCGCTGATCATAAAACTTCCAAAAGTCACATTAAGGCTATGTGTGCGTTCGTTCAAAGACGTAAATCATCTGGAAGAATTAATTCTGTGTTATCGGCTCAGTTTCAAAAGCAATGTTCTTACTGGAGGAAAGTGCTGAGACATGTTGTTGCTACAGGCCAGCTGCTATCTTCCTTGGAACTTCCTTTAAGAGGACATGATGAGTCACTGGTGCCAAGTCGAAGAGGTAATATTTCAGCCTGCCTTAAATATCTCAGTGAATTTGACAAGCTTCTCAAAAAGCACGTGAAAAGCTATCAATATTGTGGCTCAGGATAGACCAACTTTTTAACACACAGAACATACGATGACTTAATCACTATAAAAGTAGGGTGACTCAGAAACCAATTCACTAATAAAGTTAAAGATGCCAAATACTACTCCATAATAGTTGATTCAACATCAGATATGAGTTGTGTGGACCAATTAACATTAATTTTAAGAGATGTGACTAGCAATGGTGAAATTGTCGAGCAATTTCTCCGTTTTGCCCCATTATAATCCCACACTTCTTAGTGCCTGGAAACAACCGTCTTAGAAATCATGGCAAATTTAGGTTTGGACGTCAAAAATTGTCTTGGGCAGGGGTTTGATAATGCCGCAAATATGGCAGGAAAATATTCAGGTCTGCAAGCAAGACTGAACAATGCAAGCCCCTGTACATTATTCATCCCATGTTCCAGTCACTCCTTGAATGTAATTTGCAATGCAGCAGCTGAATCCTGTGAGGCAGCCATACATTTTTTGACTTTTTTCAAAACCTATATGCCTTTTTTTTTTCAGACATCGGTGGAATATATTGCCATCACGCTGGAAGCAGACACATGGAAAACATTTGATGGTTAGAAGAATTTGCAACATCAGGCAATTCATTTGTGCAGATGCTGCTTTGTCTTTGAAGCTGAACTTTGTTGATATAAAGGAATGCTCATCAAACACAGCCACATTAAATTCAGAGAAACCACATGTAAAAACTGAAGCAAAATCCTTAACAGAGAAGTTTGAAAGATACAATATTGCAGTTTTTACTGTTTTGTGGTACCATTTACTTCAAAGAATCAATACCATAAGCAAATCGCTACAAAACGTTGATCCAACTTTACAATCTTTACAATCATTAGCCTCAGTTGGAAGTTTTGTCATGAAAGTTTGAAATGACTATATCTCAGTGGAAGCAGAGGCACTAACATTAACAAAAAATACTGGTCCCTCCGATGATGAGAAGTGTACAAGATGCAGGAAGTAATTTTTTGATGAAAATAGAGACAATTAAATCACTTTAAAAGGGAAAGAGAAGATTATCGTTGAGACTGTCAATGTTATTTGTGACACAATAATGGTGAATTGTTGAGTAGAAGTGAATCTCTGCAGAAAACTATTGGTACTGAAAACAAGTATTGGGGTAATCAACTAGAAGTGGATGGACACCTATAGAGTTTAAAACTAGGCACAAGAGCAGGGGTTTCTATTTTATCAGATTAAATTAAATGGTTCAAGCAGGTTACATTGTGAGCCTCATTCATTAAATTAAAAGTCCTGGCAGTACAACTTTAAAAGTCAAAGACTAACACATGGCCAATCTGAAATATAAAGATTGAGAAATACTCAAACCTTTCTATGTCATTCAAAATCAAAGAGTGCTCTCTACTATGCAGAAAGGTATGCCTAAAACTGGAATTAATCTATAAAGTGCATGACGTTGCTGATGAGAACTACAATAATACATTTCAGAATGAATTTCCAAAATGATTTACAGGCCTAAGGAAGTTAAAGACTGAGCACTGTATCACCCTTTGAGCTAATGGTAAACCAATTTGCCTCCTAACACCAAGGAAAATCCCTCACTCATTGGAAAGATAGCAGCAGAGGGCCAGTCATTATGCTAACACAATGGTTCAGGATTGGTTATGGTCCCAAAACCAAATGGCTCTCGAAGAATGTGCAAGGATTTAACTCAACTAAACAGATCAGTGGAACATAAGAGCCACCCAATGTCCCCAGTGGATGAGAACCTTGCCAAACTAGCCAAAAAGTACTTTAATTACCAAATTGGATGCGGACAGTGGATTTTGGTAGTTGCCTCTGGACAAGGAATCCTGACAACATTTGCAATGCCATTCATTTTGTTATTGTTTCAATAGCTATAGAAGGTATGGAAGGATAATTATGCCATATGACAACATGGCTCTATGAGAGAAGAGCATGATCTGAGAGTCACAGCAGAGTCTTACAGGATGCAGGCTTAACATTGAATGAAAAATAGGAGTTCACCAAACCTGTGATCAAGTTTCTAGGTCACATAGAACAAGCCACTGGAAGAATCAGAGAATTTCCACAACAGAACTCAGCTTCAAAAGATTTCTTAGAAAAGTTCCTACCAAACATAGCAGAGGTCATAAGAACATAGGAATTAGGAGCAGAAGTAGGCAATTCAGTCCTCTGAGCCTGTTCCGCCATTCAATCAGATCATGGCTGATCTCTCCCTGGTCTCAAATCCACCTCCCCACCTGTTCACCATATCCCTTTAACCCATTTTTTAAAAATCAGAAATATATCCATCTCCTTCTTGAAACCATTGAGTGATTCAGTCTCCACCGCGCTATGGGGCAGCGAGTTCCACAAATTCACCACCCTCTGCGAGGAGTTCCTCCTCATCTCAGGCTTTAAATCTACCTCCTCTCAACCTATCCCTGTGACCTCTTGTTCTAGATTGCCTACAAGGGGAAACATTTGGTCTACATTTACTCAATCAATCCCTTTTAGTATTTTATATACCTCGATCAGATCCCCTCTCAGCTGTTAAGACAGGACCTCAACCAGAAAAATGTTTTCAAAAAGATTAAACAACTTCATTTGTTCTGAAATCATGGCAGATGACAACACAGAATTAATGATTGTAATAGCAACGGATGCATCATCTACAGGTCTGGGGTAGTTTTATTTCAAGGGCAGAGAGACAGCAAGCATAAATCAGGCTACCTTACCTCTGGATTACTTACAGAAACAGAACAATCATATGTCACAATAGGAAAAGAAGCATCAGCAGTAAGGTGGGGCATGTGAAAAATATTCAGACTATGTTTCAAATGCAATCTATGGATTTACCCACTAATCCAACACCATGGCATTACTTTGAACAACACAAGCACTTCAGCCTTTGACACCTTCAATGAAAAAATAGTCATACCAAGAGCACCTCAGCTTGAAGTCTTCAAAGACTTCACCAAGGATATCTAGGCATAGAAGAATGTCGGGCGTGATTTTCCCAACCCGCTGTGCAGCTTGAGGCAATTGGGAGACTGGCAATCGGAAGGCTGGCAATGGCGAGGGGTGGCACTTGTCAATCACTCTCCCAGTGTACGAAGAGATCAACACATGCGCACTAGCCCCCTCTGCAGTCTGATGGCAGCCTCTCGGGCGGGATTAGGCTTTCCGTTTCCTGCCCATTGGGCATTTAGTTTTTTTTGATAAATTGCCCCCATCATGGGGGAGCATAGCAATCAGTTTGTTGGCCTTGCATTATTCACTCGATAGAAGGAATGATTTCCAACTGTCTTACATGTGCCATAAGCAGCCAATCACAAACACATGAACCCAATATTGTCACAAACAACCATGAGAGGGTAAAACAGAGTAAGAAAGAACAGAGAAGCAACTGGCCTCAGAATTTTAATCACAGGCACAGAGCATGCGAGTTACCAGTGCTGAAGCTCAGGGAGAAAGCCTCAGGGTCTAAGACCAACAAAAGGAAGGCACAATCATTGAAAAACTTCACAACCAAGATCGTATAATATTGAGACAAATTTTAATATCTTTGGAGACGGAACCAATAGAAACTTGGGCTTACTATTTGGATCCTGATGAAGAAGAAGAAAGACTTTCCACAAGTACTACAGCCAAGCAGGAGAAGAACACTCCCACCGACAAAAGTGAGAGTATGGAGATGAAAAGGAGATGAAAACAAGATCAGGGCGATTGGTCAAGGCACTAACCCTGTGAAGTCTGAGACTTTGTGGTGGGGATATCCAAGAAGATATAAATAGGGATAAAGACTTGGGGACCAAAGTAGAACAAAGGGTTCACATCAGAAGCATACAAGATGCTGATGTGATAATGATATCAGATTACATGACTGAGAAGTAAGAGAGATCTAGGAGGAGAAGCTGTAACCTTGTGCAGAGGTCCAAATGTGTAAATAGTTCCTGTAAATAAAGGGTAATAGCTTTGAGAAATTATAGACTCGAGCAGCATACTTTGGGAGAATAGACAATACCCAAATTCCCCATCTTAGACCCTGACCACACAACAGAACACCTTTTTACCTGCTTCCACCTGATTCCTAACCAAGATCTAATTAACTACCAACTCTCAAACTCTACTGACTCCTGTGGCCATGGGGAATTGACTAAAACAGGATTCAAATTGGTTACTGCCAACCGTTTCTTTAGCAAATACACATCCAAGACTGGTTGTGTTTGCTGGGATGTATTACTGCAATTATCTTCACAAGAGGACCTCCCTCAATCATCATTCAAAACCTTTGATACTGCTCAATGGGTTGAGCCAGTCCATTCTATCAGAAGCATCCTGCAGTGCTGTTTACAATACAAGTGTATTTGGCAGCCCCATCACAAAAGAGGGGGTAGGAAAGTACTAAGCATGCTCTCTGCCTCAAAAATTTTGAAAACCAGCAACAATATTCAGCATCAAGCTCTAAAGCAGTAAAATCTTTCTTTGTACAAAAAAGTTCAAAATTAAAGCTTTCTTGGCAATAGCCACCTGCCATTTACCACCAGAATTACATTTCTAAATGCTGTAGCAGCAGGTTTTTATGGAGGCCAGGCTGATGCTAGTTTAGGCGACTTGTATGTTGTGCCATCTGACTTCATTTTCATGTTATCGACATTTCTGTGGATATTTCAGATGCAGTTACCAGAAAGCCCACTAAAGTACCCTTGGCACTGACGCGACTGATGGAGCTGTTGTCCAATCAGATTGGCTAGCAGCTTCCAAGGCTGAAACTTCCTACCCAGTGAGGGATGAAAGGCTAGTTGGCCCTTTTTAAGCCTGCCCGCAGGCAATGATGGCTGTGGGGCAGGCAGGCCTGGAAGAGGTCGGCTTTCAGGGGGGATGGGTGTGAGACATCCATCCCTCTGTGTCCCCCACAATAATCATGGGTTCTAACATAGATGCACGAGCTATGATTATCCAAAATTCCTTCTTTTCGAGCATGGCTCCTTCTAATTGGGAGCTAACAAGAAAGGAGAGATAGTAAACACAGGGAACTATGGGCCAATTAGCCTAACAGTGTTGGAAGTTATTACTAAGAAAGTCATAGTACTGCACTTAGAAAAATATAGGATGGTTAGAACATGTCAACATAATTTTATAAAAGATAAATCCTGTTTGACAAACATTTTTACATTGGAGGATGTAATAAGGTAATGGGGATTTTAAAAGGCATTTGACAAGGTGCCACACAAAAGCTCAATAGGCAAGATAAGGGCTCATGAAGTTGGGGAACTATGTTAGCATGGATGGAGGATTACTTAACGGACAAGAGGCAAAGAGTGGGTATAAATGGGACATTTTGAAGTTGGCAGGTTGTGATTAATGGAGTGCCACAAGGATCAGTGCTGGGACTTCAGCTATTTAGAATCTATATTAATGACTTGAATAAAGAGAGAATAATGTATCTAAGTTTGTTGATGATACAAAGCTCGATGGGAAGGTAAACTGCAGGGAGGACACAGAGAGGCTGCAAAGAGATATAGACAGATTAAGTGAATGGGCAACAAGTTGTCTGAGGGAGCACAATGTGGGGAAGTGTGTGGTTATTCACTTTGATTATATGAATAGAAAAGTGGAATATTTTTTAAACCTGTAACTGTTGATGTACAGAGGTTTGAATATCCTCCTTCCTGAAACACAGAAATCTAGCATGCTATGCAAGCGGGCATTTAGGAAGACAAATGCAGTGTTGGCCTTTATTGCAAGGGGATTGGAATACAGGAATAAAGGCCTCTTTCTCCAATTATGCAGGATTTTGGCGAGACCACATCTGGAATAGTGGGCGGGATTTTGCCGGCCATGCTCACCCCAAAATCTGAAAATACCACTCGAGGTCAACGGACCTTTCCACGGTCGGCCCCTCACCAGATATGACTCCCGTGGTGGGTGGAATGGGAAAATTCACCCCAGTGTGTGGAGTTTTGGTCTTGATATTTAGGGAAAGATATATTTGCTTTCTAGGCAGTATAGTGAAGATTCACTAAATTAATCCTTGGGATAAGGGAGGTGTCCTATGCGAGGCTAAGCAAATTATATCTATAATCTCTGCAGTTTAGAAGAATGAGAGGTGATCTCACTGAAACGTGCATGACTCTGAAGGGGCTTGATAGGGTGGATGCTGAGAGATTGTTTCCACTGGCTGGGGAATCTATGATGTGGAGATGCCGGCGTTGGACTGGGGTAAACACAGTAAGAAGTTTAACAACACCAGGTTAAAGTCCAACAGGTTTATTAACCTGTTGGACTTTAACCTGGTGTTGTTAAACTTCTTACTGGGGAATCTAAAACATGGGGGCCACAGTTTCAGGATGCGGAACTGATCATTTAGGACTGAGATGAGGAGAAATGACTTCATTCAAAGAATCTTTGGAATTCTCCATCCCAAGTGTTGTGGATTCTCTCTCCGTCGATTAATATTTTTAAGGTTAGAGGATACACAGGTTTCGATCTCACAGGGAATCAAGAAATGTGGGGAGCAGGTGGAAAAATGGAGTTGAAGCCCAAGATAAGCCAGGATTATTTTGAATGGTGGAGTAGGCTTGACAGGCCAAATGGTCTACTTCTGCTGTTATTTCCTGAGTTCTTATTTGAGCACTAAACGAAAGAAAATCAATGTTAAATTCTTCAATCTGCCAAAGACCAGAAAATAATATGGCGGGCATGTGACCTGTTCTAATAATTTTGAACACAGCAACAAGAGTTTTTGTTCAACCCTGAGTCCGATTGGATTCCTCTAAATACTGATTACTAGAAAACATAAGATCCACTTTCAGAGGGGCTTGTGATGGTTAAACCACAGAAAAGTTCTAGCTTTAATATGCTAAGATAATTTAAAGTTGTAAGGTACTTTAATCAATTTTTATTGACAAACTGGCATCCTGCTAGTCTTATTCCAGTGCTGTGTCTCTGACAGGCATGAGCCTATTATGCTGAAGGTGAGTGCCTATGTTTACAAGGTCACTGTTTATTTCTAGCTTTAGGAAAAGGATGGGCATTCGCAGTGATCATTTAATCACAGCTGAGTTCAACCTGATTCTCCATGCTCTCCCTTTATATATGAAGACTACAATATTCCGACTAGATAAACAGCTGCAGTTTTGTAACAGACAATAGTCATCTAACTATTAAACAGTTGCTATTTGGGATTAAACTACCAGCGTTTCACATAAATTGTTAAATATATTGAGGAAACATTCTCGAAATACAATAATGCAAGAGCCAGTGTTACACATGACATCTTGCCATCTTGGCAGAATAATGGCCAGTTTTTATTCTTTTCCTATGCTATAATTGGTAAATAATTCTTCAGGCTGCAGATGATTGAGATTACTGGTGCATATCTGTGTCTATAAGTAAGTTAAGTGTGTGTAGAATATTTAAGTAAAAGGCATTTAAGCCAAGAAATAGAATGTTTGCTGGCAATCCTTGCTCATTACTCAAAAGTTTTCGTTATATCACCAAAAGACATAGAGGAGATCAGGAGGTAATGAATAAACCACTGCCCTGCAGGATATTTTCCAAACTAGCATACCGTCTGATTTATCATTACTCCCGTCAAATCTCCTCATAGCTTTCTCCCCATACCCCTAGAATTCTGTTGCCTCCAAACATTTATCCAATTCCCCTCTGAACATCACTGTTGGATCTGTATCCACCACCATATCAGGCAGTGAGCAGGTGGAGTTGAGCCACCTTCTTGAACTGTTGCTGTCTGTGTTTTGTAGATACACCCACAGTTATGTTAGGTAGAGAGTTTCACATTTTGAGCCAACAGTAATTAAGGAATAGTGATAAGTTTCCAAGTCAGGCTGGTGTGTGACTTGGGGAAGAATTTATATCAAGGAGCTCTAGCTAAACTGGAGTCAATAGGAATCAGGGGAAAACCACTCCACTGGTTGGCATCATACCCGGTACAAAGGAAGGTGGTTGTTGTCATTGGAGGTCTATAATCTCAGCTCCAGGATATATCTGCAGGAGTTCCTCATGGTAATGTCCAAGGCCCAACCATCTTCAGCTGCTTCATCAATGAGTTTCCTTCCATCATAAGGATGTTCACTGATGACTGAACAATATTCAGTGCCATTCGCAACTCCTCAGATACTGAAGCAGTCCATGTCCAAGTGCAGCAACACCTGGACAATATCCAGGCTTGGGCTGACAAATGGCAAGTAACATTCACACCACACAAGTGCCAGGCAATGACCATCTCTAATAAAAGAGGATTGAACCATCACCATTCAATGGCATTACCAATGCTGAATGCTCCACTATCAACATCCTGGAGGTTACCAGTGATCAGAAGCTGAACTGGATTAGCCATACAAATACTGTGGCTACCAGAGCAGGTCTAAAGCTAGGAATCTTGTAGCGAATAACTCAACTCCTGACCCCCAAAGCCTGTACACCATCTACAAGGCCCAAGTCAGGTGTGTGATAGAATAGTCTCCACTTGCCTGGATGAATGCAGCTCCACCAACACTCAAAAAGCATGACACCATCCAAGACAAAGCAGCTGATTTGATTGCTACCCCTTCCACAAACATTCATATAATTTCACTACCTAAGAAAGGAGGGAGGGAGGGAGGAAATAGGGAACTACAAACTTGTCAGCCTGACATTAGTAGTAGGGAAAATGCTAGAATATATTACAAGGATTGTGATAACTGGGCACATCTAAAAAAAATGGCAGAATTAGACAGAATCAATATGTATTTATGAAAGGGAAATCATGTTTGACAAATCTGTAGAGATTTTTGAGGATGTAACTAAAATAGTTAAGGAGGAACAAGTAGTTGTGTATATTTGAATTTTCAGAAGGCTTTCAATAAGGTCCCACACAAGAGGTTAGCAGGCAAAATTAGAGCACATGGGATTGGGGGTAAGATACTAATGTGGATTGAGAATTGATTAACAGGTAGAAAACAGAGAGTAGGAATAAATGGGTCATTCTCAAGTTGGCAGGCTGTGACCAGTACAATACCGTATGGATTAGTCCTTGAGCCCCAACTATTCACAATCCATATCAATGATTTGGGTTATGGGACCAAATTAAATATTTCCAAGTTTGCTGATGACACAAAACTAGGTGGGAACGCAAGTGTGAGGAGGCTGCAAAGAGGCTTCAAAGGTATTTAGACTGGCAAATTGACTGGGCAAGAACACATCAGATGAAATATAGTATGGAAAAATGTAAAGTTAACCACTTTAGTTGGAAAAACAGAAACGCAGAATATTTCATAAATGGTGCGAGACTGGGAAGTGTTGATGTCCAAAGAGATCTGGGTGTCCTTGTTCATAAGTCACTGAAAAGTAACATGCAAGTGCAACAAACAATTAGGAAGGCAAATGGTACGTTGATCTTTATTGCAAGAGGATTTGAGTATTGCTATTGTATTGAAATTTGTTGAGACTGCACCTGGAGTATTGTGTAGAGTTTTAATCTCCTTACCTAATGAAAGATGTACTTGCCATAGAGGGAGTGCAACAAAGGTTCACCGGACTGATGCCTGGAGAGGCAGGATTGTGCTATAGAGAGATTGGGGAGGCTGGGCCTGTATTCGCCAGATTCCAGAAGAATTAGAAGCAGGTGTAGGCCATTCGGCCCCTAGAGCCTGCTCCACCATTCAATAAGAACATGGTTAATCTGACTGTGGCCTCAACTCTACAGTCTGCCTATCTCCCGTTAACCTTCGACTCCCTTTTAGTCAAGAATCTATGAACTTCTGTCTTAAAAATATACATTGACCCTGCCTCCATAGCACTTTGGGGAAGAGTTCCAAACCTCAGAAAGTTTCTTCTCACCTGCATCTGAAAGGCGAGACATCTTATTTTTAAAATGTTTCCCTATTTCTAGTCTTTCTCACAAGGAGAAACATCCTTTCAGCTTCCACCCTGTCAAGTCCCCTCTGGATCTTTCAATAAGATCACCTCTCAATCTTCTAAACTCCAATGGATACAGGCCCAGCCTGTCCAAACTTTCCTCATGGCAGGTATCAGTTAAGTGAATTTTCTCTGAACTGCTTTCTATCATGATTATATCCTTTCTTAAATAAGGAAAGCAAACTGTACACAGTGCTCTAGATGTATTCTCATCAACACCCTATACAATTGCAGCAAAACCTTCCCCCTTATATATTCTATTCCTCTTACAATAAATGACAACATTTCATTTGCCTTCCTTGCTGCACCTGAATACTATATTTTCCTGATTCATGTACCAGGACACCCACATCCTTTCTACCTCAAGAGTTCTGCAATCTCTCTCCATTTAAATAATACACTGCTTTTCTATTCTTGCCAAAGTGGACAAGTTCACATTTTCCCACTTTATACTTAATTTTCAAATGTTTGCGCACTCACTATGTCTCCTTCACAACTGACTTTCCCACCTAACTTTGTGTCATCAGAAAATGTAGCAACATACATTCAGTCCCTTCATCCAAGTCATTGATAGGAATTGTAAATAGCTGAGGTTCCAGCACTGATCTCTGTGGCACTATACTTATCACATCTTGCCAACCAGTAACAGACCAATTTAGCCCTGTTTCCTGTGGGTTAAGCAATCCTCTATCCATGCTAATAAGTTACCTGCTGTACCATGAGCTCATGTTTGCATAGTAACCTTTGATGTTGCATCTTGTTAAATGTTTTCTCAAAATCTAAGTACAGCACATCCACTGGTTTCCCTTTATCCACGGTGCTTGTTACTTCCTCAAAGAATTCCAATAAATTAGTCAAACAATATTTCCTTTTCAAAAAACTATGTTGGACTCCGCCTGATCACATGATTTTCTAAGCGTCCTGCTATCACCTCCCTAGTAATAGATTCCAGCAATTCCCCTATGACAGACGTTAAACTAACTCATCAATTTATCTCACTGAAGTATACAAAATTCCTACAGGGCTCAACAGGGTAGATACAGGAAGGATGCTTCCCCTGCCAGGGGGAGGGATGGGGATCTGGAACCTAGTGATACAGTCTCAGTATAAGAGGTAGGCCATTTACCATTGAAATGGAGGAGGAATTTTTTAAATTCAGAGGAGGGTGAACCATTGCAATTCTCTGCCTTAGAGGGCTGTGAAGGCTTAGTCATTGAGAACATTCAAGACAGAGATCATAGATTTCTAGATATTACACATATCAAGGGAAATGTGGATTGTGTGGGGAAAATTGTGTTCAGAAAGAAGATCAGGCATGATCTAGTTGAATGGCAGAGCAGACTTGGAGGGCTGAATAGCCTTCTCCTACACTTATTGCTTATGAGACCTGGAGCTGAGTGTCAGACAGTCAGAGAGGTTTGTAGCATGGAAACAGGCCCTTCAGCCCAACTTGTCCATGCTGCCCAGTTTTTAACCATTAAGCTAGTCCCAATTGCCCACGTTTGGCCCATATCCCTTTATACCAATCTTACCCATGTAACTGTCTAAATGTTTTTTAAAAGACAAAATTGTACCCACCTCTGTACCACCTCTGGCAGCTTGTTCTAGACACCACCCTTGGTGTGAAAAACTTGCCCCTCTGGACCCTTTTGTATCTCTCCCCTCTCACCTAAAACCTATGCCCTCTAGTTTTAGACTCCTCTACCTTTGGGAAAGGATGTTGACTATCCAGCTGATCTATGCCCCTCATTATTTTATAGACCTCTACAAGATCACCCCTAAGCCTCCCACGCTCCAGGGAAAAATGCTTCAGTCTATCCTCTCCTTATAACTCAAACCATCAATTCCCGGTAGCATCCTAATAAATCTTCTCTGCACTCTTTCTAGTTTAATAATATCCTTTTTATTTAAGGGTGACCTGAACTGTACACAGTATTCCAAGTGTGGCCTTACCAATGTCTTGTACAACTTCAACAAGACGTCCCAACTCCAGTATTTAATGTTCTGAACAATGAAACCAAGCATGCCAAATGCCTTCTTTACCACCCTGTCCACCTGTGACTCCACTTTCAAGGAACTATGAACATGTACCCCTAGATCTCTTTGTTCTATAACTCTCCCCAACGCCCTACCATTAACTGAGTAAGTCCTGCCCTGGTTTGATCTACCAAAATGCATCACCTTGCATTTATCCAAATTAAACTCCATGTAGTCCTGGCAGAACCCAAACTGAACAATGAACAGTAGATTACTGTGTAAATGTTGCTTGTTAGCACTGTCGATGATGCCTTCCATCACTTTGCTGATGACTGAAAGTAAGTTGATGGGATGGTAATTGGCCTGATTGGAATAGTCCTGACTTTTGTGGACAACATTTTTACCTGGGCATTTTTCCACTTTGTCGAGGAGCTGAGTGTTGTTAGCTGTACTGGAACAACTTGTCCAGGGTGAATACTTGGAATCTTTTCCATTGTTGCACTCTCTACAAGGAATCTGTTGTATGAGCAGGGCAAGCAACAGCATGGTTGTTCAACCAATCAGGTTGAAGAAACTTCACTAAACAATAGAGTTTAAATGAGAAAGTCTATATTAGAATATATAATGTATAACCATGGATGGAAGGCAAATTAAAAAGTGAAGGAAAGAAAGATAGGAAGAAGAGAGAGATGGACAAAACTGAAAGAAAATGTACATTTAAAATAATCAACAACAAAAATGAAAATTTGAAGGAATGGGACTACATACTTGCATAAAACAAATTTTCAGCACCAATGAGATTGTTTGGCAATACATAATTCTGATTTATCACATCGTTAGAAATTCATTTACACTTGAAAACACATGATCTAACTTTTTCTGACATATTTAGTGGCTATCTAGTGTGTAAGTATTGCAAATTCACACCCTTCATGTATTCGGATACTCAGGGCCCGATTTTACCATCAAGTTGCGCCCGTTTTCCAGCGCGAAAACTTGGCAAAGTCGGGCGTGAGGCGAGTAGCGCAATCCACGCCCCCCTCCACCCCGGTTCCCCCTTTACCAAGGCCCGAAAATGGCCACAATCAGGACTGCGCCTGAAACGGGCACGACGGCCATTTAAATGCATTTGAATTGACTTAATGGGCTGCACGCCCAACTTTACCGGCACTTCCCCCTTTACCACCGCGTTCGCCCATCCTGAATCGGCGCAAAACAGACATGCTCCATAAAAGTCCGATTCGGGCGTTCCATCAGTGAGCGTTACTGAGGAGGTAAGTGCGTAGCATCCGACGGCTCTCTGTTGCTTTTTGTTGTCATTTTGTTGCAGCCATTTTCTTTCTCAGGTCAGTGGCAGCTCTGCGAGTGTGTGGGGGGGTCAGGGGGTGGGGGGTTATTGCTCTGTAGGGCCTCCGATGTCCAACTTGCAGCATAGACCCGGGTCTCAGCACTGACCTCGGGTCTTGAGGTGCTGCTGGGTCCTAGTGCATTCAGCTCACTTCCAGCTGAAGGATTTGTACAAAGCCCTTGAAAATTGCACTGCTGCGGTCTCTCAACTTTGCAACGAGCTGTGATTGTGGGGGGCATGTGGCTGGGGGAATTGGGCGGGATGTGATTGTGGGGAGCATGCGACTGGGGGAATTGGGGGGTCTGTCATTGTGGGGAGCATGTAGCTGGGGTGATTTGGGGGCCTGTGATTGTGGGGAGTATGTGGCTGGGGGGATTGGGGGGGCTGTGATTGTGGGGAGCAGGTGGCTGGGGGAATTGGGGGGCTGTGATTGTGGGGAGCATGTGGCTGGGGGAATTGGGGGGGCTGTGACTGTTGATGTGATAGGGACAAGCAGCGTTCCTTAACCTCTGCTTGTGTTCCTCTCCATCCCCACTCCCACCCCCTCCCCTTCAGAGTGATGAGATGGCTTTTGCAATGCAACCAATCGATCTTGCTATTCTTTTGGTTGCTGCTGGAGTTGAGCAGGAGGAGCTGGAGGATGAATTGTGGGCACAGGAGGCCCAGGCTTTACTACTTGCAGGAGTAGAGGGAGACGACCACCAGAGGCAGGAGGTGACCGCCATTCACCCGGGGGGGGGGGGAGGGGGGGTGGAATGGGGGGAGCGCAGGAGAAGGAGGAAGCAGAGACCCAGGCAGTTCCATGCACGAGTGTCATTTGAACACATGTCGGACACCGTGTGCCGCCAACATCTCTGCCTCTGAAAGGAGACTGTAACACCTGTGCAACCTGTTGCAAGACCTGGCACCTACAGTCAGGGGGTGGGGGGGACCCACTCTCGGTGGCTGTCAAATTGACGGCCTCTCTGAACTTTTATGCGACTGGCTCCTTCCAGACCCCTAGCGGAGATGTCTATGGCATCTCCCAGTCAGCCGTGCACACCTGTGTCAAGCAGGTCACAGAAGCCCTGTATGCCAGGGCTGGGCAGTACAACAAATTTAACCTGCACCAGGCCCATCAGGAAGCCCGGGCTACAGGGTTTGCAGCCATTGCGAGGATGCCTAATGTACAGGAGGCCATCGACTACAACCACATCGCCCTCAATGCCCCCCCACAGAATCCATGAAGATTCATCAACAGGAAGGGGTTCCACTCCCTTAATGTTCAACTAGTGTGTGACCATAATATGAACATTATGCATGTCTGCACAAGACATCCAGGTAATATGCACGACAGTTTCAATGTCAGGAGCTCAGACATCCTGGAGGCATTTGAGGAGGAGCCAGGCTGCGGGGGTGGCTCCTGGGTGATATGGGTTACTCGCTTCGGACATGGCTGATGACGCCTGTGTAGAGGCCTGACTGAGGCGGAGACCCGCTATAATGAGGCCCGTGTAGCCACCCGCGCGATAATGGAGAGGTGCATTGGGCTCCTCAAGATGCGATTCCGGTGCCTGGATCAATCTGGTGGGTTCCTCCAATACAGCCCAGCGATCTGTTCCCGCATTGCGGTCGTGTGCTGTGCCTTGCACAACCTGGCACAGCAGAGAGGTGACCTCTTGGAGGAGGAGGAGGACGAGGAGGCTGACCAGCCGGGTGTCACTGGGGAGGATGACCAGCAGGAGGAGGAGGAGGAAGATGAGGAAGAGCATGCCGAGGGACACCAAACAGGCGCTGGAGGGCTGGCAGCCCAAATGAGGCATGCAAAGGCGGCAGATGGTTCACTTGCTAGGGGTTTGTGTCTGTGGGTTCCATGCCCCCCTCCCAAATGCCTTCGATATTCTGCAAGATTGTCACATCAGAGTGATGGGCCTGGGTACTCTATGTTAGCAAGTTTTTTGGCAGGCAGGAGGGCGATGACGATTCACTAAGCACCATTATGATAATGCCCTGGTGCAAATTAGTCTGACTCCTACCTGAGCTCCGCATGCACGCTGGCACCTGGGCCCATGTCTGTGTAGTGGGTAAAGGATCTGAAACCCCCATACAGGGCCCTGGGGCGGGTGGGGTGGGGGATGGGAGGGAATCGCTCATGGGTTCTGGGGAACAAATGCCTTCCTTTTCTCAATGACAGAGCATTGAGGGGCCTCCCCAACTGACATCAACATGAAGCATCCCTCCGGCGATCTTCAATGGAAGAGGATTCCTATTCGAGATAAATTAGTCACAGGTGGCTGATGAAAAAACATTTAATTGCAATAAAGGTGTTTAAATAAGATGTTCTAACGTAAAAACTTGTGAATAGAAAATGTTAAGGTGCTTAAATATCTTTCTAACTAGTGCAGCCCTTCACCCGTGCCATCTCAGTGCAACTACAACTTCCTAACCTTACGTGGCCTACCACTACGTCGCAGTGCCTCCCCAGAATGTACATCGGAGGTGGAGGGGGCCAGCTGCCTACCGTGCCCCGTGGCCTGTGATGCGTGTGGCGGGCATCCTCTGGAGGCCCTGGACCTTGAGGGCCCGGGCCTGCTTCCAGGTGTCTGGGATGTTTCCATGACACCCTCTTCATCCCACTGTCCCCGAGATGCCCCGGTGTCAGGAAGGGAGGAATCAGAAGGTGTTGCTACAGCCACAGTCTCCTGGCTGGAAGGCCCCGGCATAGGCTTGAGCCCTTCCTCCTCCCTTGGGGTTCATGTGGGCCCCGGGTCACTCCATGGGATGGCGGTTCTTCTGCAGTGAGTTCCAGAAGCTCTGGCGTCACCAGGCACTGCCAGTCTTGGAGGACCACCTGCGTCCTACCCATGGTGGTCAAGCCCTCTGCGATGGCCACCTGAGTCGGGGGGAACCTCCCAATGGCCGTAGCAAGTGCCCTCTGGGACTGGGCCATGCTCTGCAACCCCTCAGCCGTGACTCTCTGAGACTGGGCCACGCTCTACAAGCCCTCAGCCATGTTGTGCCTTCGTTTAAAAAGGGCTGCAGGGAAAAGCCTGGGAACTACAGGCCAGTGAGCCTCACATCTGTGGTGGGTAAATTGTTGGAAGATATTTTGAGAGACTGGATCTACAGGCATTTAGAGATGCAAGTGCTGATTAGGGACAGTCAGCATGGCTTTGTGAGTGGAAAATCATGACTCACAAATTTGATTGAGTTTTTTGAAGGGGTAACCAAGAAGGTAGATGAGGGCAGTACAGTTGATGTTGTCTACATAGACTTTAGCAAGGCCTCTGACAAGGTACCGCATGGTAGGTTGTTGCATAAGGTTAAATCTTATGGGATCCAGGGTGAGGTATCTAAATGGATACAAAATTGGCTTCTTGACAGAAGCCAGAGGGTGATTGTAGAGAGTTGTTCTTCAAACCGGAGGCCTGTGACCAGCGGTGTGCCTCAGGGGTCAGTGCTGGGTCCACTGTTATTTGTCATTTATATTAATGATTTGGTGAGAATATAGGAGGCATGGTTAGTAAGTTTGCAGATGACACTAAGATTGGTGGCATAGTGGACAGTGAAGAAAGTTATCTCCAATTGCAACGGGATCTTGATCAACTCGGCCAGTGGGCTGACGAATGGCAGATGGAGTTTAATTTAGACAAATGTGAGATGATACATTTTGGTAGATTGAACCAGGGCAGGACTTACTCAGTTAATGGTAGGGCATTGGGGAGAGTTACAGAACAAAGAGATCTTGGAGTACATGTTCATTGCTCCTTAAAAGTGGAGTCACAGGTGGACAGAGTGGTGAAGGAGGCATTCGGCATGCTTGGTTTCATCGGTCAGAACATCGAATACAGGAGTTGGGACGTCTTGTTGAAGTTGTACAAGACATTGTAAGGCCACACTTGGAATACTTTGTGCAATTCTGGTCACCCTATTATAGAAAGGATATTATTAAACTAGAAAGAATGCAGAAAAGATTTACTAGGATGCTACCGGGACTTGATGGTTTGAGTTATAAGGAGAGGCTGGATAGACTGGAACTTTTTTCTCTGGAGCGTAGGAGGCTGAGAGGTGATCTTATAGAGGTCTATAAAATAATGAGGGGCACAGATTAGCTAGATAGTCAATATCTTTTCCCAAAGGTAGGGGAGTCTAAAACTAGAGGGCATAGGTTTAAGGTGAGAGGGGAGAGATACAAAAGTGTCCAGAGGGGCAATTTTTTCACACAGAGGGTGGTGAGTGTCTGGAACAAGCTGCCAGAGGTAGTCGTAGAGGCGGGTACAATTTTGTCTTTTAAAAAGCATTTAGATAGTTACATGGGTACGATGGGTATAGAGGGATATGGACCAAATGCGGGGAATTGGGATTAGCTTAGGGGGTTTAACAAAAAAAAAAGGGCGGCATGGACAAGTTGGGTTGAAGGGCCTGTTTCCATGCTGTAAACCTCTATGACTCTATGACCCTCTGCCATGTTCTGAAGGGCTGTTGCCATAGCCCGCTGTGTCTCAGCGCTGTCCTGCTGGGTCTCCTGCAAGCTCTCAGCCATGGGCCGCAGAATCTCGAGAAGCCTGTTCAGTCACTCAGCTGTGGCCTGCTGTGACTCAGCCATCACTTGGAGGCTGCCACTCATGGTGAGGATCCCCTGCCCCAGGCTTTCCACTGCAGACGCCACCCTTGCAGTGTTTTTGATTTGATTTATTATTGTCACATGTATTAACATATAGTGAAAAGTATTGTTCCGTGTGCGCTATACAGCCAAAGCATACTGTTCATAGAGAAGCAAACGAGAGAGTGCAGAATGTAGTGTTACTGTCATAGCTCGGGTGTAGAGAAGGTCAACTTAATGCAAGGTAAGTCCATTCAAAAGTCTGACAGCAGCAGGGAAGAAGCTGTTCTTGAGTCGGTTGGGTACGTGACGTCAGATTTTGTATCTTTTTCCCGAAGGAAGAAGGTGGAAGAGAGAATGTCCAGGGTGCATGGGGTCTTTAATTATGCTAGCTGCTTTGCCGAGGCAGCAAGAAGTGTAGACAGTGTCAATCGATGGGAGGCTGGTTTGCGTGATGGATTGGGCCACATTCACAACCTTTTGTTGTTTCTTGCAGTTTTGGGCAGAGCAGGAGCCATACCAAGCTGTGATACAACCAGAAACCATATGCCTCTCTTCCCATCCCAGTCAGATAGCTGTAGAGATGCCCCTTAAAGGTCACTATTGTATCTGCTTCCATTACCTCCCCTGGCAGTGAGTTCCAGTCACCCACTACCCTCACTGTGCAAATAAACTCATACATCTCCTTTAAACCTTGCCCCTCACACCCGAAACTCATGCCCCTGAGAAGTTGCCTCAAAGTGAGTGGAGGAATGATAGGTGTTCACTTAGGTGTGTCAGGAGTAAAAGAATGACTAGGGTAAGATTAGGGCCAGTCAAGGACAGGAGTGGGAAGTTGTGCGTGGAGTCTGAAGAGATAGGAGAGGCACTAAATGAATATTTTTTGTCGGTATTCACACTGGAGAGGGACAGTGTCGAGGGGAGTACTGAGATGCAGGCTGTTGGACTGGATGGGATTGAGGTTCATAGGGAGGAGGTGTTAGCAATTCTGGAAAGGGTAAAAATAGATAAGTCCCCTGGGCCGGATGGGATTTATCCTAGGATTCTCTGGGAGGCTAGAGAGGAGATTGCAGAGCCTTTGGCTTTGATCTTTGGGTCATCATTGTCTACTGGAACAGTGCCAGAAGACTGGAGGATAGCAAATGTTGTCCCCTTGTTCAAGAAGGTGAGTAGGGACAACCCTGGTAATTATAGACCGGTGAGCCTTACTTCTGTTGTGGGCAAAGTATTGGAAAGGATTATAAGAGATAGGATTTATAATCACCTGGAAAGGAATAATTTGATTAGGGATAGTCAGCACGGTTTTGTGAAGGGTAGGTCGTGCCTCACAAACCTTATTGAGTTCTTTGAGAAGGTGACCAAAGAGGTGGATGAGGGTAAAGCAGTTGATGTGGTGTATATGGATTTCAGCAAAAAGTTTGATAAGGTTCCCCACGGTAAGCTTTTGCAGAAAATACGGACACATGGGATTGAGGGTGATTTAGTGGTTTGGATCAGGAATTGGCTAGCTGGAAGAAAACAGAGGGTGGTGGTTGATGGGAAATATTCATCCTGGAGTTCAGTTACTAGTGGTGTACCACAAGGATCTGTTTTAGGGCCACTGCTGTTTGTCATTTTTATTAATGACCTGGATGAGGGCATAGAAGGATGGGTTAGTAAATTTGCGGATGACACTAAAGTCGGTGGAGTTGTAGACATTGCGGAGGGAAGTGGCAGGTTACAGGGGGACATAGATAAGTTGCAGAGATGGGCTGAGAGGTGGCAAATGGAGTTTAATGCGGAAAAATGCGAAGTGATTCACTTTGGAAGGAGTAACAGGAATACAGAGTACTGGGCTAATGGTAAGATACTTGGTAGTGTGGATGAAGAGAGGGATCTGGGTGTCCATGTGCATAGATCCCTGAAAGTTGGCACCCAGGTTGATAGGGTTGTTAAGAAGGCGTACGGTGTGTTAGCTTTTATTGGTAGAGGGATTGAGTTTCGGAGCCAGGAGGTCATGTTGCAACTGTACAAAACTCTGGTGCGGCCGCACTTGGAGTATTGCGTACAGTTCTGGTCGCCGCATTATAGGAAGGATGTGGAAGTGTTGGAAAGGGTGCAGAGGAGATTTACCAGGATGTTGCCTGGTATGGTGGGAAAATTGTATGAGGAAAGGCTCTGGGGCTTGAGGTTGTTTTCGTTAGAGAGAAGATGGTTAAGAGGTGACTTAATAGAGGCTTACAAGATGATCAGAGGATTAGATAGGGTGGATAGTGAGAGCCTTTTTCCTCAGCCGGTGTTGGCTAACACGAGGGGTCATAGCTTTAAATTGAGGGGTGAGAGATATCGGGCAGATGTTAGAGGTAGGTTCTTTACTCAGAGAGTAATAAGGGCGTGGAATGCCCTGCCTGCAGCAGTAGTGGACTCGTCAACATTAAGAGCATTCAAATGGTTATTGGATAAACATATGGATGATATTGGAATAGTATGGATTAGATGGGCTTTAGAATGGTTTCACAGGTCGGCGCATCGAGGGCCGAAGGGCCTGTACTGCGCTGTAATGTTCTATGTTCTATGTTCTACTTCTTGATGGCAGCCCGACCATGCTGTCGCTGACAGCCCGCATCTCCCCTTCTCTTGACAGCTCCAGCACCTGCTTCTCAAAAGGGGTGAGGACCCGGAGATCTGGCTCACCACCCCCTGTCTTCACCCTCTCATGGGTGTTATGGTCGGTCTTCTCCTGTGGAGACAGAAGGAGCCATGATAGAAATGATGTCGCGACTGCTGCAGAATATCAGGTGGTGGCCCTTAGAGGGCAAATGCAGTGGGGCTCTTGGGGAGATAGGAAGGAGCTGCTTGGAAGTCAGGAGCTGGAAGCATGCAGGGTGCTGGGGATGGGAGGATCTGGGGGAGATTTGGAGGAAGATGCAAGATGGGGTTCAACACTCACCCTTGCTGCCCGGATGAGGTCATTGTTTTTTTTCAGGCACTGCTTCCCGGTTCGGGAGGCCAATGCCCTGGCACTGACCGAGGTGACGACTTCCTCCCAGGCCGCATTTCTATCAGAATCCCTGGGTCTGCGTCCTCCTGGGGGAAGAGGGTGTCCCGCCTCGCCTCTGCTGCATCCAGCAGCCTCCCCAGGTTGCCCTCAGAAAATTGGGGGGGAGCTGGTCGTGCGCACATTTTGTGCAGGAATGCCTGCCTGCCTGTCCATTCTTGAGGTTTTAGTGGAGCTGCCCCTCATTAGGGGCAGTTTGGCAGAACATTCCAGCAAGTTCCATACAGTTTGCTTGTTCGCATTGAGGGGAAGGCAAGTGAGCACTTGCAGGTGTGCTGATGGGGAGGGGGGGCGGATCTGAAACACTCCCAGTTTCAAGTCTGCCCAACACTCAGAATCAAAATGGTAAAATAGGGCCCTCAGTCTCTGGGTGAGGTTCCAATGTAGCATACATAACCTGTAGAGTAGTACAGCAACTCCAGCGGCAACCTCCTGAATTACTCTCTGTTGTGACAAGCAGGGATAGCCTCACCATTATTACCACAAAATTCAGCCCAATGTCATGTTTATCCTAACAATGTTCCCTGTAGGCTGTGCAGCCACAATCCCAGTGCAGACTCTGCATAAGTCAACCCTTTTATATTACCACTTAAAACAAGTCACCTGCACACTCTAAAAATTAAAAAGGGGGCTTGCTGGATTCCAGCCCCGGGGATGGGAGGGGGGGGCGCTTCCCTTTGATTACTCTGAACGGAGATCTGGAAATTCAGCGCTCCACTCCACCCCACCTCTACCACACTGCCTCTCTATTCGCTTTACCCTGGAATGACACCCCGAGTCCTATTGAAATCTCAGGTGAGATTTCTGAATTCAGGTTTTTAGTGAACGGTAATTATCACACTTAAATTGTTTTCCTTCTCCAGGGTCATTGTAGGATAACCATCTGCCATTGCTCACCTCAGCTGATTAAATTGTGCAGAGCCCTGTAATTATTATAAATCTGGTCAGCTAGCAATAATGCCTGCAATTTGATATAACTAAAATTGCCTCTCTCCAGATGTCCCCAAACAATGTACACTCCAGATGACCTAGAACGCCCTCCTATAGAGTTTCACTGCCAGGCTCCCTATTAATGATTTACCTACGCTTTCTAATGCTAAGCCAATTGTCAAAGCAGTGGGTTAATTTGCCCTTAATTCTATACAGCTTTATCTTTGTTTGAAACTTCGAATGCAGAACATTCACTAAATGCCTTCTGTAAATCAAGTATATTAGACCCACTGCATATTCGTCACCCTCCAATTTAGACACCCTCTCAAAGAATTCCTGTGAAGTACAATCTCATTGTTTCTATGTTCGCTATCCATGAGAGGAGAATGTCCCCGCCACCGCTGTTCAACTGACTGATTTGTAATGTCCTGATTTAGTGCCCGGTTGGGTGTCATGGTGATTAGGGAAGCATCAAAGCCTCAGCCGCTCTTCTCAGCGGGGTCTGACAATGGGCTTGGGATCAGTCTGTGTCCCCACCCCTTGGAGCTGCTGCAGCTGCGGGAGCAGCTCTTCCGCCTGAGCCTCTCTGCAAAGGGAGGGGAGGGGAGTCACAGGCTGTTCACCGCTGCCTCTTTCTCCTATGACCTGGTCACTTGGCACCAAGTCTTCGCCGGAACCCGGATCTATTCCTATGTCTAGTGGAAGGAACTGATCGGGCTGATTCCGTTTTTAATCGGCCAGGTCCAGCAAAGCCTCGCCTGTTGCTTCGATGTTAGTTAGCACTTGGTTTTGTGGTTATCCATTGCCCCTCCAAGCCGCTGTGGTTAAATGTCGGTGGACAGAGTATGTGCTGTCTGGGGGTCCGCTAAACAACCAGACAGCAGCAAAGTCGCTGATTTAAAGTTAGACGCTGGCCGGGGGGGGTGTCTCACTCTTAGTGCAATAACTTCTCCTTTCTATCACTTTCGGCAATGATATAAAAGACTTGATGTACTTGGTTTGCACTTAATCTGTCCCGATATTAAACTTTGTTTTAACTTTAGCATACACATCAGGGAGAAAGATTTTTTTTCCTGAAATTACAATTTTGATGTGTTAAGATTGAAATATAAACTTGTCTTTCCACTCCTGCAATGTGGAATTTTTGCAGCATTTTTGACTCCTGCCTTATGCTTTGCATGATAAAGCACAGTTCCAGATCTTTGATTTATTTTGTCTTTTTAAAAACTTTGAAAATTTCAGAACGATACCCACAACATGCCCTGACCAAGGGTCATCCAGACTCCAAACATTGGCTCTATTCTCTCTCCACAGATGCTGTCAGGCCTGCTGAGATTTTCCAGCATTTTCTATTTTTGTTTCAGATTCCAGCATCGGCAGTAATTTGCCTTTATCTATAACAACACACTCGTTAGCAGCGAGGGCTGCCCTGAATACTAAGTTTCGAAAGAAATTTTGAAAAGATTACAAGGATCTCATAATTGAAGGTCACAAATGTTATAAATGGTGACATTTGTTTATCCTTTTCAAACTGCAGTGAAATCTTACACAACACTGGTAATCGGCTTTCGTTTCTTTAATCATCTGTGTAACTTCGTCTCATCATTTGCCTGCATATTTAATCAGGTAGCTGATTAAATTGAATAATAGGCTGTAATATGATTACTAAAAATTCGTTCACAGGATGTAGGCAGCACTGGCTAGGTCAGCTCTGCCCATTCCTAATTGCCCCTGAGAAGTCCCTCTGGGGGAGATACACCCATCATTCTGTTAGGAAGGGAGTTTCAGGATTTTGACCAAGCAACAGTGAAGGAACAGTGATATATTTCCAAAATCAGGATGGTGAGTGGCTTAGAGGGGAATTTACAGGTGATGGCTTTCCCATGCATCGGTTGCCCTTGTTATGGGTTTGGAAGGTACTGTTGTACTTGTTGAGTTGCTGTAGTGTATCTTGTGCATGGCACACACTGCTCTCACTGTGTGTCAGTGGTGGAGGGAATAAATGTTCATGGGGTGAATGAGGTGTCAAATCAAAAAGACCGCTTTGTCCTGGATGATGTCAAGCTTCTTGAGTGTTGTTGGAGCTGCACCCATCCCATATTCCATCACATTCCTGACTTGTGCCTTGTAGATGGTGGACAGCTTTTGGGGAGCCAGGTGTGGAGTTCCTCTTCACAGAATTCCCAGCCTCTGACCTGCTCTGGTAGCTATAGTATTTATATGGCTCGTCCAGTCAGTTTCTGGTCACTGTAACCCCCAGGATATTGACAGTGGGGTATTCAGTGATGGTAATGCCATTGAATGTCAAGGGGTGATGGTTAGATTCTCTCTTATTGGAGATGGTCATTGTCTGGCACCTGTGTGGTGAAAATGTCACTTAACACTTATCAACCCAATCCGAATATTGTCCAGGTCTTGCTGCATTTGGACACAGACTGCTTCAGTATCTGAGGAATTGCAAATGGTGCCTATGCTGTCTATAATGACATCAAACTACTGTGTGGTTGGCTCCTAAAGTAAATCACTTCTAAAGAACCATAAAATAGTTTACTAGTTTGTTGCTAAAACTAAGTTGAGAGCTCTGATGGTCCTCTTAAATGAAGGTTCTTTTAGTTTTCCAGAAGTCTTGGAAAGGTTCTGTTTTGCCTTTGTCCATTGCTTCTGCTATTTTTCCAATTTGAAGCAGGATTTGTTTTAAGAATAACCAATAGTCCCTTAGACCTTTCTAGGACAAGGTCAGCAATATATGCTGCAGGCAAACACAGCACCCAAAGTGCAGCAATCTTAGCACCTCTGCAGCTGGACTGCATTTCAGCCTCAGAAAGAAACAAATAACTTAGTGTGAAATATAGAAACTTAACGAAATAAATCACAGCAACCCACAGTTATACAGCACATTATGACCAGGATGGGAGGTTCATGTATTATTTAGCCCCAATACTCTGCAGGCAGTACCATTATTTTAAGAGTTTAATTTTCTCACCGAAATGGCCAATCGCTTACCTTCAATACTGGTACATTGAATAAAAATGGACTTTAACCAGGTTTCTTTCAATAAATAACAAACTTATTGGTTTATTATAAACAACATTTTTTAGCAAGTTGCCAGTACTGTTTAACACACACTTGTAGTCTGGAAGATTAACTTTTTGTTCCCAAAAGAATTCCCCCAGCGCGTGCACACAGACAAAATAGGATAAACAGAAGAGAATCTCTCTTCAGAGATGGGTTGTAAAGGATAGGTGTTACAAAATAAAGGATAAAGCTCATTGGGTCTCAACACTGTTGATCTGGAGTTCCCTCAAGTGAACGTAAACCATTGGTCCCAGTGGACATCTGGAAGTTCTCAACAATGGGTCTATGGAGGAGAATATATGTATGGATCAATTCTTCTGGTCTCAGCTTTGCAGATCCAAATGCAGCCAAGTTACTGTCAGTTGGGGATTCTCGGGCAGCAGGTTGAGAATCACACACAATTTCAGGCAAGGTAGAAAGAGAGAGAGAGAGAGCCAGTCAGGGCAGCCTTCCTTTCTCAGCTTATTTCCCAACAAGACTGACTTCAAAACCAACCAGATCAAACCTTAAAGTTTGGCTCTGCTTTCCAGTAAGTCACTAACCCTTGCCTTTCAGCTCACCAACAACAGCCCCCGCCCCCCCCTCCCCCTCGCCCCCAATCAATTAAAGTGATTGTAGTTCAAGACAATCAAATACATCTTCCTCAAGTCCCATGCAGGTCAGGTGGTTTCTTAGAAGAAGGCAGGCCTGCTCCTAGTCCAAGTTGAACATATAACCATCTTTTTAAAATAAAGCTCCAGGCCAGCACCCAAGTGTTCAGATAATGCAATGTCTTTCCATATTTAAAAAAGACAGATTTTAAAGACATGAATTTCCCAACCGGCGCCTTTAACATATAGTAAGTATCCTGAGGCATAAGAAAAATGTGGCTGTGAGACAAACAAAGATTCAGGAGGAAAAACCAAAAACGTTTATCAAAAAGATGGGCATTAGGAAGGCTTTTTAAAGAGGAATGGTTTGAGAAGGGCCATGCCTGCATTGACGCTTTTTGCACAATGTCACAGCAGATGCCCAGTATATCATTAAAAATACTGCATGTATGGTGCACTTCATATCCATAAACATTAATTTCTGGTAAACCTTCTTATGTCAACATTCATCATGGAAACTTTGTCTGTAAACATTTATAATGGATTCAGTAAGTAAACATTTTTCCATGGGAAAATCATAGACAAGCATTTCACCCTGATGGTTTAGTGATGAAATAATTAAATTACTCAATTTATTTTTTAAAAAAATCATCCACTATTCTTTCTAACAACGATTTTTAAAAAATCTCCCAAATAGCGTTTTCATCTACAAGGAGTGTTTTAAACAAAGCAATAAAATCACATAAGAATAATTCATTAAATGTATCTATTGAATAACCTTTTAATTCCATTAAAATTCCAGTATGTCAGGTAAGAGTTGAGGGTCAGGCAACAGGTTAAAAATGAAGGTGGTTTGAGAGTGGAGTCCCCACTTCCATGATCCAACCACCATCTTCCTACTCCTGGGCCAATGCTATGTGATTTCTACCACTCTGCGACAGACCAACTTGTGGCAGTTCAGTGACTTACCGCAAAGCTATAGTTAAGGTATTCAACATTCTGTTCAAGGTGATATCTAAAGTCTATGGTCATGGCCAGGGCGTACATTGATTCATTACTCCACTTGAAGCTCCATGAGATGGATTCTTTCTCTTTGGTGTTCGTTCTCACAATCCACCGACAATGGATTTGGTTTCCTCCATCCTCCCCACTATTGTGTAAGTATCTGTCTAAGTTGCTTCTCAAGGGTAGCCCCTGAGGTTCAGTATCTATGCCCAGCTGAGCAGAACATGGAGTGAATTAAGCTCTTGACATGGTGCCTCTGTCACCAGTACCTACTTGCACTTGCATGTGAGATGTGAATCACCAGGTGACAAACCAACCAACTGTCTTCAGTTGATCTACTATAGTGCAAGTATTTACACTAGTCATCATGGATCAACTTGCTGCACAGGGGAAGGCCCTGGATTATAAAAAGGGCATTAGTTGTGGCAAAGTCACAATCTTGACAATCACCATGTTCAGTCTTCTCATAATCTAGTCATTGATGAAATTAAGGCAGCATGTGTATCACATGAGTTATTTGCAACTTTACACCATTTCCCTAAGATCTCCCTGTCTCTGAATCTCTGACTGACGGTCACAGATATGTTAATTATCTCTTCTGCATCTGTGATCTCAACTATTAGTAGTGGGTTAACTCCAATCCCCCCTCTCCTCTGTATTTTGCTTTCTCTTCTCTTACGAGGGTGAAAAAAAGCAAACCTGAGAGGTTGTGTATTCACCTGATGGAAGCAGTGTATTTGGTGAGGGTGACTATGCTGCACATTGCACAAAGATTGAATTTGAGTGTCAATAATGGATTGATAATGAGTGAGTGCTGATGTGCATTGGAGGAAAAGACTGGGTGCTGCTGAAAGTTGAGTGGATGCGAGGAGAGATGTAATGGAGAACACTTAGCAAGACAGAGTGCTGAAAGGAAACAGGTGCTTAAAGCACAAGATGTATTGAATCAGCAAATGTATTCACATTCTCTGGCCAGTTTAGGTCATTAAAAATACTTTCTATATTGCACCTATCACCTGCACACCATCCAGATGCTCAGCTTCCTCCAGCTCCGCCATTTGGTAATAGCCGTAGCTTTCTTCCACCCATTGCTGGGGAAAGGCATGTCCCATCTCTCTCTTCTTCCTGCAACCAACAGTAAATCCAGTAAGGCATCATCAAGGTGCTCCAATGTCTGTGTCTATGCGTATGCCCAACACTCATCCTGAACACCTCCAATTCCAATTTCTGGACTGTCCCTTAAATACAGCTGAGCTCATGTCATTGTAGGTATACTTAGGGCCACTATGCAGCTCTGAGATACAATGCCTGGAAATCCAAATTAATTTAATCAATTGATTTGACATCGCAGATCCCATGATTCTGATCCTGTTGGAGATCCCTCGATCATTTTTTTTTCTGACTTCAGGGTCTGGTAAATGGGCAGCTCCTTGGGGCAACGGTCAGGAAAGTCAGTCCCTTTATTTTTCTATTTAAAGAAAATTCTAACACGCAATGAAATGAATCTATTTTGTTACGTTAGCAATAGGAGATGATACTTGGGATTGAATATCTAGGATTAACTGATACCCATGCTGCAAGGCTGTTTAAAAGGTTTCTTTAAAAAAAAGCCTCCTCACACATCATGAACTGGCCATCTGAACTAACCTTTTAAAATGCTATTTTTGCCTAAATGAGCAAACGTTGAATATAAATACCAACTGCACATAATTTCATCATATTTACTTACACCATCCTATTTAGCTTTACACATACTCGCTCTTCCCTGCATCGCAGATGCTTTCCTTCTGCATATTTACAACTAATTTGAAAGCCAGCACTACACATTTAATGGGTAGCAACTGTTTTTCTCTTGTAACAATAATTTGATTTTGTTTCTTTCCAAAATAAATCTGATTATAAAAGGAAAACTATCGAGGCAGAGTGCATATATTGAGTGTATTTAATTATTAAGAATCCTGGGACATGTGCAACCTGGAATGTAAAAAGTCTTATCATTGCATTCCTTCTTTCAATTGAAGACCACCACAAAAACTGTTTCCAGTGCCTGGGATCACTGACTACAGTACAATAGGCCATGAACTTGAACTTGTACTCTGGTGTCCAAAACTGAATATTTCAGTAACAATACAATGTTCATTCAAGGGTAAACCTTCAGAGGTGATGAATGAAAGGGACTGGTACAATGAAAGCATTGCCTGTTGACTAAGATTTGCGTCTTTGGAAACCAGCATAAATTTCAACATAGACACTCAATCCAAGGTACTGGTGTGCTGTTACATTGCACATCGATGCTGATCTAAACCAGGAAAGTAAATTAATGAAACAGTGCTCAGGTGGCAGACCCACATCTCATAATAAAAATAAATATTTTGGAAATGTTTAGAAGGTAGGTTAGTTTAGGTGGGCATAATTTCCTTTGATTGTTACCTGCCTTGTGACATAATTAAAATGATATGAGTCAATTAATTCCAAATGTTTCAGTTTGAGCCAAGATGATAGGTCTCATGGTGCAATGTCAGGGGGCGCAACTTGTTTCTTAGAAAATCAAGCATGTTAGCCTGAGGCCTACAACATGCTCAAAGCACTCGAATACTAAAAATGCAACATCAGCAACAATATCCAAAAGCGCAATGAACCTGGTGTTGTTAAAACTCTTACTGCTTTTGGGTGCACAGAGACACCACCCAGTTCTACCTCCCACCTCCTCTTTCAACTCTCTCACTGTTGCTGAGTTATCAGACTGCTTCTTCAACATTCAGTACAGATGAACAGAAATTTCCTCCAATTCTGAAACTTTCACTTATGATTCTGTTACTTCTAGACTTGACTATTCCAATTCGCTCTTCACTGATTGTCCACATTCTACACTCCAGGATGGGGCAGGTAATGGAGACCAGTAGATGTGGCATTCCTGGATTTATAAATTAAATTGTTAAGTTGCTTACAAAGGATAATAAGCAAGATAAGGGCTCATGGAGTCGGGGTTAATGTATGATTATGGAGGACTGGTTCAAGAGTAAGCATAATCAGGGCATTTTCAAGCTGGCAGGTTGTAACTAGTGGATTGCGACAAGGATCAGTACTGGGGCCTCAGCTATTTATAATCTACCTGCATGCTAACTTTCTGCATTCCTTCTATGAACACACTAAAGTCTCTTTGAACATCAAACACTTCCAAGTTCCTCAAATTAAAAAAAATCTGCTTTCCTATTCTGACAACCAAAATTATTAAGTACATTATACTCCATCTGCTATCTTGTTGCCCACTTATTTAATCTGTCTGTATTTCATTGCAGCCTCTACACTAATAACTTGGATGAAGAGACAGAGAACAATGTATCTAAGTTTGCTGATGATGCAAAGCCAGCTGGAAACATAGCTGTGGGTAGGATGTAGTGAAGCAACAAAGAGATAGAGACACATTAAATGATTGAGCAAGCAATTAGGAAGGCAAATGGCATGTTGGCCTTCACTGAAAGGGGATTGAAGTATAGGAATAAAAAACTCTTTCTACAATTATACAGAACTTTGGTGAGACCACATCTGGAATGGTGTGTGCATTTTTGGTTTCAATATTTAAGGGAATATATGATTGTATTGAAGATGGTACATTGAAGGGTTACTAGACTGGGATGAAAGTGTTGTCCTATGAGGAGAAGCTGAGTAAAAGGGGCCTATATTCACCAGAGATAGAAGAATGAGAGGCAATCTCATTGAAACATACAAGATTCTGAAGGGACTTGATAGGGTAGATGCTGAGATTGTTTCCACTGGTCGGGGCATCTAAACGCAGGGGCACAGTCTCAGGATAAGGGGCCCATCATTTAGGATGCAACTCAACTGTAGAATAGATATATGGTCTAATCCTGCTCCTATTTCTTCTGCTCGTCACACTTTGACTAACTCCAGAAGATCACATTGAATATAATGTTCAGAATGTTCTGAAAAGATAGAAAGAGAAACAAAAATGTGTCATTTAAAGGTCAGTGATATCTAATCTTTTAGGTATGGTATACTAAATACCAAAGTTGATTCAGCAGGAGTAAGAAAGCTATGCAATGAACAATTCTGATTAGTATACAAGGTGTAAACTAAAGCCCATTGCGACGGTAAGAGGATTCTCTATAAAAATATAGAAAAGGTATGTGAGGACCAAACAGGTATGTTAATAGGTAACATGAATCAGCCAAAAATATTGTAGGAATACCCAAGCGTGTTAGAGTGAAAAGTTATGTCAGGAAAAAAACAAAGGATAGTTCCAATTTTGACTTGATATTTGCAGCTTACAGAAATGGAAGTTGTAGTAGTTCTTAATCTATAATTTAGAAATAATGAAGACAAGAAGCCAGTATAAAACCTTTAAAGGGCTAAATTTTAAAAAAGCATGAGGGACACCTTGAACAAATTGACTGGGGAGGTTGTTTAACTACATTTCAACAATAACAATTTGCACTTCTAGAGTGTCTTTAAGTGCACTAAGGGGTATTATAAAACAAACTATGACACTGAGCCACATGAAGAGATATTAGGACAAATGACCAAAAGCCTGGTCGAAGAGCTAGGTTTTAAGGAGTTTCAATGTGGGTGGCACAGTACCAGGAACCCTAGTTCGATTCCAGCCTTGGGTGACTGTGTGGAGTACTCCCCCTATCTGCATGGGTTTCCTCCAAATGCTCCAGTTTCCTCCCACAGGCTGCAGGTAGCCACGTTACGCTCAGTTCAGATAAAGACAGTGTACTAGAAGCACTGTAGTCTTTGAGCTCAATAACATGGTGTCAGCAATGGAACTGAGACTAAGTTTTGAAAAGCTGGAGAGGCGCCACAGCCACTAAAAGGGGAACACAGAAGTATTCAAAACGGCTTAAAAAGCCACAAGGAAAAGAAAACAAAAAACAGGTTATAGTGAATCACCTTGTGAGTCAAAATTGGCTGTTAATTTTCCTGCATCTCCTGTCAAAGCAAGAGATGACATGTAGCAGAACTGGCAGTTTTTCCATTTGCAATGGCAAAATTATGAGATTGCAACAGATTTAATTAACAAGCTAGAGTCAATATGAGTAGCAACACTTTTAAACACTACTGGGAGAGACTATTATAAATTGTATTCCATCCTAAATCTCTCTGGAGACCAAACAACAGAAATGTTGAAAGCCATGAAAGCACGCTTAGAACCCCAAGTGAACATAATTTATGAACACCATGTATCCAACACTACGGCTCAAGATGAAAAAGAGTCCATTGGTCAGTGTGTGACTGCAGTCGCACAGCTCACAGAATCTTGCAAATTCAGGCAACTAAAAGATGCTCACATTAAATACAGGATTGTCTTAGGCACAAGAGATTCTGTAGGGAGAGCTAGTCTACTGAGAGAGGAGAAACTTATTCTCCTGAGAGTAATAGACATGTTTAACACCTTCTGCACATCAGCGAGAGCAGATGTATGGCAGAGCAGGAGCATTGTGCTGATAAACATTCCAGGCTGAAAGAGCAGAATGATTGCAGACAAAGAAGCAGGACGCAAATACGGCAGAGCATGTCACACAAAGGAAAAGAATGATTGTCCAGCATGGGGAAAGTGATGTTCTAACTGCAAGAGGCCAAACCATTTTCATTAGAAAGAAGCAAAAAAATCCTACACAGATTGTCACTGGAGAAATATCAGCCGAAGAGTTTGGTGAAGACTATACACCATACAACAGGTTGGGTCCATCAAGCCTGTGGGTGATAAATGGTTTGTGACTCTTAGAAATGATGACCACAGAAGACGAGCATCAAGTGAACAAGAAGTGTTGGATATACAGTGGTGCATCATGTAACATCACGAACTTCACAGACTTGTGTGAAGTGATTCATGGCAATCCAAGAATGAAGCCTTCAAAAGTAAGGTTTAGGCTATATGATAGTATGGTACTTGCACAAATTAGCCTGAGAGCTCATTGCAATGGGCAATAATGACAATCTGGAGTTGCAGATTCTAAATGGTATGCAACAGCCACTCATTTCAGCTGGAGTCTAAAACGTGACCTGGTAACCCTAAATGTGCTAACAGAGATTTACAAGGTGTTGCAACATAGAAAACCATTGATGGCTGAACAGATCCTAGAGGAGTACAAAGATGTGTTTACGCTGTTTGGATGTTTATCTGGCGAATATCATCTTGCAATAGCCGAGAGTGTAAGACCTATTTAGCTTCTGCAATGAAGAATTCCAGCTGCCCTCCAGTCAAGCCTAAAACTGAGATAGAAGAGCTGGAAAAGAAGGAAGTAATCAAGAAAGTGACAACTTGTACAGACTGGATTCGTAGCCTGTAGCAGTGAAACAATCTGGAAAGCTGGGAGTATGCTTAGACCCAAAGGATCAAAATGAAGCTTTAAAGAGATCTCACTACCCCATGCCAGCCATCAAAAAAATTTTGCTACAACTTGCCAAAGCAAAGATCTTCACTACCCTGAACTGGCAAGTGAAGCTGGATAAAAGCAACAGATTTCTAACTATATTCTGGATGCTATTCAGGAGAAACAGATGGTTGCACAGGACTTTTGACATTTCCATGGCTCCAGAAGAATATCAATGCAGAAGGCATGTGAGTAGTCAGTGATCTTTCTGGAGTGGAAATCATGGTGGATAATCTAGTATCTGTGAATGTGGAGACATAATGGAAGAAGCTGCTGCCGCCATGATCAGAATCTAGTGCGACTGCTAGAGAGAGAGCTCACCAGATAGACCTGAAGCTGAAGGAAAATTTGCAATTGAAGATGCCTTAAGTACATAGGCCATGTACTTAAGGCATCAGTTATAGGCAGACAGCTATAGGCCTTTGCCCGGATCCTGAAAAGGTGAGAGCTGTGGCAGCAATGCAGAGACCAACAGATGTGAAAGCAGTGCAAATATTTGTTGATTTGTGAACTATTTAGCAGAACGTTTGTCTAATTTGTCATTGGGGTGTGAACCATTACAGAAGCTCAATATCAAGGAGGCGCAGTGTTATTGGGGCACAAAATTCACTAAAATCAAACAACCAGTGATGACAATGCCAATGATGAAGTACTATGATGTCAATGAAGTCACCTTGCAGTGTGACACCAGTGAGACAAATCTTGGAGAACCCTAATGCAGCAAGAACAACCAGTTGCATTTGTACCCAGGGCATTAACGCAAACTGAACAATGCTATGCTCACATGGAGAAAGAGTGCTTGGTTATTGTCTCTGCCTGTGAACATTTTAATCAACACCTTCTGGGAAGAGACAAAGTAATAGTCTGACCACAAGGCACTTCAAAGCAATTTTCTAAAACCGCTACCATCTGTTTCAAAGCACCTGCAAAGAATGTTTGTTTACAGAGATATCATCCGGATGTAACATAGAAGCAAGTACATGTACATCGCTGTTGAGAGCAGTATCCTCCATGAAGATAGTTGAGGATGCTACAACAGAATGTGAAATCTTCCAGATTCAATGTGAAGCAGCACCTCGACATACTCTGGGAGTCATCAACCCGGCAGAGACATTGAATCTGAAAGACAAGCGCCTTGCTCAAATCAAGCAAACCGCCTCACAAGATGCAACTCCCCAAGTGCTGCAAGAAGTAGTGATATAAAGATAGCCCAAGAGCATCAAGGATACACCTTTGGTCACAAGAGCATATTGGGCATACCAAGATGAATTGCCATCCCAAGATGGCATCTTGTACAAAGGAAATAGAGCCATTATCCCTAAAGTGATGAGAGGAGAGATGGTGAAGCACATCTATGGAAGCCATCAAAGAACTGAGTCATGTTTGAGGAAGGCAAGAGAAGTACTCTTCTGGTCAAGTATGAAATTAAGGACCACATCAGCCAATGTAGTGCTCATAATCAGTACCAAACGAAGCTAGAGAGCTGCTGATGACACATAGCATTCCAGACAAACCACTGATGAAACTGTGAGTGGATCTCTTCACTCTGGCAGTAACTATCTTCAGTCAAATGGAAAGGCTGAGGTAGCAGTGAAATTAGCCAAAGGAATCATCAAGAAATTGAGCAAATCTAGCACAGACATATACAAGGCAAACTTCAAGTAGGGAAAGACACTAAGAGTGGACATGGAAAATAGTCCAGTTTAAAGACTGTCATGCTACACCCAAACCACTCTTCCAATAGCAAAAAAGCTACTGAAGTCCTAAGTAGTAACAGGCATGAGTGAAAAAATCAAGGTGAAATGGCAGAAAGCCAAATTTCATTTTGACAAGACTACCAAACCATTACCATTCAGCATTGTAGCACTTGTCAGGGTACAAACCTTCAATGTTCTCAACAGGAGTCAGCCCATGTGACAACCTGGGACATGCAGTTGTCAATTTAATTGAGCTCAGTGGATGTGAATGACCAAATATACGGGCACATCCACAGACATATACAAACAACTAGAGAAGCCAGTCCTTCACTGCAGGCAGCTGATCAGGAAGAAGAGATCTCACCAGTTGCACAGAATACGGAATAATTACCAGTCCCAGAGATCTACTAGCTCTGAACAATGGAAATAGAAGAACAACAGTAGTAACCAAAGCAACAAGTGCCATGGGAATGAGATCCCCAGAGAGGGAACATCACCCAGATGAACAGCTAAAGACAATGTGCATATATACCATTAAGAGACTTGCATGATTTAACATGTGAAATGTATGTGTAGAGACTGACGAGAATAATGAACAGTTTAGTAATGCATAAGAACAGTTGTTGTATAGTGGGTAACTTGGGTAACTCATAATTGCACATGATAGTGCACACAACTTTGCCCCTTATTCATTACGTAAAGGGGGCTGCTTGGATTTTGAAATGGAATCAGGTCCTATCTCGCTTGCAATAGTCATGTGACCTCTGTCATGCAGAATAGGCTACAGGCAGCCATGTTATGCTCAGTTCAAATGAAGGCATTGTTCTAGAAGCACTGTAGTCTTTGAGCTCACAATTTCAAAGGAAGAAAGCCATACACAAAGGCAGAGAGGTTAATCAAGAGGCTCCAGATTTTCAATGTTGAAGCACAGCAACCAATGGTAGAGCGATTAAAATCAGGGAAGTTCAAGAGATCAAAGAGGGGCAAGGTCATGAAAAAATTTGAAAACAAAGATGAGAATTTTAAAATTACAATAGGGCAATGGAATATTTTTAAATGAGTACATCTAAGCATTTTGGACAAGTACATCCTTGACTGAAAAGATCAGACAAAATAAGTATGGGCCATGATAAAAAGAGAAACAAGTTGCTGTTCACTTGGTAAGAATAAGAGCATGCAGAAACATGGTCAAGGATGAACAGTGGGGAAAAGAGATACCTGAAGAAAAGCATACTGCAGGCACAAAACATACCAGCAAGCACTACTTCTGGGCGGCACAGTGGTTAGCACTGCTGCCTCACAGCACCAGGGACCCGGGTTCAATTCCCGGCTTGGGTCACTGTCTGAGTGGAGTTTGCACATTCTCCTTGTGTCTGCGTGGGTTTCCTCCAGGTGCTCTGGTTTCCACCCATAGTCCAAAGATGTGCGAGTTAGGCAGATTGGCCATGGTAAATTGCCCCTTGGTGTCAGGGGGACTAGCAGGGGCTATGGGGGATAAGGGCTGGGTGGGATTGTGGTCAGTGCAGACTCGATGGGCCATGTGGCTTCTTTCTGCAATGTAGGGATTCTATGATTCACTTCAGCATTGAGGGGGCAGTAAAAGAGGTGCGAACAATTAAAGAAAATGAGGATAAGCACAAGACAGTAAAGACTTTTGAATTATTATTTCCTTTTGAGTATTCATAAGAGAAGACACCAACAACATGCCTCCTCAAAAAGGAAACCTATGCAATCCTAATGACCAACATAAACATGATGGATGCACTAGATGAACGAAGAGAGTCAAAACCAATTAATCCCCATTAAGGCTAGACCATTAAGACAGTCACGAGATCTGTGAGGCATTAGTGGTCATTATGAATGATTCATGGAACACTGGGGAAACACCAGTAGATTGAGAAATAAGCTAGAATGATCCTTATATTCAAAAAGTGGAGCACAAACACAGGCATCTATAGACCCATTGGTTTTAATTCAATCCCATGTAAGGTAATTGAATTGACTATCAGGAGTAACCTTGGGAATGATCCATACAATAATAACCTAATAGCTAGCAGTCAGTATGGATTCAGGAGAGAACTCAAAGAGTTGGATTCAGGAGAGAAAGATTGTGCCTAATAAACATCCTTGACTTAATTGAGAAGTGACATCCAAGTGGATTATCATTAATTAAATGCGCCTAGCGTTCTGAAAGGCATCTGCTGTCTATAATTGAATCCATTAGAATATCTTGAGACAGAAACAAAATATTGTGGATGCTGGAAATCAGAACTGATAATGCTGGAAATACTCAGCAGATCAGGCAACATCTATAGAGAGAAAGAGTTAATGTTTCAGGTCAACAACTTTATCAGTTCTGAAAGACTGAAGCATTAACTCTGTTTCTTTCTCCAGATGCTGCCAGACCTGCGGCGTATTTCCAACATTTTCTGTTTTTATTTATGAAAGGAATGTCCACTGTTTTGGGGAGGGTATATGTTACTGTTACTTTTTTCTTTCATATTAAGGAGTTTGAAGAACTTGGTATGGATGAATTCCACTTATTTATCAACTGAAGTGATCAAATCACTGCAGTATCTGTTAGCTTTATTTAGTTGTGTGTTGGGAAATACAGAACCCTCAGATTGAACAGGCCTGTAACTAAAGTTAGAAGTTATGCAGATGATTCAAGCATTTGCTTCTAAATCGTTAAAATTTGTTTGCACTATTGCTGAATAAATGTCTCTTTCCCCTAAGTTACCCTATGAGTGCTGTCAATCCTATATATGATACCCATCTCTCCTGCAGTCATATGTATGTATTTTGTTAAAGCCAAAGTCTTTCCACAGCGAACGTGATCTTTCACCAAATCACACAAAGCTTCATAGTAAGGTTGGAGCTAACTTCACATGTATATATAAAATGTTCTGTGATGATAGAAGGCAGTGTTAGCATCTGATGGAATTGGTTACTGGAATGGATGACTGGCATTCGTCACCTATTAAATCTGTGGTTTATCACCGAGAGTCAAACTGGCTGAAAAGACACGTAGTTATTGATGTAACATGAAATATATGCAAAGGAAAATAGTATCAACGACACTGAAACTTCACCCACATATTTTTAATATTGCAAATCAACTTTCAAAATCTGATTAAAACACATCTATTTCTTTCAAAGTATTTGGTTTGCCCAATATATAGTATCAAAGTGTGAAAAAATGTTGAACAAAACAATGCATAATTCCCACTGTCCATAAAGCATTGAATAACCTCATAAAGAACCAGGGCAATAAAATGGGCTGCCCTTCTATCACCACGGGTACTCTAGAATTTACGACCTTTAGCCAGATCAAGAGAAAATTAAGCAAGTGTCCCAGAAATTAAATGCTCACAAGTAGCAACACCACAAGAAATTGTAGCCATGAATTAATAGAAACTCAGCTTTGCTGAGGAAAGTCAGTGATCAACTCCAAGTTTTGTTCTGCCATCTTCAAATGCAAAATATGATCAGTACTGCATTGATTGCTGGTGTTCGCTGCAGTGTCAGTAACTCCCACAAGAGCACTAATCTCTGTCTCTGGTGGCATTCAGTATACTAATTATAGAGTTCAGCTGTATGGCACAGAGGTGGTGTTCCAATAGTAGTTGACTATGCAATTATAAAGGCAAGAATGACAGATGAAGATTGATGCTTTCACCCCAGCCATGAGTAGATGCAGCACGTCGCTGAACTGGTGGTTTCACCTATTCACGCAAATTATTCCACTATTGCTCAATTCTTAATTTGACCATGGCTTTTATGAAGCAGCTGAAATTCTATGTATTACACACACACAGGTACAATATAGTGATCCCATTTCATATTCTGCACTTTAAATGCTCAAAAAATGAATAGAAAATGTCAAATCAAATCTATTCCTACTACAATCTACAATGGGCTCTATTTCAATTGTGTGATATTTTGAGGGGGTATTCTGTAAAATATATGCCATATTCCAAAGTCAATTGAATAAAATGGCAGCCTTCATGTCACTTTTATTACCTGATCTTGGTTGCAGACACTTATGGTTCCAGTAGCAGGCCAACTTCTAAATCCCTTATCTCTTGTTCTCTGCAACTGCAACTGGGAGCTCCATAGATTGTGTTGTTTGTCTGGTCTCAGAGTTAAGGACATCTCCTTGCAGCCGAAGATGAACTTGGAGAGGGAGAAGGATCTAGTTGTGATCCACATAGGATCCAACGACATAGGTGGAACAAGGAATAATGTTCAGTAGAGTTTGAATTAGTGTCCAAATAAAAATGCAGAACCTAAAGGGTGATAATCTCTGCACCATTACCAGAGCCACACACTAAATGGTATAGCATCAAGCAAATTTGAGGGGAAAAAGGGGTTTTGATTTCATGGGGCACAGGTCCCAGTGCTCATGCAAGAAAGAGGGAGCTGTCCCACTGGAATGTGTTCCACTTAACCCTGCTCAGACAAGTCCTTTTGATTCATATAACGCAGATCATGGATAAGGCTTTAAATAAACAGAAGAGAATGGGGAATTCAGGTGAAGGGAGGTTTAGAAATCTAAAAGTTGAGGCAATAGAACAATGTAGTGATGTGCGTAAAAACAAGTAGAGTTGAATAGGAAGGGCCAGAGAGTTTAACAGTGATAGTGTATCAGTGAGTAAAGCCCATGCAGGGAGTAGTAGTTAAAATACAAAATTAAAGGCTCTTTATCTGAATGTGTGGAGCATCTACAATATGTTGGATAAACAAGTGGCACAGAGCAAAATGGTTTTTATTTAATCACCATTACAGAGACATGGTTACAATATTTCAGGGCACACATTTCAAAAAGACAGGCAGAATGGAAAAGGAAGAGGAGGTAGCCCTTAGAGCTAAGGATGGCATAAAGACATTCGCAAGAAAGGATGTTGGTTCAGAAGATCAGTAAGTAGAATAATATGGGTGGAGATTAGGAATAGCAAAGGTCAGAAAACACTGAGTAATTTATAGGCCCCTTAATAATAATTATACTGCTGGACAGAGTGTTAAACAAGAAATCGTTTGAGCTTGAAACAAAGGGAATGCAATAATTGTGCATGACAAAATCTTCATGTAGGTGAGACTGGATTGTCAAAGGTGGTCTGGAAGGTGAGTTTGTAGAATGCTTTCATGATAGTTTGCTGGAGCAATATATTGTGAAACCAACTCGGGATAAAGACATTGTGAATCTAGTATTGTGTAATGGGGCAGGGCAATCTCATAGCAAAGGATCTCCTAGGAAATAGTGATCATAATATCAATTCCAAATTAAATTTGAAAGTGACATTGTCCAATCACCAACAAGATTCTTATACTTAAAGTCAATTACATGGATAGGGGGGGAGAGCTGGCTGAAGTTGATTGGTTAAATAAACTAAATGGTATGACAGTAAATAACTGTGAAACATAAAACAAATCAACAAAACCTTGCATTTAAAAACAAAAACAAAATCAGAAAGAAAGAACCATCCATGGTTTATGAATGAGGTTAAGTTAATAATATTAGATTAAAAGTGGCTGATAATGCAAAGCATAGAAGAAAGTAGTAAGTTTGAGGGTTGGAAATGTTTTAGCGACCAAAGGACTATCAAAAAGTTATAAAATTGGGGGAAAAATCAAATAAGAATAAACTAGCCAGGGATATAAAAACAGATTGTAAGAGCATTTACAAGTATATAAAAAGGAAGAGAGTAGCTCATGTAAATATTGATCCCCCAAAAGCAGAGACAGGAGAAATGATCATGAGAAGTGAGGAAATTGCAGAGACATTGAACAAATATTTTGTTTCTCTCTTCATAGTAGAAGACACGAGTTACAGGCCAGAAATATAGGCTAACCTAGGGACTAAAAAGAATGAGGTAATGAAGGTAGTTAAAACCAGCAGGGATAAAGTACCGGAGAAACTCAAGGGACTAAAATCCGACAATTCTCCAGGGATTGATGATCTATATCCTAGGTTTCAAAAGAGGTAGTGGATGTGCAGGCCATGACTTTCCAAAATTCGTTTGTCTACATTGGTCCAAGTAGATTAGAAATTAGCAAATGTAACACTAGTATTCAAGGAGGGAGAGAAAAAACAAGAAAGAACAGGTTAGTTAGCCTGACATTAGTTATGAGGAAAGTGATAGAATCCATTCAGAAAGTCTCAATATTTGCTATGATCCAAGACCAGACACCCAAGTTGTTAGAAGATCCGGTTGTTTAAAGTAGACAAAAAATGAGATTCAAGGCATTTGCTCAGACAATAAAGCCACAGGGTTCCACAGGTTTTGAACAAACAATAAACTTTAGTATAAAAGGCTGGAAAGATAAAACAATTTACAATGTCCAACTTGTACTCTAATATCCAGGATAAGAATAAAGTACAAGTGAATTAACAGGTGAACTGTGGTCAAATACACCACACTGCATCATAAATGGCAGATGCAACCTAGACAGAATCCATAGATTTCTCAAAAACACCCTCCAGATGTCAGTGAACACTGCAAGTCAACCAATCGCATTGAAACGCTCTCTCTCTCTCATGATGAATTCCAATTATTACCTTCAAAGATCTCACTTGGAATTCGCTCTGCAAGTTACTCCAACTCAAATGGCCTCAATGACAGCCCACCTCGCAGGGATACCTTTGCCTTGATGGCCCATAACAGAGTACCAATCCTCTGCTGCTTTCCTGAAGCTTTCAGGCTTCTTCCAAATCCGTCTTGATTGCCAGGGCTTCTCCTGAGCCCCCTTCTCTTAAAAGTCGGATAACCCACAGCTCTTTTCCTACTTGGGAGCCCTTTTTTCTCTATTTCCTTTTTAATTTAATCAGGGCCACTTCTTATCTGGACCTCTTTATTTTGGGACCTCTCCCTGTCCCTGCCTGGGTCACTCGTATTCAATGGCATTCCACTCACTCCTGCTCACATGGAAAGGGTTTTCCCAGTTTTCCCTTTTTGCAAAGATGCGCTGGGTCCCAAAAACTTAAAAGATGCGCTGCTCACTCCTGGTTTGTGCATGCATGGAAACATAGATCTACCAGGAGTTGGGAGCTCCTGGCCTCTGCCTTCCAAGCTTTGTAACACAATGCACTTAGAAAATGACAACACAATCAAAGTCAGCCTGGTTTTATGAAAAGAAAATAGATTTGACAATTTATTATTTTTTGAATATGTAACCAATAACAGATAAAGGGGAACCAGTAGACGTAATGTAATGTAGATTACATCATATAAACTGACCTTGAAAAAAATCATTCCATAGAATGGGGCTCAACTTGTACATCGAGTACAAAATGTGAACTGCTAGTGTTGGTGTCGTGGTCGTAGTTTTGAATTGTGAAGGAAACAGTAATTCAAATTTAATCAATGGCCCAAATCTTCTGGTCAGTGCTAATGTTGAGCATACTGACGTTGCTACCAGTATTTCTGTAACCTGGCACTTTGATTAATTTTTTTATCCGATTCTTTTGATCCGGGCTGAAACATTGAAGGGTTAGTTTAACCTCTCCATGGGACTGTTGGGCACAAGAGACGCTATGGAGAACACACACCCTTTTCACAACAGTAACTGCCCCATTTAAGCAAGTTTTTAAATATCCATGTCTTTTAGTGAGTGAGTCAATGGGTGGATAAGTGCATATTTGGGTCGGGGACAGTCGGGTTGGGGGTGGTTGTTAATCAGGTGGTACACAGTTCTGGTTGGGGAGTAGTCAGGTGGCTAGGAAGGTAGTCAGTTGGTCAGGGCTAGGTGCATGGTTGTGGTGCTTAGTTGACTTACACTGGCTCACCACCGAGTTAGACCAGTTACTAAAACTGTGTAACATTTTCTGAGTAGGTATGTAGGCAAGTCCCAGGTATCTGGCTCAAGTCTCCATCCTGAGCTCAGGATTGGAGATCTTCGTGAGTGTCTCACGCAGCAGAGAACTCAGCCCATTGGAAGTTTAAACTTTCTGGACTATTTTTCTGTTTGTTTGTGTGTCAGGACTTCTTCAGGGTCAATGGAGATTGAAAGATTTGGGCAAATATGTCAGCTTTATTTAATGAAATAATTATTCTACAATCGGTCAATTTGGCTATGGCACCACTCTGTATCAGGTGTGGCACTTCCGGTTTCATAATCATCCCATCACAACAAATCATCTTTCTGCTCATTCGCTGAATTGGATATTATGCATTATTGAACAATCAGTCATTGGGCATATCAAAATTCATGGATGTTTCATCTATGCTGTTGATGTGATAGGGGAATTTGTGCTTTTGCTGCTTGATGAAACACTGGAAACGGGTAATTTTGGTAAAGGTCTTCTGGTAGTCTGAGATATCTTTGTCTTCCGCTGCAACACAAGACATTTTTGCTCCATAAAGTGACAACACCAACTAGCCATAGCGCTGAAAATTTTGCTGAATCCAGTTCGATTTGGCCCACTTAAGTGCGCATTGCATTTCTGGTGACAATGCAACCATTCTGATGATTTGAGGACCTATTGCTCCCACGCAACATGGCCTATTTTGCCTGCTTGATTCCATGCTCTGACATGTAAGGAGAATATAACTATGAACATGTATTTCTGAGCTGAAAAATTGGGGTTTATAGCCCTAAACATGCATTTATTAGCTGAAAAATGGAAGGTCGACATATGCCACGTTTAGGTTTTAACATACATTTTGGTGTTAAAGAAAGTAGTGTTATAAACCACCATTTATGGTACCTGAATGTACAAAAGACATTCAGCCAAAGTGCCATACACCAAATAATGGCTCACATGGAGTTGGGGCTGATATATTAGCATAGATACAGGATTGGTCAAGAGACAGGAGTGAAGAGTAGGAATAAATAGGGCATTTTCAAGTTGGCAAGCTATGACTAATGGAGTGTCACAAGGATCAATGCTGGAGTCTCAGCTATTTATAATTTATATTAATGACTTAGGTGAAGGGACATAGAATAACATATCTATGTCTTCTATGTTTGCTGATGATACAAGGCCAAATGCAAATGCAAGCTTTGAGGAGGACACAAAGAGGCTGCAAAAAGATGTAGACAGGTTAGGTGAGTGGGCAACAAGGTAGCAGATAAACTATAATTGGGGAAATTAGAAGTTATTCACTTTGGTCATGAGAATAGAAAAACAGATTTATAAGGTATGAAAGGACTTGGGAGTACACATAATCCTACGACTGGAGAATTTATATTTTGCCAAGAATGTATAGTATAGTTAGTTCCTTTGACAGTTTACATGATTTTGCAAACATTTCTCCCAATTTCTTACAAAATGACCAATGTTTATGAGACTAAATTCTGCATAAACCCGATTGATATTCCCTTGAATTGAATTCTTAAATTAGGGATTTGATGGGATAGGTGCAGAGAAACCTTCGTCTGGTGGAGTAATTCAAAACAAGGGAGCATACAGGTCAGAGGGAGTGAAATCAAAGCATTTTTTTCATACAAATGGAGTGAAAATCTGGAATAATTCTAAAAAGCTGTGCATGCTGGATCAATTAAAGTACTCAAGACTGGAGATAAATTTGTGTTATGAAGTGATAGGAAACATCTTTTAAATTGAGGCACAGATCAGTTGCAGCTGTATTAGATGCTGGCGAGGCCACACCTGGAGTACTGTGTACAGTTCTGGTCTCCTTACTTGAGAAACGATATACTGGCACTGGAGGGGGCGCAGAGGAGATTCACTAGGTTAATTCCGGAGTTGAGAGGGTTAGCTTAAGAGGAGAGACTGAGTAGACTGGGGCTATACTCACTGGAATTCAGAAGAATGAGGGGAGATCTTATAGAAACATATAAGATTATGAAGGGAATAAATAAGATAGAAGCAGGGAAGTTGGTTCCACTGGCAGGTGAAACTAGAACTAGGGGGCATGGCCTCAAAATAAGGGGCAGCAGATTTAGGACTGAGTTAGGAGGAACTTCTTCACAAAGGGTTGTGAATCTGCAGAATTCCCTGCCCAGTGAGGCTATCTCATTGAATGTTTTTAAGGCAAGGATAGATAAATGTTTGGCCAGTAAAGAAACTAAGGGCTATGGTGAGCGGGCAGGTAAGTGGAGCTGAGTCCACGAAAAGATCAGCCATGATCTTATTGAATGGAGGAGCAGGCTCGAGGGGCCAGATGGTCTACTCCTGCTCCTAGTTCTTATGATCCAGTTTATGACAGACCAAGCTCTAGGAGTAAATGACAAACTCTTGTTTCACTGCACGAGGGGCCACCCTTATCCTCACTCGATCTTCAGAAGTGTTCCAGCAAAATCAGCAGACACTTCATCTGACTTTACTCCCTTGTAATCCAAGATCATTTGGCATCAATCAAGTAATCCAAAGATTAAGAATCCATGTTTAGCTTTATATCATGCAGACCATTTACCCACAAAGTCAGTGGGGAATAAATCATTTACAATGATACCATCTTAATATTGCAACTATTATTGGCCAAAGTAGTGATAATGACGAGCTATAATCTGGCTCAGATTATTCAATGCAGCAAGTTAAAAACACTAATGGCATGTTACTGAATGCTGGGTCTCAGCATCAGCGAGAATGGAGGCTAACCACTGAAGTGGTCTTAAGATTTGAAATGATTTGACAAAATAGCAAGTAGTTGTTGATAGCGATGATAATAAGTCCAAAATCACAATTAGTCCTGAAAAGCAACTCCTGTGTGCTAAACTTAATGTCAATGTCAGGAGAAAAATACAAGTGTTGCATGTTTTAGGTATAGCACAAAATCCTTCACTGAACATGCCTTAAGAGCTTTTCCATTTGGGACATAAAAGTTATTTATACAGAAAGAAAATGAAGAGCATCTTAGAGACTGTGTCTGCCATCTGCTGCAGAGTACTTAATTTAAAAGAGAAATACTTCACAGCAAATGGTCGCCCATTCAGGGCCATTTTTCTAACATTTTAAAGTTGAAATATGTAATTTTCACTACCCACTTACCCCTCTCCTTCCCATGCCTCAACCTTATGTGGTCTTTGGTGAGACCATATTTAGAATATTGTGAGCAACTTTGGGTCCCGTATCTAAGGAAGGATGTACTGGCCTTGGAGGGTCCAGAGGAGATTCACAAGAATGATCCCAGAAATGAAGAGCTTGATGTGTGAGGAGTGTCCGAGGACTCTGGGTCTGCACTTGATGGAGTTTAGAAGGACAAGGGGGGATCTCATTAAACCTTACAGAATAATGGAAAGCCTGGATACAGTAGACGTAGGGAAGATGTTTCCATTAGTAGGAGACCAAGATCTGAAGGCACAGCCTCAGAGTAAAGGGACAACACTTTAGAACTGAGATGAGGAGGAATTTCTTCAGCCAAAGGGTGGTGAATCTATGGAATTCATTACCACAGAAGGCTGTGGAGGCAAGATCATTGGGTGTATTTAAGACGGAGATAGATAGGTTCTTGATTGGTAGGAGGATCAAAGGTTACGGGGAAAAAGTGGGAGAACAGGGTTGCGAAACTTATCAGCCATGATCGAATGGTGGAGCAGACTCAATGGGGTGAATGGCCTAATTCTGGTCCTATATCTTATGATGTGGAGATGCCGGCGTTGGACTAGGGTAAACACAGTAAGAAGTTTAACAACACCAGGTTAAAGTCCAACAGGCTTGTGTGGCTTTTGCTACCAAATAAACCTGTTGGACTTTAACCTGGTGTTGTTAAACTTCTTCCTATATCTTATGCCAGAGTATTTTCTTATAAATTAAACCCTAATTTCTTAGAAAGAAAATTCTCAAAATCCAAGTGATAAGTGAATTGAGAAAGTTGAGAAGCATTGAAAGCAACTGAAAAAGTGAAGACTAAAATAAGTTCATTATTGATTAATTTTACTCCTCACTTAGCATATTAACCAAAAATGATTTTAGAACAGATAAAAACATTAGACGGTGCTAATAATATGAAGCTAGATACACTATAGTATCTCATGGTTTTGCATATAATTCTGTTAATTACTGGTGAATACAAGAGATGTGAATAAATTGTACTGGCTACCAAATTAATTTTCCATGGTTTAATGTATACTCAAGTAACTCAGATTTAGCAAAAAATGGTTAACATCTGTGTGCAGGGGACAAATTTCCAGGAGTGAAAATCTTAAACAACTTCACACTTCCAAACAGAACAATTCCTTTTGAAAGCTGCAATACTGGATTTATTATTCACCGATTGTGAAAAACTTGTAACTCACATCACACAAGAAATTACAATTTCAAAGGTTCTTCTTCAAGCAAGTTATTGTATGTTTTGGATAGTATTTGTTGGAAATTGGACTAAGGCTAATCAAACTTAAACTCACTCTGATTCCATAACAGAGCTTTCCATTATCTAAGCCGAATAATTCCACCTGTCACTGCCATGTAACAGCGGTAAAGGATAGCATTGCAACATAATGGAGTGGGGATTCCTTCCTCCTCATTCGTTTTTTTAAAAAAAGAAACAAACCTTGGCTCATCCACAGCTTACATTGGCGCTTCGGGCTACACAATGTGCTGACTGTTGAATGAGAAAGGCAACTTAATCTGACAGATCTGGACTTCAGAACCTACTAAAATATTATTTATGGTAAAGCTATGCAGTATATCAGCATTTTTGAAAAGAGAACAGAATATAATGAAACCAGGATGCCTAATACTGAATTGGTTTAATAATAAAGCTAAATTTCATTGTATTTTAAGTACATGTATTGTCCATTTGTAAACATTTACTTCACCAATAAAACCAAAAAAACCTTTCCAGGAGCCAGAATATGGTGTGTTTCTATTGCTACTAAGCAATGTAACTAGTGAATACCAATCATAATTTGGTTTCTCTAGACTTTTGCTTGTTCTACAGTACATGTCACTGCATATCATGGGTCACTTTTATTAAAAGCATTGTTACTACAGTTGGCAGCAATTTACATCTTATCTTACATGATAGCAGTTTTCAATTTTTTTTAAAAAACATCACAACAAAGAAAACATACATTTACAAAGTCATGTTTGTAAACTTCAATGCTAGTAGAACTGAGGTAATGCTGTTTAGCTTTGTGGCTAAAGTAACAAAGTCCTTTCTTTAGAGAAATGTACCTGAATTTTGTTTATAACAGTGCATTACAAGAAAAAAAATCATGAGACAATGCAAATCAACTGTAGTATAAGTCAGAAATTGTGGTCACCCTTTAGGCGTTTTATTGTCCAGATTTTTCTTTTAAAAAACATTCAACAGCTGCCAAGTTATTGCTGTGCCTCTGGGGTGAGACCTTCACACTATCGTGGGGATTGTCAGTGTGGACTCTATTTACAGTCAAATCTATAGGCATGATATGTTCTACAATGACTTTTGTCCATCTGTGCTCTTCACAGCAATGTTAAATATACATCTTCATTATTCCTTTCTAAGCAGAAGCTGCTTCGGTCACTCACAATCACATGCCATGATTGAAGTTTGCTGCGCATCACAAGTTACCATTGGTGAAAAACGAAAAGCAGAGCATTTGTTTCAACTTCATTGCTTAAATTCTGACACAATTTTGAACTTGATATCGCTTCTAGGATAATAAATAATGCACTGCATAATACTTATGACCAAGACATCTTTGACATCTGCATAACATGACTTGGAACTTTGCTACACTATGTTACAGAGATAGCTTAAAAAACTATGTGTGGACATTTAATGAATATGTAAACAGTAGGACTACGACTTGAAGAGTTTTAAAACACTTAAGTAACTGGAAATGTAATTAATCCTCATCATCATCATCTTCTCCCTCAACTGAGTCCAACCCCGTCACCTGGGCCAACTCATCTTCCACAAGGGAAGAATCTGCTGGTTTACTAGGGCTTCCCATAGGATCACTGTCATCTGAATTGGCTTCTCCTTCAATAAAACTGTTGTCCTCAGTTTTGCCATCTGTCTTATCCTCCTTATCATCATTTGAGCTTATTGTGCTCTGTAGTCCAGCCAGTGTAGTATGAGGAAAACCAGACAAGGTCATTCCCAGCCCAGGAGGAAGAAACATGGATGGGTAGAATAATCCAGGAGCCATAGTGGAAAGCAAGAATGGGTTGAAAGCAAGAGGGTTGTTGGAAAGTCCAGTGGTGGCAGGAGCTGTGAACGAACTTGAACTTGCATTAGTAGAATCAACTGTAGATTCAGCATTGTTTATTTCCTTATCTTCATTTTCTTTATCATTTTCTTTATCATTTTCTGTTTTAGATGAAATGCCACTTTCTGTTTCGCTTGGACCCGATGTTGCTGAGGAAGTACTAGCTGTAGCAGTCAAGGGGTTGCTTAACAAGCCTCCAAGTCCAAACATATTGGGCAGCCCTGCCATGCTTGGAAGCATCAGTGGTAGTAAAGAAGCAGGGTTTTTTGCATCTCCTCCTGTAGCAGCTGTAGCAAGGCCTGATGGGAAGCCCATCAATCCAGCTAACTGAAGACTTTGCAAGTTTTGTAAATTCTGCAGGCTCGCTAGATCCATTCCAGCAAAGAGACTGTTCATCAGTAGTGGGTTTATTCCTGAGGCTGAAGCAGCAGCCGCAGCAGCAGCAGCTTTGGCAATCTCACTTTTCGGTCTTCTCCCTCTTCTACTTGCACCCTCTTCTCTAATAACAGGTCCAGTGAGAACACGGTCAAACATGGATTCTGGTAGGAAACCCTGAAAAGAAAGATCATCGGTGTCATTGTAATGAAGCCTAAAGTGCACTAAACACCCCCAAATCAAAAGACTAGGGGCAACCAATGAATGCTTCTTCCCAACATCATCCAATAAATATTGTGTTGATCAACAAACACTAATAGCACAGTGACAACATCTAAAATCCAGAAGTATTCAAGTATCATTACTTTTCTGCCAGAATTTATGAACCATATTAGTAGACTTTTGCAATTCAAAAATCACACTATCCTCATCAAATGAACACAACTTGATATTGTTTTGCATAATTTGAGATTAATATTTTAAAGTGAGCTTTAGCAAAATCAACTGTAGTACGCTACAATTTAGTTCACAAAAAGTGCAGCTACTCGATATAACCTTAATTGATCCAGTATGAAAGCTTGGTCACTCACTAAATAATTAATCGTTGCTGAATGAATACTGAAACAAAACTCCATTCCGAAAGTCAAAAGACTACAATACATTTTATATAGTCTGAGTGAATGCATTCATTTTGTTTTGCCAAGACTGATTCATGACAAGAATAGCCACACTTACAGACTGCTTGACAACATCAGCCCAATCGGGTGCAACAGCAAACTCAGGATTTTCTTCAAGCCATCTAGGCAGATCTTTCATTGGTGGGGCCATGGCACCACCCATCTAACAAATTTTGGAAAACATAGTATTAATGCCTCTGGTAGTGTATAACTTGGGTTTCCAATTTATTACCTGAAACTTGAATACACATATTTTATACAGATTATTTTGTAGAGAAATTTCTCTTGGAGTCTACTAAGAAAATGTAAACTATTGTAAAACAAAGGCATTACATACTTTCAGCGACAGTTGATTAAAGTTTGAATACAAGTTGCCATGTTCCAAAAACTAATGATCATCACGACACAGAATATAAAGAAATGAGTTGATTGATTATAGTAAAAAGGAAATATGCATAATAATTTCCAACAGCTCCACCATGTGGATTACCATAATGCAACAATTGCCCCCCACAAAAATTGTCATTGTAACAATTTAAAATGCTAAATCAGCATCTTTGAAATTTCAGTTTCAAAGACAAGACATTTGAGAGCATTTTTCTTGTACAAGCCAACTTACAAAATTCACGTGTCAAAATAAAGATCATGTTGTTCAATAAGTTTTAGACCAGTGATGTTAGGTATATATAAATGGCCAAAGTGGCTTTTTTCAGACAATGTTCGCAGCTAGCCAACTGTACTGTTAAGTCAATTAAATCTAAAACAAAAATCTTAAACAGATTGCAATGACGTATTAACAAATGGAAATTGGAAACAATTGGAACTACTTTCCCATTATAAATATTATAAAATGTCCAAAAAATAATTCTACAAGAAAATCCCATGTTAGGCTTGGCTTTTAAATGTTACATTATGGTCATCCTTTATTTACAAGATGTTTAAACTTAAGATGTTTTAATTTATTTTATATTTACACTTGCTAAAACAATTGACAAATCAAACAACCAAAAATTAGGACTACCCCGCCAACTTGGTTCAGATAATGGAGAGTAAAAAGGTAATCTGATTTAGCTCTACTCCAGAACTTGAGCAGAGTAGTACTAGGAATACGTTGCATTCTCAAGTGCATCCAAGTGAATATAAAAGATCGGATGACACTATTCAAAGAAGAGTACCGCTCTCCTGGTATTTAGCCAACATGTCTCCCTCAACAAAAATACTGGCCATCGATTCCACTGATGTGCGTGGGATCTTGCTATGCACAAAGTGGTTGCCATGTTGATCAGAATCATAGACTGATTAAAACAAAGAAGCCATTCAGCCCATTGTGTCTGTGGCTAGCTCTCTGCAAGCAACTCACCTAGATCCACTCCCCGATCTTTTCCCAGTAATCCTGCAATTTTCTTCCCTTATACACAATAGTCACTGCACTTCAAAAATAATTCATTCAGTTCAATAATAAAAACCTATCTCCCGTTATACATATGGCTGGCTTAAGATATTAGCACATCACCCTTTGTAGTGTCCTGACTGCTGTGCTAATTATGAAACTTCAATGCAGTGTAAAAGGGGAGCTAATTTGACACAAACGATAAATTGGCTAAAGTGACTCAAGTTCTTGCCAATCAGATGACCAATTCTCTCTCTTTACCCAGCCATACCTTTTTCCCATTTCTTTTATTAACAACAGGCACTCTTTCATCTCCTGTCAATGTGTTTACATCCAGTTTATTAGGATTTCTACAGCGATGCCTTTTCTGTTTAGGTTTTTGAAATGGGGTCAACAGCATTTCTCCACTCTTCTGTGAAAGGAAAAAAAAGGGCAAAAAAATCATTTGCTTCATTTGGGTAATACACATTCAAACAAAGCATTCACAGCTCTGTGAATATATATTTATATGGCTGGAATTCCTAGCAATAAACAAAGGGGTTTTAGTAAGTTTTCTACTTCATATACTTACTTGATGAGAAAGCCATAATCAGTGTATTTGAATCATACAGATTTGGCCATTGCATTAAAACATAAATGTTAATGGCTCCGAAAGGAGAAAAAAATGTATGCTTTTGCACTTTGTTCCAAATGAACTATTTCCACAAATCTACACAGGATACAAATGATATGGCCAATATTCCAACTACAATATTCACAACTTGCTGCTGTGCAGTCATATGTTTTTGATTTTACTCCTGCTTTAAATCAGAGTCCTAATGCTTATTTAGTTGAGATAAAGCACAATGGATCAAATGGAAGAGTGAGAACGTGCAGAATTTTGGACAAAAATTTGTACTACATAATGCAGAGAGATTCAAAGTGATCGCCAGCATAGAGTGGAGGAGCTGTGTCGGGATTAGGAACAATGTCAATTTAATTTATTTTTTCACATATGTAGGTATTCACTGGCTAGGCCAGTATTTATTTCCCATCTCTAATTGCCCTCGAGGTGGTGGTGGTGAGCTCCCTTCTTGAACCACTGCAGTCCATGTGGTGTAGGGAGGAAGTTCCAGGATTTTGACTCAAAGACAGTGAAGGAATGGTGATATAAAGTTCCCAGCTAGGATAGTGCTTGGCCTGGAAGGGAATGAGCAAGTGGTGATGTTACCATGCAGTCGCAACCCTTGTGCTTGTGCTTCTAGTGGTTGAGTATGCAGAGAGGTGAGCCGCTACAGTGCATTTTGTAGATGATACACTGCTGCCATTGTGCAACAGGGGTGGAGAAAGTGAATTTTCAAGGGTGGTGGATGGGGTGCCAATCAAGCAGGCTGCTTTGTTCTGGATGGTGTCAAGCTTCTTGTGTGTTGTTGGAGCTGCATTCACCCAGGCTAGCGGACAGTATTCTATCACATTCCTGATTAGTGTCATGTAGATGGTGGACAGGGGAGCCAACAGGCAAGTATAAAGGAAAACGATTCCCAGCATTTGGCCTACTCTTGTACCAACAACATTTATATGGATGGTCCAGTTCAGTTTCTGGTACTGGGGGGTGTTGATTGGGGGGGGGGTTCAGTGATGGTAATGCCATTGTACCCAGCATTGATGGTGGTGGTGTCTGGACATTGTCTCTAAGGTGCAATTCAGTGATGTATGACAATTCAGGCTGTTGCTTGACCAGTCTGTGAGACAGCATTCCCAATTTTGGCAAAGCATCCTTACCCTACTAATGAGGGTTCTGCATGGTCAACAGGGCTGGACATGTCACTATCATTTCTGGTGCGTAGGTTGATGCCAAGTTGTTCATTTAGTTTAATTCCATTTTTTGACTTTGGAGTGGCTTGCTAGGCCATTTCAGAGCGCATTTAAGAGTCAATCACATTGCTCTGGAGTCAAATATAGGCCAATGCACGTAAGGATAACATATTTCCTTCCCTAAAGGACATTAGTGAGTGAGATGGATTTATATGACAATTGTTTCATGGACACCATTACTGAGGTTAGTTTTTAATTCCAGATTTATTAATTGATTTCAAATTCACCGCTGCCATGGTGGAATTTGAACCAGAACATTAGGCCTGGGCCTTTGGTTACACACATTACCACTATGCTGCCACCTTCCCCAAATTCAAACTTCAAACCAAGACTGAAGAAACTGGAAAGCATTTTCTCAAGAATTGATATATTTTTTAAACCTCACTGCACCATCTCCACATATAAAATTGGAGACTAGGATGAATTTTGGTAAACAACCAATTCGGCAGCTAGATGAATCATGGGAATCTGAATGGAAAACAGCTTCAACTTGAAGCTATCAACATTAACTGGCTGCATTAGCTTCTGTGTTACAAATGAAACAAAATCTTAGGATCAAATTAAACTGCCCAGGCTATTACAGCTTCAATGAATGAAAATTGTGGCAAATTTGAAAACGGCATAATTTCATATGAATGCTTCAGTGTTTGCACCCATGTCACTGTTAACGCTGGTAAACCATAGCTTTGTGAGTTATTGCAACATGTCTTGTGGAATTGAGAACAGTGGAATTCTATTTACACACCTGATATAAGGCTGGAAACAAAGAATGATACATTTTATATTTCATTCTTATACAAAACCTTGGTCAGGCTCAACTGTGTCCAGCTTTGGTCTCCACACATGAAGAGTGATATTGAGGCTTTGGAAAGAGGAGGACCCGCTTAGACAAATTCCCAGCATAAAGTATTTTAGTTCATGATAAGATAAAACAGTTGGGACTGCCCATTTTAGGGAAGTGTAGACTTACACATTATCTTACAAGCCTCAATCAGTTCATGAAGGGAATATTGTGTTCTAGTTGACAGTATATTCTAATTAAATAGATCAAGGACCAGGTGTCACAATTTGAAGCTGCATGAGGCTAGATCTAGGTTAGGTATCAGGAGGTGGTTCTTTACCCAGAGAACAGTGGACCTCTGGAACAGATTACTGTCTTTTGCAGTGGATGTCACATAGGTGGATTCCTTCAAGCGAGAACTAGATCCATTCTGGTTATGACATACACCATCTTTTACTAAAGATAAACATTGCAGGGAATTCCAGGCCAAACTGATCGCCTGGACTGGTTTTGGTCACCTAGGAGGATCAAAGTTGAACGTCTCAGGATATTCCCCCCTGAAACTGGTCTGGGATTTTGTGTGTTTTTGTCTCTCCCAGGTGATCACATGGTCTTGGTGGGTGGAGAATGCATATATTGTGATACACAAGGTATGTGGAACAGACTGGTTGAACTAGAGGGTCTTTAACATTCAGTCATTGCTCATGTATTGATGGGGCCTGTAGACATCTTTCTCTGTTGCGATAGTTGAGAGGTTGGTGAGGAAAGAAAAAAGTAAACTCCCACACAGTGTAGTGCTAAATAAAAAGACTTGCGTTTGAATGGCACCATTCACAACAACACTGACAATTGTATTCATGATTTGAAGTTTTTGGATCTCCAGTATTTATGTGCATAAGCCACATTTGACATTAAGTTTGAGTCTTATGATGTGATTCTGAGTGTAGCTCTGAAATAATCTAATGTTTGGAATTGTGGCCCTACTCCATAAGATAACAAGTTTCCCACCTACGTTAGTTAGGATTAGACTTAATGATTAAACCACTGGTCTCCAAACCAAATCCTAGTCTGCAAGGTGATTCAGTTTCTGACCATACTGCATACTGGGGGCAGATTGCCTCAAATTCTGTGTTCTATGCTTTTCTCTTCTCCCCTATAATTGACGACTTACTGGTATGTTGTTTGTTTCACAGTAATAAACATTTCCTGAAAATATAGCATAGCTTTCCTGTGGGTAGTTGACACATCTTTTGAAAGTCGGGATAGGAGTTCCCGTGGGTGCTTTACTGTCTACGTACAGTGTCCCATGAAGGAAAGATTGAAAAGGACTGAAACCTACAAATATTGGAACGGAGGTTTGAAAAGAAATGTGATTTGGATGAGGGTCTGAACTTTCTTCAAATTAATGGAAATAGATACTTACTTGCACAATGTTTGGAATGTTATTCTGAGATTAAAGTGAACATATTTATGTTTAATATTACTCCACTTCAAAAATTCAAGATGTATTATTTATTCTACCAGCAATAGTAGCCACAAACACAAAAGCAAATTTTAATACTAAAAACTGGTAAATCTAATTATAATCTATAAACTGGGAAATTCAGTACAAAAACGTACTCGTGAATGTGTGTAAATTTCTATGGTAAACAATACTGTTCTTTGAACATATCATGTAAATATCTGCATTGCTATACTTACTGGTACATAACTAGGCATATCCACAGTATAAGCTGGATGAACTTTCAGCCATTCCACCAAATCTTTATTTTTGGGGGCTTCTTCCCCCACCAGTCTGGTCCCATCTTCTAAATTAATAACAGGGATGCGTGCCTCAGGGTCCAACTGACCAGGGGATGGAATGTTTCTTGGTTGTGACGCTGACTGTGTGCTCTCCTCAAAAGCTTTGGTCACTTCCACATCGTCCTGAAATTCAAAATGCATCGCTAATTTTACAAACAGCTAATTGCCTGCACCGTCAGGGGGCTTTATATATGAATACCCAGGCAGGCATTTAAGCAAACAAAATATTTTCATTCTTATGTTGCCATGTCCAGATTCTCCATTTTTACAGGGGACATCAAGGTTGTTATTTTATGGCTTCAGCACAGTACATGTCAGTGACCTTAATCCACTCAGCAGCATACGGGGCTTGGCTTTATTCTAGATTAAACCTCAATTATCTTATCAACAAGAGTCTTGAATGTTTCTCAGTACAAAGGCGATTTCTAATTTCATTGCATCAGTTCTATGAATGCAGTAATATTGTCATTTCTGTATCTATGCAAAGTGATTTGGGAAGGAGGGGTGACCAAAACAAATGGCAATCTAACTCAGGAAATTATTGAGCACACCAAAGATTTGAAGTGTAACCCCCCCTCTAAAAACCCATCTAAAACCAGACTAAGTGAGCAAAAATGGAAAAGTAGGTTCTGGGCTCATACTTCAGAGAACATCAATTTAAATCCAATCAAGACAATTTGAGAATTTGAATTGTTAAAACCAAAACTGAACTAAAAACCTAAGACCAATAAACTTTTGTGAAGCTGTCAAATTGCCATAAAATCTAACCACTGGTTTTTTAATCTTCTTTAGGGAATACAATCTGCTGTCCTTCCCTGGTTTGGGCTATGTACAATCCAATCCCACAACAATGTGATTGATGCTTCGCTGCCCTTTAAGTCACCTTATAAGCCACCGAATTGTGAAGGCCTGCCTGTAATTTCTCAGCACATAAGGATGAGCAATAAATGCTGGCTTTGCCAGCAATGCCCACATCCCCTGAACAAATTAAAATACAAATAATACATTCCTGCTGTTATCCCAGTGTGTTTGGCCAATACTATTCAAACAGAGTTCAACAAAATATTAGCGTGTTTTAATACCAGCTGATGCCACTACTGCTACTCAGCTTACTTACCGCACTTAATGATGTCCGTTTGTTATTCATAAATAGGAGATCAAGACCCTCAACATTTTTCCTTCTTCCTCTTCTCCTTTTTATTGGCATTTCCCCATCAACTAGTGAACCATTTATCATAAGTCCAGTTGGTGTTCGTGAAAGGCCTGCTTGCAGCATTTCTATGTGGGCTTTATAGGCATCAGATACTGGCACAGAGGCATTCGGCAAAACATACTTGGAATTAACAGAAAGGTTACTGACTGAGGTAGAACTTTTTGCCTCTCTGGAGGCTTTTGATAAGTCCACAGCTCTCTCCTGTCCACTGTCTGAGGCTGCTTGGGACTCACGAAGCTGAGCTACCATCTCCATCAGGTTTCTTCTCCTTGCAGCTCGCTCAGCTTCTATTTCAATCTTCTTTCGTCGTCTCCTGCGTTGCCTTGGAACTGACAGGTTCAATACATCATCCTGCAGTGAGAGAAAAACAGACTTTGCATTTAGTATCCAAAACCTATTTCCATTCAGTACAAATTAGTGTTTTCCACTTTGAAAATGCAAGGTCTTTCTAATGTTTCATTAAAAAAAAATCAATGATTATGTAAGAAAATATCAGAAATAAAACTTTCTGCACCAAATTTCTTCTGATCAAATATGAAAAATGAACGTCAGCAAAAAGTTTTCATGCCAGAGTGCTTTTGAAGCAAATGAATCTCTCAATGGAGAACAATGGAATCTTTTTAAAAGGTACCACGGAGTAATTAAGTTGTGATCCTCATAATGCAACTATCGCTGCCTTCCATTAAAGAATAGCACAACGTTAATTTAAATGCAAGAGTCCAAATAAATGAGTGATATTAGCCCCAAGACAACTATAGCCCCAATCCTCACACCATCTATAGTTTAGCAATAATCTTACTTTTTGCACTGCTTCTGGTCATATTTTTCTTCCCTGTATCAAGCCTTTTATTATAAACTGTCGCCATTTACAGTGACTACTGCCCACAGTAACAGGCCATGGTTATTGGACCCTCCCACCAGTGGTAGTACTGTAACACCTTAGTTTGGACTCCCCTAGCTCCTTGGACTTTGATGCAGAGAGAATCTGGTATTCCAAGGCAACGCAGATGACGAAACAACACCACCAATTTTGGCTTCACAATGATCATAACCATTACTATTAATGAATAATATAAAATCAAAACTGAATTACATTTACTTGTCCTGGTCCAATTATACTTGCCCTTGAACCTCATAGCTTGAAGACTACACTTGGTTCTGTGGACATGTCACACCATGGGAGATTGTCTAGTATTTTTACATGCAAACATTCAAAAAATGCTGCAACATAGGGCAGGATTCTCTAATCTCATTTGTCCTAATGTGCTGCTAATGTGAATGGAGAATTTGACACAGACAAAACTCCATTCATTGCAGTGGCACCGCAGAATCCCAGCCGCAGCTGAGGTCAGAGGTTTCTAGCAATAATGTTTAGCATAAAATGTTAGGATTTGAAGGAAAATCCTGAAAATTAGAACATACAACTTTGAAAAATGTCAAAACTTGATGCTAAGTTAATGGAACTGGATTAAATTTTGTACTTTATGCACCATGAAAAACAGTGATCTGTATTGTTCCAAACAAACACAATCGAAGATAGCTTTAATTTAAAGTTCCTGTTGACATGAAGGGTTTTTTTTTGCTTCTGAACATTGTGGTCAGTAAGATGAGGGATGGTGGTACCGGAGAAGACATCCCCACCTAACTTCTGGCATCAATCTTCCAGGTCATTAATTAGATGGCGTTTATACCAACAATGTTAAGAATATTAATAAACCACAAAAGTGACTGAATACTCTCAACTTATAGTTCATGCTCGAGGAGTCAACATTCAATTTTGTCATTCTTCCCCCTCCACCAATCAAGAACCCACTTCCTTGTATAAATTGGAACAGAATGGTGTGTGGTAAAAGAAAACCACTGAAGTGTAGTTTACCACTGTGAAAATGAAATGCAACTTCATTTCTCTGCTCTACATCACCTCAGGTTTGCTCTTCCATTTATTTCAAATATATTTGACACTGTGCAGCTATAATATTAAAACACCTACCCTTGATACCTGAGGAGAACCAGCTACATCTTCACAGGCACTGAAGCTCCCTTGACCTACCATGGAGAGTTCTGTGAAACTCCTCCTTGGCAAAGGGCTTTCCACTGATGTGGGTGTATAGTTGATCATGCCATGAAAATCAAATGGCTGACGCCTATTTATAGGCCACTTTCCCTTGACCACTGCTTCACATATATTGTCCAAACGATTAATCATTACACGATCCTGCAATGCAAAACGTAATTGTTAAAATGGATACTCTTGGAACAGTGGTGCCATTAAGATTTTAGTAAACATTTACTTAAATCACATAAATTGTGTGTGTGTAGCTGCACTGAAATCAGGAATTTTACATACTAATATTTGAGTAAAGTGTAACAAACACCTGGAATACAAACACCAGTTAAAATGATAGATTTTGTCTTTTAAAACTGGGTGTGCCTGTGGAGAGTATTTTGTACTATATAACCACCAGAGTACATTTGCTCAAGCTCGCCTGTATAGCAATAATTTAACAGTCCAAATAGATTTAAGAGGATGATCCTGCATGATTAACCATGACTTCTTTGAGGAGGTTATAGTGGGACTCCAAGGATTTCACATGGAAAAAATAAATAAGCTAAACCTGCATGGAAAATTTAACAAAAACCCATAAGAATCTGGTGATCAATTAGCATGTAGAAAGCAAAGAATGTTCATCAGAGTACTCTTGAGGTGTTGTTGAGCATAGTCCTACAGGTGTCAGTTTCTATACCCTCCCATTTGCAAGAAATTTGCTTACATGTAAATAGGAAGAGCAGTAGAGGTTAGCTATACAATTGAGCAAACAAATTAAATTTAAAACCAATAAGTGAAAATTATTGCAAGCATGTTAGAAAATATATTAAGCATTTAAAGCTTGGAGCTGGATTAGTATAGGGAGACACCAAGTAACCAGGGTTATTGACAACATCCAGATATTGTAGCAAAGCACTTAAAATAGCAAATAGAATAGAGACATACAGCCAGAGTAATGGAATATATTTCTGTAGATGCTATGCTAGGCACTTGTGACACAGGGCTCAGTCAACACTAGGAGTGTGCAGTACAAGATAGATACAGTGGAAAGAATGAGCTTTGATAAATCATTAAAGAACCTCAATTTGCATCTGTTAAGGAAACACGGACGGATAATGATATGATTTATCTATATAAAATATTAAATCATGTTGATAGATTAAATAATATTCCTACTACAAAGTAAGTTAACAAGCGCATATAAATTGAATTTAGTAAAAAGTTTAACATATCAAATCTTGGAAGAATGCTACATCTTTGGAATAATTTGCTAGGTAGTGGGGACAAAATCACGGGCATGCTGGAAACACAGATAGATGCTAAGTTACCAGATTAATGATAGGCATTGATGGGCAAAATGGGGCATGATCTTACCAGCTCGCCACACCGAAATAGCGCAAGACGCCAAAAAATCTAATTCGCACCTTTTTTATTGGCGAGAACCACTTCGCACCCAGAAAGGGCACAAAGTTTATTAGCACCAGATTTCCATCTCATTACTTTATTTATTAGTGTCACAGTTCATGCCCACCTGGCACACTGGCTGTGCCAGTTGTAAGTGTACCAGGGCAGTGCCAAGTTGGCCCCGGTTTTTGAGGGGGGGGGGGGGGGAAGAGAGGCACATGCCTATATGCATGGAGTTGGGGGGGGTGGGGGGTTGTCACGGATCCACCAGGGGACCCATTGGGAGGGCGATGATGGCCCGCTGCCAGTGATCCGTGTCGGTCTGGGGAGAGAACATGGACTAGATCCAATGTCTGTGGGAGTGGAAGGAGGTCACCCAGTTCACTGGCAAAATGAACTACCCGGGCGCTCTGGAGCCAGTTTCACTCGATACAAAACTTCTTTTGTTTTCATTCACCCACTCACCCTCCCCGTACTGTTGAAAGATTGCAATCCTCAATGCACCCAAAAGACCAGCGCGGAGGACTCCCATTTCTCATGTTATGGTAGTTTGAATTTTTGGGGGGGACACCACCCATGGTGTTTTATGAGCATCTTAATTAGCATCTTACCAATTGCTACACAAGAACACTAGAAGGTCTTATAACAACACCATGGAACAACTTAAAATATAACATATGTATAGTTAATACAACATAGAAAATGAATAATAAAAGCAAAATATTGCAGATTTTGGAATCTGAAACAAACAATGTTGGAAAAACTCAGCAGGTCTGGCAGCATCTGTGGAGAGAGTAAATAGAGTTAATGTTTTGAGCTTTTGAGCTAAAGAGAGGTAATGTGATGGATTATATACTGTATTGGGGTGGAGCAGCTGGAGTAGAGTAGAAGGTCAGTGATTGGTGGGAGCTAGGAGGGATTGCAACAAAGATATGCAGCTCATGAGACAGAGCAAGTGTTTATGGCAGAGAGAAGGTTCTTATAGTTACATAAAGGTGAGATATCAGAATGTGTCGCTGGGAGAATAAAGGTCAATGTTCAGTGATAACAAAAGTTATAGAACAAGTGACAGATGGCCCTGTGGAGGAGAGGGTGATTTTGCATTGTGGAAAAAAATGTTTTGGATATAAAAAATGTTTTTAAAATGGTCAAGGTGGAGGAGAAAGGTCTAGAGTTGTTGAACTCAATGTTGAGTCTGAGGGTTATAATGTGCCTAATCAGAAAATGAGGTGCTGCTCCTCCTTGAGTTTGCATTGGGCTTCACTGGAGCATTACAGCATGCTAAGGATTGACATGTGGTCATGATGCTGAGTTGAAATGGCAAGAATGAATGCCATGTAGGCTTCATACTTTGAGACAAGTAAAACCATAATTGCAATACATCGTTACCATATTTGCCAGGCAACACAGATAAAGAATAAATACTTGTTTAGAAAGAAATTACAGATGTCCATACATTCATATTTTTATATAGCAAGTGATGATTGGCAAGGTTTAAAATACTGACTCTCTGCACGCGATTTTGAATAAAAGCTAAAATGCCTTGCACTGGACGGAGAAAGAAGATTATATACTTATCAATTCAAACTGTGAGTATGCATCAAAAGAACTTTGGGAGGATTAGACCATGGTCAACAAACTGGGGCAGTGTGATAGAATATAACTTTTCACATGTAGCTTACTACATATTGAAGTCCAGATCTCATTTGTTTGGCTGTGGGAGACCACATGCTATGCTACCAAAAGGTGGATGGGAGGGTGGCGCAGGGCAAGGGAAATTGCAGGTACAGGCAACTCTTGGGTTTCACCAATGATTAAGATTGTCTCTTAGCTGAAGTGAGGCAAAGAAAAACCTTCAAAAGAGAAGGCAGAAACTGCTCTAGTTCCTGGGAAGTGTATTATTACAGTTACCATTACCTTATTTATGATAAAATAATGTACATGTTTTAAAGGACACAAAATCAACAACATCCTATTTAAATATCTTGTTCAAAGGAATCAAAATTTGGTCAAAAATTGGATTTAAATAAATCTGGTTCATATTTAGTTCTCTTTAGTGCAGTACAACCATGAATTATAATTCAAAGTTTAGAATCCAACTAACCTTTGGCCAGAAGGAAAACGAATATGTTCTTTCGTGAAGAAGCTGAGCTACTGTGGGTTCACTATCTTCCATGAAGAAGCCATCACGAGTTTCATCACGGGCAGTGCTTAAAGATGCATTACTTTCTTCATCAAAATGTTTGCCTTGGGAAGCAGTACCAGCTGAGAAGAAAACCACACAGTTTCAATACGTTATCACCAATATGTTCTTGTATTCAGTTTGAAGTCTGTTTCAACAGCAACAAAAATAAAATACAATCTACCAGTGAAGTAATTTAAAGTATTTTACACCAGTACTTGCCTACTTTATATGGACATATTATATAAAAGAATGTTAAGTACGACTTGCAGTCACCAAGACATGTATAAAGATACAGCACACCGACTACTGTGGTATTAGCTGCCAACCACAAATTTCAGTTTTTTGATAAGTACTTTTTAAAAATTTGCTCATTGCCCTTGAGGAAATGGCGCAAAGTCATGCTTGTGAAAGTGCTGTAGAGCTTGATGACTGTATTTCCACAGTGGTGCAAATTCCAGGAATTTGACCCAGTGACAGTGAAGGAATGGCAATATAATTCCAAGTCAGGATGACGCATGTTACTTGGAGAGGTGCTTGAAGATGGTGGAGTTCTCATGAGGTCTGCTGCCCATGTCCTTCTAAATGGTAGAGTTTATTTATTAGTGTCACAAGTAGGCTTATATTAACAGTGCAATTAAGTTGTGAAAATCCCCTAGTCGCCACACTTTGGCGCCTGTTCGGGCAACACTGGTACAAATCCCACAAAGTTGACTGCTGCCACATATATCTCTGTGATATACTGCTTTAATACTGGAGTTAGCCTAATGCCTGGGTACAATGGGAGTGGAGTTGTTCCAGTTTAATTGAGGACAACGCATGACGCTCACTACTTAGGTACACATGATGGAAATCCGCAGCTTTTTTCATTACTCCAAAAAGAGTTTTAAATGATCAAACTGACTATATGTTTTAACACATTTTCATCAGGATTATTTTCAGGTATAAAATAGGAATACAGTTGGCATTATGTTGAACAATCTTAAAAATGCAAAAATGGAAAAAAAGTATGGTCCTTTCATTTGTTCGTTTATCTGAAAAGAAATCTTTATCTTAATAAAAATAGTTTGCACATGAGAGCAGACTACTAAACACATAGTTTTTAGAAAGCAAATGGTTAGTTAAATATTGAAACTCAACACCATACCTTCAGGTTGGGATGATTCTTCTGATTTATCATCGTCATCCTCTTCCTCATCATCATCATCGTCTTCTGACCCTTTCTCAAATGGTAATTTAGGTCTCAATTCCTTTTCATCAGCGTCAGCAAGCAATTTCGTATCCACGTCTAAAGTCTCTTTAGTATCATGCTCAACCTTCACAGACAATGGTCCCGAGATGTCCTGACATTGTGAATCAAAATTTATTTTCTCATCACAATTGGTTTTTCCATCTTCCTTAACAGGGACTGTGCTCTCCTCTTCCTGAGATGGTGGTGTAGGACATTTTAGCCCATCATCAGTTTTACTATCATCAAAGTCAGTGTGTTCTGTACTTTTTTCTTCTTGAACTGATGTGGATGGGACAACAGAAGGCATTTGGCTCAGACAGGCACCAGGTTGGTTTTGGAAAGGCGTACTGCTCCGCTGGCTAGCCCCTTTGTTTTGAGCAAAGTTTTTATGGGCATCCAGGAAGGAAAGCTCAGTGTCATTTAGAATATGATAGTCTGTCCTACTGACTCCATGCTTTGCAGCACCAATCAATAAGTCTTTATCATGTTTGCCACACTCCCACCATTCAGGCAGATCCATGCTTGGCTGGCACAACTTGAGCCGTTCATCGAGCTGAGCGTGAAGCAAAACCTGCTCTCGAACCTTCCGTAGAAGTTCTATTCGATACAAAGTTCTAGATGCACGTTCTTCCGTGATTGGCTCAATGAAAATCGTGGAATCAGACTCTTTAATAAAAACAAGGTCTTTACATAAATGCAAAAATCAAAATCACGTTCCCTTCAGTTGCTGCTTCCGAAGTTTTATACTTCAGACTCTCATATTGCACAGATCACATTCAGATCAATGGATATTCTGAAAGCAATCCCAACCCCTTCCATCCAAAATGATCGACTTGGATATGTGACCCAGCTCAGGCCACAAAGTGAGCATTGAATAATCGGCCAAATATGTACTATGTTTTCTTGATTAATGGTCGACAAGGCTGACGTGAAACTTCCAGATAAAACATGAAACAGTGAGTATTGCCAGAACAATTTACTGGAGGTCTGAATATTGTGATCTTGCTCTGCTTCCAGACTAGCAGGGAAACAAGGTTGGTAATTTTCTATAACATTATGCTGCTTGAGGTATACATTTAAATAAAACAAGCTTCTTATGCTTGCAGTAGGAAGATGAATGCAAAATGTTTAAACTGAAAGCTACTCAAGAGGAAAGATTGCAAAGCTTTTAAAAGTTTGTCTGTTTGGCATTGGTATCAGAGAGGATTGACTGAAATTTGGCAGGATTCTGGCTTGGAACAATCTTCTGGCTTATACACCCACCTCTCCATTGTACCAATAAGATACTGCACCCTATGCAATTAGAGAAAACGAGCTGGAAGCATTAGAAAATCTGGTTAGTAATGCCAACTTTTCTCCTTTTTTGACACCAGTCCGCCAGTGGGCAGACAGCCTATCCCTGCCTCTAGCATTACACGTCAAGAACTTGTTTTGCTTCTTTTCCACTATATTTCTACCACCAAATGCCCACCCCAAATACAGAACAGGGACCCAGAAATTCAGGACCTGTGTCTTTTGTGACCAGGAGTTGAGATTATTTTGCAGGTTTACTGCAAATGCCAATCTGTAGAAGCACGAAAGGATATAAACTAGAAAAACTTTAAATTTGTGCCACATTAATTACATCACACACGAGCAAGAGTAGACCTTCAGCCCCTCAAGAATGTTCCGCTATTCACTGATTTGTATTTTAACTCTCTCCACCTGTTTTGGATCCATATTATGGCATCTTACCTTCACCTGGATTTGGAGGCATACGACACACTTTTCTGCACATAGCCACAAAACAACTGAAGTACTTTTCCAAACTATCATCAGACTTTTTATCCAGTCTAGCAAAGGCACGGAACTGATTCCATTCAAACTGTTGCTTGATGGGATCAAAAACCACACCAAAGGTTGATACAACACGGTAGAAGTCTGCCTCTTCTCTCCTGGTCCATCTGCAATTTAGAAACATATTTAAATTAATGAAAGGCACTGAAATCCTGCAGTCTTTCATACAAAAACTCACGTAGTGGAAAGCTAATTACATTGTAAATTAGGTTTGGAACAGTTATGTTACCACAAGTGAAATACTGTATGCATCTGAGTTGTTTAAATAATTTAGAAAACAAATAAGCAAATCTCAGACATCCCCAGAAAATGCTACAGTCCTTAGAAGTAGTAAGAAAAATCCCATCAAAAGAGTAGCAAGGCTTGGACAATTCCATGTTTTTTTTAATGTTCTAAGAGTTACATTTCAGCATAATTTAAGACTGCTATTCAAAGCAGTCAGAAACCCTGCCTCTCTGGAGTTTCATTCCACACAGAAAATATGCAAAATATTCACTCTGTATCCCTTCGTACATATACCAAGACAAGAAATATAAAACAAGGTTTCTTCAGTAAAGAATGTGAGAATGAAGGGACATCCATTCGTGAGATTGAACTACCTTGAAAAATACTGAAAACAACTTGCATTTACTTGCACTATGGAAAGATCATCAGAGGTGTAACCAAGCAATAATGAACACCAAGCAGAGGTGGTGGTATTAGAGGAACATTGAAAAGCTCAATGCAAATGGTGAGTTTTGAGGAAGGATTTAAAGGAGGACTGGAGGTAGAGAAATATCGGGGCTCTAGGAGGGAATAAGAGATTGACTTTTCTAAATGGTCTGCCAACATAGGATGCAGGGAGCGGAAGTTATACAAGAGATCAGAGCTGTGATGAAATTGTAGAGCTGTTTGTAGATCAAAGAGAAAGGAATAGGGAAGGTCCTAAAGAGATCTGAAAACGATGATCAGAATTTTAAATTAAGGTGTTTGGGTGACATGTGAGCTGACTTCAGCAATAGATTATGGGCAAAATCTAGTTAAAATGGCCCTATGGGGAGTTGTATTCAGAACTGTGAAGAAGTCTGGTACCAATGTCTTAGATTTTTTTTCTCCATGATGGAAAAATGTGAGAGATGTTTAAGTCAAACTTTGCATTGTGTTCTGAGAAAAAGGGAATTCAGAAACAGTCTTCAAAAGAAAGGATGGAACTCCAAAACAGTTCTTGCACAGCTCACATTGAGAAGTGATGGCAAGAAACTTAAGCTCACAACGCTTGGGGTCAGAAATAATGCACACGATCAAATTCAGTTCCTCCCCGGCAGTATTTTAAGTTGGGATAAAATTGTTTATGCAGCACACAAATAGGTTAACATGATCATACACCAAGCAATTCCATGTATCTTTTGAAGCCTTTCATGTGAATTTCTTGGAGACAGGCATTCATCTGAAAGCTTGGTGAAATTCTAGCTTGCCTTAAGCTAGCCATTTCAAGAATCGTCATCAAAAGTAGCGCCATGGTCCCAACATCCATCTGTTCAGGTTTTCCTTAACTCATTCTTTGGTGCCATGAAGTTTGAAATATAAGAACTAAGTTTTTTGGGCTAGAAGTTACTAGATGACTGCTGTTTAGTCCTCGCTACTAATCCAAACCAGAGAGAGAAGAAGCATTCAAATTAACACACAATCGAAATTCATATTTCTAGATCTAGTGGTCTGACTGTGCCTGGACTTCCTCAAATTAAAGGATCTGAAAGAGGCAGGCAGCAAGAGTCAGCCTTGGCTCAGTAGTAACACTGTCTCATTAGCCATAAGTTCAAGCCCCACTCCAGAGATTTCACCACAAATTTCAGGTTCCAAAGTAGAACTGTGCGTAAGCGACACCATCTTTTAATGAGCAATTAGTCTTTTGATGGGAAATTTGTCCTTTCAGTTGAATGTAAAGGAGCTCAAGGCATTATTGGAAGTGTCCTGACCAAGCAACACCACTAAAACAGATAATTGAATTATTTATCACCATGCTTTTTGTAGGCTCTTGGTTACTGCATTTTGTCCATTAAAACAGTGACTTCATTTCAAAGGTATTTATTGACCGTGTCATAAACACTAATCATGGAAAATTGTTTGTCATCAAGGACCAAGAACATTGTAGAAGAATTTAAGTTTTTTTTGAAAAGACACCATCTCTTATAATGCAAGGACTTTGGTTGCCATTGTTCCTGGAAATGGCAGCATTTTACAACAAAAGGTAATTAAGCCGTTTAAAATAAGTTGGAAACCTCTTGACCATGGTGGACTGTTTACAGAAGGGTCAAATGGTAGTTTATGGATTTGAAAAAATTATGCCTGAAAAATTGTGTTTTAAAAGCTGGTAGGTTGGTTTCGTTTCGTTTTTGGGGCAAAATAATGAAGATCAATTGTTAGGGTAAAGAACAACAGCTCCTGAAGCTCCAGACCTGGTTGAACGCAAAAAGAAAATGGAAGTTGTTCAGAAATTACTACATATTCTGAAATTAACCGATTGCAGGTTTTCTACAGGCTGCCTGAAAAGTAGTGCAAGAGTCATCGATTATTTTGCAGAGGCCAACTACATAACCTGGACACCATTTCAAGGACTATCCCATTCCTTTGCTGCGTGCGTGCGTGCATAGAAAGAGCAATTAGTATATCTCCATGTTTCAGACTGGTATTAAAGTTTTGCCTTACGACTTGACAAGTCTGATTTTATAATAAACTAATAATTTTGTTGTTTAAGAAATCTGGGTATTGAGTAGTCATTCTGAAATTAATATGTAACGCACAAAATTGGCTGTATAGCTTGCTGGGAAAAAAACATTTAAATATATCTTGTGACCTGTGGAGTAGTGGAACTAGAGACAAACAGTGCACTCCTCCCATTGTGGTTCCAACATTGTGAAATGCTTTAAACATCCTAAAATTATGAAAGGTGCTTTAGAAATACGTTTTTTTCCCATTCCAGACTGAAAAAAGGTGCCAACACATTTCCCCCTCCCACACAGGGACCTAAGGACTTTTTTTCTTAAGAGCAGCAGCAAAGTATGATCGCTCAGGTCTGTAACAGTTTCTGCACTCAAGTCCATGATGCAAAGGAGCAAGGAGCCAATCAGGGCCATGGCTTTAACCTGAACGTAGATGTGTGCGCTACACTTAACCAGCAGCCAAGCTTCAAAGTCTTGATCCCACCTACAGCTCAATGAACTTTTAACATCCATTATTCAATCTGTTATCTGAAGCATAGTGAAATGCAGAAGGGGACCACCACCTGTGAAACAAGATCTCTACAAATGCTATATTCATGGTTCACTGGCTGATGTGCTACCATGATGTGGAGATGCCGGCGTTGGACTGGGGTAAACACAGTAAGAAGTCTCACAACACCAGGTTAAAGTCCCAACAGGTTTATTTGGTAGCAAAAGCCACTAGCTTTCGGAGCGCTGCTCCTTCGTCAGGTAAGTGGGAGTTCTGTTCACAAACAGGGCATATAAAGACACAAACTCAATTTGCAAAATAATGGTTGGAATGCGAGTCTTTACAGGTAATCAAGTCTTAAAGGTACAGATAATGAGAGTGGAGAGAGCGTTAAGCACAGGTTAAAGAGACGTGTATTATCTCCAGTGAGGACAGTTAGTGAGATTTTGCAAGCCCAGGTAAGTCGTGGGGGTTACAGATAGTGTGACATGAACCCAAGATCCCGGTTGAGGCCGTCCTCGTGTGCAGAACTTGGCTATCAGTCTCTGCTCAGCGACTCTGCGTTGTGTGTCGTGAAGGCCGCCTTGGAGAACACTGACCCGAAGATCAGAGGCCGAATGCCCATGACTGCTGAAGTGTTCCCCAACAGGAAGAGAACACTCTTGCCTGGTAATTGTTAAGCGGTGTTCATTCATCCGTTGACATCCTTTCCTGGAAAGGATGTCCCGAGGCATGGTACATTGGGGAGACCATGTAGTCGCTACGACAACGGATGAATGAACACCGCTCGACAATTACCAGGCAAGAGTGTTCTCTTCCTGTTGGGGAACATTTCAGCAGTCATGGGCATTCGGCCTCTGATCTTCGGGTAAGCGCACTCCAAGGCAGCCTTAATGACACATGACAACGCAGAGTTGCTGTGCAGAAACTGATAGCCAAGTTCCGCACACGAGGACGGCCTCAACCGGGATCTTGGGTTCATGTCACACTATCTGTAACCCCCACGACTTGCCTGGGCTTGCAAAATCTCACTAACTGTCCTGTCTGGAGACAATACACATCTCTTTAACCTGTGCTTAACATTCTCTCCATTCACATTATCTGTACCTTTAAGACTTGATTACCTGTAAAGACTCGCATTCCAACCATTATTTTGTAAATTGAGTTTGTGCCTTTATATGCCCTGTTTGTGAACAGAACTCCCACTTACCTGACGAAGGAGCAGCACTCCGAAAGCTAGTGGCTTTTGCTACCCAATAAACCTGTTGGGACTTTAACCTGGTGTTGTGAGACTTCTAACTGTGATGTGGAACCATCAGACGGATAGTTCTGAAGCAAGATTTTATGGTTTTGTGGGGGAGCCAGAAAATTCCCCAGGCTGCCTTCCCACCAGCCCCTGACCTATGTGCAATTTTAGAGAGTGATGGTGGTAGCTCCTCCCAATTGAGACTCATAAGTGGCCAATTAATGGCTATTTAAGAGTTGCTCCCCACCCAGGCTCAATTTTGCAGCTGGCAGGAGTTTTATTTAGGAGCATTGAAGAAGCCTGGTAGGTCAGTGCTGGAGATTTGGGGGGCGAAGGGTTCCCTCAAGGAACACACATCAGGTTACCCACAGCCCAAGGTCTAACACCCACAGCCCCTCTTTCAGGAACACTTCCCCTCAACTGTTCAATCAGATTGGCTGGCAGCTCTCTGAGGCAGGGCTTCCACCCCAAGTGAGGGGCAGAGGTCTCGCCTTCAGTCAATTAATTCGAGCATTAAATGGCCTTGGGGCTGCCCTGATCAGCGGGAATGCATTCTCTGCTGACTCTTTGGGTGGTGGGGCTGGAAACCCTGACATCAAAAAATACTGCCTGTGGAATAATTGAGTTAGGATTTAATAAGTTACTACTCTGGACTTCAGTAGGAAAGGATAAATTCTAACATGACACCGTAACCTTGTTTTGACCATCACCGAAAGCAGGAATTTTTGAATTCACAACAGAATCTATTTTGTTTCACGAGTCACTTAAGAATGCAAAAGGGGGCCTGGTGCTTTGGATTTGGGTATAATCTTTGGATTTAATTTGCCTTAGTATTTGGAGGAGGTATCTGTCTAATTCAATACTTTATACCTGAACAAAATATTTTTAAAAATGCAAGTCATAAATCATCATGAAATGCACAAAAAAAATCAGTAAAATCTTTCAAGCCTGCAACAAAACAAAAAGTTTAAACAATATTTAATCAAGGAAAAAAACCCAATGAAACAGAGTAGAATGGTATACTGACAGAGCAGATTGCTAACTGGAGTGAACTACAACATAATTCCGAACCAGATCACCACATCCAGTGAGGACACAGATAAACCATGTGATTGCACAGCAAGTGTGGTGTGGTAGTGATGGAAGCTTAAACATCTGTGCGGAAAAGGAACTAATAATGGAAAATCCCAAATTCCAAACATAATTTCATATCTTCTTATTCCTGTCAATAATTTATGTTCTGTTCTTTTACTCCTAGTTTATAACAATTGTTCTTTTGAAAGCACGATTCTCTTACTTTCTCCACCCAACAACTTCCAACAGTTAAAAGACAGATGATGTAACCTCCATCAAAACTACTAAAGCTGGCTAGCTCATGCATTTAAAAATTTCCACGACAACATTGTTTCTGATCTTTCTGTATGGTTCTCTGGAAAAGCATCAAATTCTCAAACACGATGGTGATCATAAAAATGAACCCAAGTATAATTTGGAAGCATGTTAATGCTGTAAATTGTAGATCTTAAACAGATTTGAAATACTTTTACTGAATCGTTTATGAATTGTTTATCATATTGAATGCACACTTATACAATAAGGACTATACAATGCCACAGTAAAGTCTTCCGAAATGAAAACTAAACTTGGAAATATCTAATAAAATGAAACATACAATTCATGGCATTACCTTTGACGTTTCTCAGATATAGCTGCATTTCTCTCTGCCTCCCGAGCTCTCACTTCATCTCTCGGCCGACGTCTACGACGATCACTTTTGTTCAGTGCTTCTAATTTCATCTGCTCCCTCTTATAGCTGCGCTGATAGGCTGTAATAAGGCGACGCAAGCGTGTTGTGAGAACCGATGTGTTGGGCCAGTAGAGTTTGTCTGATTCATCATCTTGATCAAGTTGTTTGCCTGTAAAATACCACATTCAGCAATGTTGTTGGTCCTTGAGCCTTCAATTCAAATTCTATAAAATCCCACATCCTTAACATAAAAATGTATAATCTTATACTGTTTATGCCATATTCCTGTTTCAGAACACGCATCTGAACATTGCTTGAATATGTTCTAAAACAGAAATGCTAGAGATTCAATCAGTGCAGGACCATATGTATTAGGTGATCATGCTCACTGGCACTCATTTATAGAAATTCAGGCCAACAGGCAAGCTCCCCTCTCATTCCCATCAATCTCTTCCCAGCTCTGTTGCTCTTGATCAACTATCAGCTGTTACAATAACCAGTCTTGTGGCATTCCCCCTGACAATTTGTATTTCCTCTTGTGTAGAGGTTTATGGGATATACTTGGCACCTCCTTACAACAATGTGGCAGACTTGGGAAAACAAAATGTGCGCCCCACCACTTTTTGAAACTGCATATTGGCACTTCAAGACACCTTGTCACTCTTGGAAAAAATAAAATTTGAAATAATGCCTGAAAAAAATTGACATTCCCCATTCAATTATCTTTATTTTCTTCAATACTATGGATAATGGCCTTCTGTCATCCACTCTATCACAGACCTCCCCTTTATTCTTTTCTGTTCTTCCCCCTTTGTGTCTGTACAAGACAGGCGTCCTAGTGGAGGTGGCAGTACAGTGGTACTTGGGTGAGAGGGATTTGCTTTAGAAGTGCTCAACACTGACCTCTGACTCCATGAAATCTTATGCCATCAGGTCAAATATGGGCAAAAAAACCTATCGATTACCACCTACTGCTTTCCACCAGCTGATGAATCCGTACTATTCCATGCTGAACACCACTTAGATGCAGCACGGAAGATGGCAAGGGCACAGAGTGTGCTCTAGATGGAGGACCTCAATGTCTATTACCAATAGTGGCTCAGTACCACTACTGACTGAGTTGATCAAGTCCTGAAAGACTTTTCCAGACTGTACTTGACTTGCGGCAAAAGGAAAAAAAAACCACGACCTCTTCCTCGCCAATCTACCTACCACAAATGTATATCAATGACAGTATAGGTAGGAGTGACGCAGCATATCCATCATTGTAGTAGGTGGCATTACCACTGTGTTAAATGGTTTAGATTCAGGTCAGATCTAATGGCTCAAAACTAGGGATCCAAAAGGCTCTATACTGAGGGCCATCAGCAGCAGCAGAGCTTTATCTGGCTACAATCTGTAACCTCGTGGCTGGCATTCTCCTCCCTCTACCATTAAGCCAAACAATCAACCATGGCTCAATTAATCAATGTCAGGAGCAGCACCAGGCATACCTAAAATGGGCATTTTACAACCGGTGAAGTTACAACACAGGACTATTTGCATGTCAAACAGCAGACACAGCATGCCACAGACAAGCAATTCCACAGCCAATCAGATCAAAGCTTTCCTACCACATCCAGTTGTGAATGGTGGCGGACAATTAAACAACTAACAAGAGGAAGATGGTGGGGCAGCACGGTGGCACAGTGGTTACCACTGCTGCCTCAGCGCCAGGAACCTAGGTTCGATTCCTGGCTTGGGTCACTGTCTGTGTGGAGCTTGCACATCCTCCCCGTGTCTGTGTGGGTTTCCTCCAGGTGCTCGGTTTCCTCCCACAGTCCAAAGATGTGCAGGTTGGGTTGATTGGCCATGCTAAGTTGACCCTAGTTTAGAGGGATTAGCAAGGTAAACATGTGGGGTAATGGGGATGGGGTGGGATTGTTGTCGGTGCAGTCTCAATGGGCCGAATGGCCTCCTTCTGTACTGTAGGGATTCTATGAAGAGGCTCCACAAATATCCCCATCCTCAATGATTGGGGAGCCCAGCACAACAGTGCAAAAGGCAAGGATGAATTCCCCTCCCAGCCCACACACCATCTTGACTTGGAACTATGTCATTGTTTTCGATCAAAACTTTGAAACTCCCTTTCCAACTTCATCATGAGTGTACCCGAACCAGATGGGCTACAGTGGTTCAAGGCGGTGGCTCATCACCACCTTCTCAAGGGCAACAAATACTGGCCTTGCCACTGATGCCCACGTCCCATGAAAGGACTTTAAAAAAAAGTACTTGTTTAAAAAGCTGTCACGTTACAAGTTTATCCTAGTTCTGAAGAAAGGTCAATGGCCTGAAACATTAATTTTTCTTCCTCCACAGATACTGCCTGACCTGCTGAATATGTCTAGCATTTTCTGTTTTTATTTCAGATTTCCAACATTCACAGTATTTTTATTTGTGCTGCCTTGTGAATATATGAGGAATTCATGGAATATATAGGTTTTGTATTTATATTTACGAGATTAATGGGGGCTTGGAAATCCAGGCAAGTGGAAATTATCAAATGGCATAGTCTTTACAGCTTCTTGTACTATAATCAACTAAACCCCTATTACTGATCAAATTTGGCACCTGATTAATGCTAGACGGATATAATTCTGATAAATTTTTTGTTCACTGATGGGATGCCGCTGGCTTATCCACCATTTAATGCGTTGAATTGAGTGGCTTGCTAGGCCATTTCAGAGGGCATTTAAGAGTCAACCATAATGCTGTGCATCTGAAGTCACATGTAGGCCAAACCAGTAAGGACAGCAGATTTCCTTCCTTAAAGGACATAAGTAAAGCAGATGGGGTTTTTTTGTTTTTACGGCAATTGTTTTATGGCCCAGATTTTTATAAATTTAAATGTCATCACCTACTGTGGTGGATTCGTACCCTGGGTCTCTAGATTATGAGTCCAGTGAAAATACCATGTCACTACCTCCCCCTGTTCTTGACCTCCAGTTTTGCTTCCCTCCCAGGTTTTTCATTTCAATACAAAGCAATTTCTATGCCTCAGAAGGATGATCTAAAAACACAGATAATTTTGAGTAAAAGCAAAATACTGTGGATGCTTGCAATCTAAAATAAAATGTGCTGCAAAAGCTCAGCAGCATCTGTAGAGAGAGAAACAGAGTTAATGTTGAGTCCAATATGACTTTTCTTCAGATCAAAAATAAACTTGCCACTAACTTGATATATTTGTTACCAACCATTCATATCAAGTTGACCATATCTGAAAGCTTTTTGTTACTGCTAAGGGAAATGCCAATTTCTAACTGTTCAACTTTGGTGTACGTGCTCAAATTTATTGCATAAAGAAAAAATGTCACAGACAATTCTCTTAGTGGGCAATGCTGTAAACTTCTATGAAGTCAATGCAATTTTATCAACTACCATTTTGGAAAGTTTGTTTTGACATCCTGTATAACATGTACACAATCTCGAGGACAATTATAACCTTTAAAGACAACATTTGCATTAGACTACTATAAACTGTAGACTGCAAATTTTTCAGTCCACTAAAGCATTCATTCAACAATGTTGATCTTTTCACTTGTCAGAAAATGAAATTCTAGTCTCTGGAAACCTACCAGTTTGGTTTTTGGCAAATACATTAGGACACAAATGTAACTAACTGTAATACATCTGATCCAATTGTAGAAATAACTGCAATATTGTATTATTGACTCAAAATATTGTCCATCTTTAGCATTCATTAACATTTATTTTAAACACTAATTTGCCACCTATTCCTAATACCCAGATTTTTGATTATTCCTGTTGTTTACCTCAAACTACATTTACTCTATCTAAACTATTCAATTTTTCCAAATTTTCTTTGGCCCCATCGACTTCGGAGGTAGAAACATATTTTTAAAGGGTAAAAGGTTGAAATTACTGTCAAATTTCAGGATGAACATTGAATGTGCTTGTGCCAATTTTACCACTCTGCTCTTTTAAAGAAAACATTAAACCCATTTAAACGAAAATTTCAGTTTCAATCCAGAGGAAGTACCTCAATCGTCAAATTAAGCTGTTCTGAGGATGCATGAAATTCAGCACTAGACTCTACGTAATTGTACATAGCAATAAAAAATGTACACCAAGAAACAACATATCTTCAGGTTGTGAATCCTATGCTTGGATCGGATGCATATCAAGAGTTGATTACATACCCGAAATTCAAACTGATCCAAAACCTGGATGCATTAGTACTGAGTAATAAAACACATCACCAATTTCCCCCCCACTTGCCAAAATCTCACCTGAGTTCTCAGCATCCATACATTCTTCCTTGTCATCTTGTGGAGAATTCTCAAATTCCTGAAAAGGATGATGCATTAAGATTTTTGGTACATTTTCTTCTTCTGGATTGTACATTAGTTTTCAAATACTTATGGCAATGCACCAATTCTCAGTTTTGAACCAACCCTTTCAAAATATCAATTACTACTTATTAGTTGATGTCTACATCAGCAAAATAAATGCAAACTCGAATGCAATACCTAATTATGAATTTAAATTAAAATCCCAAATTGATTCAGCAATTGTAACTCCAATATAACTTACATCCATTTCATCTTTAAATGGAATTCTGCCTGGTTTATATTCGGGATCTTCATCCTCTCTGTCAAAATCAGCACTGAAAAAACAATTTTAATTAAAAGTCATACTCGTGATGATGCCATTTATTGAATGGGTGGTGGAGGTGGTTGTGCATGGAAACAAAATTCAAAATGAACAAAAAAGCACAACTTACCCATCACTAACATCTGCCAGCACATCTGTTCCCCTCTGTTCTGCAGCCATGGCCTTTGCATCAGGCATTCCCACCCGTTCCAGGAAGCAGAATAAAGGGTCTGCCCTTATGGAATTATATTTTTCATATCCTATTCAGAAGAATCAATGATTTCTTAATTTATACATTTTAACCTGTGAGCATAATTGCATTCAGATCAACAAGTTTTAATTTCATAATGCAACACTGCTATCGATCTGGATATGAATGAATGCATTAAAAATGTAATTCACACTCCATGGAAATCATGGAACTCAAAACTAGATCAACTAAACAATTATTTGCTCAGTAAATTTACTGCAAATTGACTATACTTTACGCAACTCAGTACAGGAGATTAACATGAAAGTTTAGACATTTGCTTGAATCTACTTATCTTTCACAAGACGGCTTAATACAAAACAAACCTTAAAAATAAATTTTCAATTAATATTGCATAGACAGGATAAAGCTGAAGTCAATAACTTAACAGGAGAGTGAAAAGATTATGAAATTAAAGTATTTGTAAAACTTCAGGAAAATTCATCAGTCAAAAAAATTAGTCTTTGAAAATGAGAGTTTATTAATACCTTTCAAGTTAGTCACAACCATTCCATTAATATAGAAAATAAAGAATGACAAGTCACAGTAATATCTGAGAAAATGATTGTCAGACTCGACTTACTTCAGTTGCGTCCATAAGCACCACCGCCTCAGTCAACCAAGACTACATAATTCAATTAGGTTTTGCACTGTGACACGTTATTCTTAAGTACTCTTGAGCCTCAAGCCAAATTGTAATCATGAAAGGTTTTATAAGCCATCATTCTACCCCCCTTAGTCAGGACACACACCAGAGAATTCCACTATGACCTCTAGTGAATTTGGATTATGATTAGGAACTGCTCTTTGTATACATCATGGCTGTTCCACATCCCAGTGGCTCACAGTTAACAAGACAGTATTCCACAACAGGGGACGGGAAAGTCTCAGTGCTGACATTTGTGAAATACTACTTGGAAAAAAGCCCAGGAGGCACTTATACAGATTAATAGCAGAGGTTAAGCTACCATTCACTCTAATGGAGGCTGGTAGAGAAGCAGCACATGTGGAACAGTAGTGGGAGCAGAGATAGGTGCAGTTTATTAAAATTAACTGAAAGCTGAAATGTTTGATTTTTCAATTAGCAAGATAAACTCACTTTTCAAATAATTTTATAATGTATAGTTTGGTAAGTAATCTTCATTACAATAGTTTCCGAAAGCATTGTGCACTGCACCCAAGTAATTCAATAAACGTTTTAACAAACAGTAAAATGTTCAACTTGAAAAAATAAATCTTTATTAATATTCCCAAAAGTACTTCTAGAGTTGCTTAGATGGATTACATTCAGAACTCAAGCTCAATTTCCTTCATGTCTATTAACCATACCAGTGAAGAAAACTTTGATCCTTAAATCCAATTTTGTATATTTTACAAAAAACATTAGTAAAAGAGGAATTGCACCGACAAAACAACTGAACAATTTCTTCGCTAATCATCATTTTTTTCTTGAAGGCATTAGCCCATATTAGGAAAAAGTTCTACAGGAACCCACAATGCTCACTTTTGGCTATAATCGTAGATGTTGGGTGTTCACAAGCTATTTCAATATGATGGGCTGCAATCTCCAACCCCATTCTGTCCTTATCCCAACATCCACAATGTCCATCCTGCACTTCTAGTTGCTGGACAGTAATCAATAACGGATACTCTGGCTAATATTTCCCCTCTCCCATTCAAAGTGTGCTCCCATGATTATACCAGGTTGAGGTCGGATAACATACAGCACACTTTGAATTGTAATTCAGAATTGCAAAGTTTGTGTGGATCAGTACTACATTACAGAGTAGTTACCCACTGAGCCACTTGAGTACCCACAACAGTAAATTAACAAGCTTATAGCTGTAATTACATACCATGTTTGAACACGCCGATAAGAAGACATTTATCAGCTTCCCTGTCCCACCAGTCCGTAGGAAGTTCAGCATGGTCGATTTCTGGGATCCAGATATCGATATCACTAAACAAAACAAACATTTTAAAACTATTTCCACGTAAATGAACAATGTTGCTCAAAAAATAAAATTAAATAACATCCCACAAAAGTAATTGATTCTCCTCCTCTTAAAATTTGACATGGAATCTGTGCAGGAGTCATAAAAAGTTCAGGCATATTGTAATTTCTCCAATGCAAAATCTTTAAAAATATCTACTTTTAAGCAATTCTGCAGTATGAAAATACTTTGATTTTTATAGTCTTGCTTCTTTCTGGTAGCTTTATTCCATTATTCATTCTTATGGAATACATGCCACCTTATAAACGTAAAGAAAATAATTATGAAATTGGGCAATGTTTCACTGATTTTAAAACTAGCTCTTCACTTCAGCAGTTGCCGTAATTAGGTTCCTAAAGCTCTTCTCTTGCTTAAACTTCAAGTTCCTACCTAATTTTGTGAAACCACACTTACCCGATTCCTAAACACCTTTTTTCTAAAATAAGCTCTGTATTCAATTAGTAGTACCCCTAGCATTTGGTTAATAGGTTCTACCTGCCAAAATGACATCAAAACAAGCCTGTCCCACCTTCACCCACACCACCATTATCTTAGCAAAATTTAATGTCACACAGTTGATTCAGGGAATCAATTTCATTTAGGATTAAAATGGAGAGAATTTCTTCATTTAAAGGGTTGGGAATCTTTGGAAATCTTTATCTCAGAGGATTGTGGATGCTCCATCACTGAATACTGGCTTAGATTGACAAAGTTTTGGTAACTTAGGGAATCAAGGGTTATGGGGAGCAGGTCCAAAACTCTCACTATTCCTCTTTCTACTTCTTTATGCTCCCCTCCTCCTACCAATTTAAGTTAAACCCTCCCTAACCACACCAGTGAACTTTCTTGTGGGAAAATGGTCCCAGCCTTTAGGTGCCATCTGGTCCTTTTGATTGGTGCCCCGTCTCAGAACTGGTCTCATGATCCTAAGAATCTGATGCCTTATCTCCAGCAACATGTCTTGAGCCATCCACCATCTCTATTTTTACTAGTATGTGGCATTTTGAATATTCTCTACTTTTCAATGCTAGAAATGAACCTCAGTGCTTTGCTTGCACATTTACAGGATTATTAGCCTACATCACTACATTTAGTGATTTGTTTATCTACACCCCAAGATTTCTGTGCTCCTCTTCCATTTAAACACTCAATCTGCGAACAGTATGCTGCCTCCTTATTTTTCCCAACCAAACTATATTGTGCAGGATTTTCCAGCCGTGCTCACCCAAAACCAGAAAATCCCACCCAAGGTCAATGGACCTTTGCATGGTCTGTTCCCTGCCCACTACGATTCCCGTGGTGGGCGGGATGGGAAAACTCCCCCCATCATCTTTCATTTACAAATACTGATGTTCATTTGCAGTCTTTTGTTTTCAATCCTCCTGTGTAAATTATACTGCCCAATTTGTCCTCATCCCACGTTTTACATGAGGTAAATGCGAGGCCATCCAAAACTACTGCCTAACTTGCAACAGGTCCCTTTCACAGATTTACATATGTCCACAATGACCTATGTTGGTTTCAGGTAAAGCAGCACTTCAATTTTAAAATTCTTGTCATTGTTTTCAAATCTCTCCATGACTTCATCCGTCACTATCAATGTAGTCTCCTCTAGCTCCACAACCATCAAATATTTGCACTCTTCTAATACTGGCCTCTTGATCATTGCCAATTTTAATTTTTCCACCATTGGTAGCTGCACCTTCAGCCGCCTAGGCCCCAAGTTCTCAAAATCCCCCTCAAACCTCTTCACCTCCCGCCATGTCTTTCCTCATTTAGGCCTCCTCAGTTTCCTACAATACCACAGTGACTACACTATATCCAGTGAAGCTATTTTGAAAAGTGCTATGGGACATGGTGAGGTTATTAAAGGTGTTATATTGATGCAAGTCTTTTTTTTATTCGTTACCATCTACCTCTTTGACCAAGTTTTTGGACATCAGCCTCAATATAATTCTGTGTCAAACGTTGCTTTACAACACCCCTGTGAAGTGCCTAGGAACATTATTGCATGACTATGCTACATAAATACAAGTTACTGCTGTTGGTCACAAATTTTGGAATTTTACTTCTGATACCAAATCATTTTTGTAAATGGCAAATAATGATGGTCCCAGCACCAGTGTTTGCAGCACATTTTTTGCTAGTCTGAGTCACTTCTGTTTTGTCATCAGCTTGCTACACATTCTGCTACTTGTTCAGGCTCCAGATGTTTTGATCTTGGTCTGCATCTAACAGATGCCACCTTATTGAAGGCATTTTGAAAATTCAAATACATTACATCTTCTGCACCATGCTTATGTAACCCTGTTACGTCTTCAAAGAATTCAATAAGTTTCATCAAGATCAACCTTCTCTTTTGAGATCCATTTTGATTATTCTTTATTCTAGTTCCAGTTTCTAGATTTTATTACATCTTTGAGGGAGGATTCCATTATATTTCCTACCATTGGCAGGTTGGTCTATAGTTCCCTGGACTAGCTCCATTTTCCTTTTAAATGTAGGAAACAAATTCATTGTTCACCAGTCCTCATTTGTGGAATACAATCAAAAATCCAAACTGGTTTCCAGCTGCATTTCAGTCTGAGCAACCAACATCATTTTCATATTGTTGATTGTAGGAACTTGCAAATTAATACCACGTTTCCTACATTCCAAGAGCGACTAAATTTCAAAAAGTATTTAATTGTTTCCAAGACATTGAGATGTTCAATGGCCTTGGCAGGCAGTAAATAAATGTAATCTTTAATTTTTTTCTGAACCAAACCAATATATTGCCAAACTGCTTGTTCAAATCTTAAGCAGATTGAGCGGATTTGATTCCAGACTAGATGAACAAAACACAATTCAAAGATACTTCAGTTGAAAATAATACTGCATAATTATGTTTTTGAGTATTTAAAAGACAATGGTAAGAAATAGCTGAGAAACAAGTCTGTTAGACTTATTCATTGGTCTTGGGTTTGAGTTCTATATCCCAATCCTCATCCAGTATAGAACTACATAATGACCACTGAGAATTTTACATCACATCATCCATACTAAAGGATGGTAATTTATAGGCAAAGAGACAATTGAAATTAATTAAAAATGGAAGAATCTCATTTTGGGATTTGCAAAACACAGATTAACAATGCCTCATGCATTAAGTGACTAAAAGTAGGTTTTATTGTATTAGATCCATGTGGAACAATGCTTTGAAAAATGGTCAAAAATTCTGACAGGGTAAATTAGGAATCAAAATATTTTCAGAGGTAGCATTCCACTTGGTTATCACAATTATACGGTAGCACAGTGGTTAGCACTGCTGCTTCACAGCTCCAGGGACCTGGGTTCGATTCCCGGCTTGGGTCACTGTCTGTGTGGAGTTTGCACATTCTCCTCGTGTCTGCGTGGGTTTCCTCCGGGTGCTCCGGTTTCCTCCCACAGTCCAAAGATGTGCGGGTTAGATTGATTGGCCAGGTTAAAAATTGTCCCTTAAGAGTCCTGAGATGCGTAGGTTAGAGGGGTTAGCGGGTAAATATATGTGGGGGTAGGGCCTGGGTGGGATTGTGGTCGGGGCAGACTCGATGGGCCGAATGGCCTCCTTCTGCACTGTAGGGTTTCTGTGATTCTGTGAATTCGCGTTATACTCAGATCCAAAAACTGATTGTGAGAGAACAGAATTTGGTAATTAATTGGAGGTGAATTTTAATCCCTGTAAATTGCACTAACCAGCTATTATATTGAATCAAATTTATAAGGAATAAATAAGCTATGGAAAAGCAACATGAAAGGTGGTCATGTGGCAGGCTGAGTTTTTAAACTGTATTTCTAATTCAGCCCAATAGGAGTGGTACTGAGCTGCAGCTGAGTACAGCGTTCCGAAGTGGCATGTTGAATTGGAGGATATAGCCATTCACTAGCGACAGACTTCAGACAAGGATGTTGAAAGAGTCTGGATGCAGATTATCTTTCATTTCCTTTACAAGTTTAATCACTGGAGGAGGAGGCTCCAAAAATATCCCCATCCTTAATGATGGAGGAGTCCAGCACATCACTGCAAAAGATAAGGCTGAATATTCGCAGCAACCTTCAGCCAGAGAGGATGATCTATCTCAGCCTTCTTCAGTGGTCCCCAGCATCTCAGATGCCAGTCTCCAGCCAATTCGATTCACTCCACGTGATATCAAGAAACGGTTGGAGGCACTGGATACTGCAAAGGTAATGGGCCCTGATAACATTCCGGCAATAGTACTGAAGACTTGTGCTCCAGAACTTACTGCCCCCCCAGCCAAGCTCTTCCCATACAGTTACAACACTGGCATCTACCCAACAATGTGGAAAATTGCCCAGGTATGTCCTGTACACAAAAAGCAGGACAAATCCAACCCAACCAATTACCGCCCAATCAGTCTACTCTCGATCATCAGTAAAGTGATGGAAGGGGTCATCAACAGTGCTATCAAGCAGCACCTGCTCAGCAATAACCTGCTCAGTGACGCCCAATTTGGGTTTCACCAGGGTCACTCAGCTCCTGACCTCATTACAGCCTTGGTTCAAACATGGACAAAAGAGCTGAATTCCAGAGGGCAGGTGAGAGTGACAGTCCTTGACATCAAGGCCGCATTCGACCAAGTGTGGCATCAAGGAGCCCTAGCAAAACTGGAATCAATGGGTATCAGGGGGCAAACTCTCGGCTGGTTGGAGTCATACCTGGTACATAGGAAGATGGTTGTGGTTTGTGGAGGGTCAGTCATCTCAGCTCCAGGACATCTCTGCAGGAGTTCCTCAGGGTAGTGTCCGAGGCCCAACAATCTTCAGCTGTTTCATCAATGATCTTCCCTCCATCATAAGGTCAGAAGTGGAACTGTTCGCCGATGATTGCACAATGTTCAGCACCATTCGCGACTCCTCAGATACTGAAGCCATCCATACAACAAGATCTGGACAATATCCAGGCTTAGGCTGACAAGTGGCAAGTAACATCCGTGCCACACAAATGCCAGGCAATGACCATCACCAGTAAGAGATGCTCTAACCACCGCCCCATGACATTCAATGGTGTAACCATCACTGAGTCCCCCACTGTCAACATCCTTGGGGTTACCATTGACCAGAAACTCAACTGGACTCACCACATAAACACAGTGGCTACAAGAGCAGGTCGGAGGTGAGGAATACTGTGGCAAGTAACTCACCTCCTGACTCCCCAGAGGCTATCCACCATCTACAAGGCACAAGTCAGGTGCGTGATGGAATACTCCCCACTTGCCTGGATGGGTGCAGCTCCAACACTCAAGAAGCTTGACACCATCCAGGACAAAGCAGCCCCCTTGATTGGCACCACATCTACACACATTCAATCACTCCACCACTGATGCTCAGTAGCAGCAGTGTGTACTATCTACAAGATGCACTGCAGCAATTCACCAAAGGCCCTTAGACAGCACCTTCCAAACCCACAACCACTTCCATCTAGAAGGACATGGGCAGCAGATAAATGAAAACACCTCCACCTGCAAGTTCCACTCACCACCCTGACTTGGAAATATATCACCATTCCTTTGCTGTCACTGGGTCAAAATCCTGGAATTCCCTCCCTAACAGCATTGTGGGTCAACCCACTGCATTGATTCAAGAAGGCAGCTTACCACCACCTTCTCAAGGGCAACTAGGGATGGGCAATAAATGCTGGCCAGCCAGCGATGCCCATGTCCCACAAATGAATAAAAAAAATGATTTCAGGCAAAAATATTAGGCCTTTCTCATCTCAACAGGTACTTGGCCATTTCTTTATTCAATTGTTGATTCTAACTTGAAGTTGCATTCATAATTCAGTTTAATCGAAATTATTTGTTGCTTTTTAATGATTCAAGTTTTTTAAACTGGTGTGGTCATTATCATACATAATTCACTCGTTTTATCAAATTGATTGCATTGAAATAAATCTTGTAGAATTGTCAGCTGTGACATTCAATAATTACACAAACTGGACTCATCTATCAGTTTATCAGTTTGGGGCAGCATGTTGGCACAGTGGTTAGAACTGCTGCTTCAGCACCAGGGACCCAGGTTCAATTCCCGCCTTGGGTGACTATGTATGTGGAGTGTGCACATTCTCTCAGTGTCTGCCTGGGTTTGGGTTTCCTCCCACAGTCCAAAGATGTATGGGTTAGGTTAATTGGCCATTCTAAATTGACCCTAGTGTCACCGGATTGGCAGGGTAAATACATGGGGTTACAGGAATAGGGCCTGGGTTGGAATGTGGTCGGTGCAGACTCCATGGGCTGAATGGCCTCCTGCACTGTAGGGATTCTTTTCTATATACCTGTTTTTAGCAAAATCTTAATTTATTAGTCTTCAAGTTGGATAGGATATCAGATTTAAATCAAAACATTTTTTTACAAGTATTGGGAAATCTTATTTTAAATAAAATCAACCATGAGAAAATATTTCAACTTTATACAGAGTGATTTCTATTCATCTAAATAACCTCCCCAAAAACCACAGTAAAGATATTCCACTGACCTTGCATCTGCACCATCAAATATCTTTTCTGCTACGTCTCCTATCACTTCCTGCCTCAAATAATACAGCATCCGTACCCGCAGCAGGACTCTGTAGAGGAAGAAAGTTTTAGCATTAGTACTGTTTGCCAACATTAGCTTTTGGCAGCTGCTTCTGTTCATCCATCATTCTGCCAAGGCTGATTAGCTATGCTGTATGGTAGGCTTGAAGCATGACAGATGGTGGCATATAATCACCTCTGTGTGGTGCTTTCTGCTGGCTTTCAACAGCCATGCTTGGCAACCACTTTCAACATACTGAGCACAGTGCAGTGCAGCCCAGACACATTTCATTCAGTAATGCCTAATTCAGTTTGTGAAGTTTAACGTGTACGTTGCCAGTGCTTCTGAAGTGTTCAAGTAAGTTTGTAAACAACTGAGCAGATGGCTTGCAGTAGGCGTTCTGCTCCATTATCTCATGCAATTTCCTCAGCTGTTGCTTACTATCTTCTGAAGCAGCTTTATGCTCAGAATAATGAGCAGCTACATTAGTAGCTGAAAAAGATAGATATGCAAAATCTAATTTCAAGTGTCTCACTACAAACAATGGCCTATTTTACACCTTTTATTGAAAATAAGTTTTTTCAAGCAGAAATTTAACGCACCCTAAATATGAAGGCACTAATCATAAATACATATGAATTGTATACATGTATGAGCAAAACATCTTGAACTAGTAAATTTAGAAAAATAAAAGGGAAATTTCCCAGTTTCTTACTTCAACTCAATATTTATTTTGTTTGCAAATTCTACAGTAAGGCAACTCACTTGTTGCAGTGGTGTTTCAGGTGTTTCTTGTAGCCATCATCATGTAGCAAGATATCTGGGTTGCAGTTCACTAACCAATCTGCATTTTTCATGATTGGTTGAGTGGACTGGCTTTTAACTTTCTTCCCTTTCCTCCCTCTAGGTACTGGTGCGGACAAACCTATTGGTTCAGCAAAAACGTGAACAATTATTAGATCATGAAATATAGGAGCAGAATTAGACCATTCAGCCCATCATGTCTGCTCCACCATTCAATCAGGGCTGATAAGTTTCTCAATCCCATTCACCTCCCTTTTCCCTGTAATCTTTGATCCCCTTACCAATCAAGAACCTATCTATCTCTGTCTTAAACATGCCCAATGACCTGGCCTCCAGAGTCTTCTGTGGCAATGAATTCTATAAATTCACTACATTCTGGCTGAAGAAATTCCTCATCTCAGTTCTTATTAACTCAGAAAATAGACACTATCAATCCCAGAATCTCTAACAAAGTATTGCACAAACAATAATGAACAGTTTCCAAATCCCAGAAACAAATAAATCACAATCATATTTTAATCTTTACTCTTGTACAAAACAAATAAATTTCCTGTGGCATTGCTCATGATTAAACCACTGTGATTTTTATCTATCATTCTACCTGTGACTTGTCTGTATCTTGATCCGATCTTTCACTCCATAACCAGATGTACGAGTCTGTTGTAATATTTATCTGATTTTCTGTCTCTCCTTTATGTCTATGCCTTTGAGATCTGTCTGCCTGATCTCAACCTTATAACAATCGGTCTGCATCGATCTTCATCTCCATCCTATTGATTTCTCGCACCTTTTTAATCTGTCTCCTTCTGCTGATTACTGTCCATTATGGTGGAAATCCCATGTCAACTTGCTTTTTTCTCCATTGATAATTATCTCTGCCTTGATGTCCCCCTCTATCTTTTCTCAACATTTGTCTTCAATTTTCTTCTCTGTTCTCTGCTCTCCCTTTGTTCTAGCGCATCGCTCCCAATGTGTCCATCTAACTGAAAACAAAAGGCACCTGAAACCTTCTAGGAAGGCCAGGATTGCCTGAGAAATTATTATAAATCAACTGACAGCCAACAACAGAGATGGTTTTTCAGTAGCAAGAGACAAGAAGGGCAGCAGCAGAGGCTGTCCCATACCATTGTGCAATGCAACCAGTCCAAATTGGGAAAGGAGCTGTCCTAAACTGGGCAGCCCAGGAATTTTGGCAGTGTTGCGGAATAGGCCTCAGAGAAATAAACCCAAGGAAACAAATTTTAAATTAAAAGCAGGCTGTCAAGTAAACAAAATTATAATTAAAATACATTTGAAGTGAAATTGAAACAAGGTTTGGAAAAAGGAAAGTAATTGGAAGACTAATTTCAAATAAAACATCACTTATGATGGAAGGACTGAAAGGCACTACCCTATGTATGATTGTCAGTTTGGAAGTAATCCACGGAGAAGCCATAACATTAGCTTTCAAAAGTAATAAAAGTAATTATGGTATGAGTTCAGTTATTATAAAGTGTTAAATTGTGGGGACTATGTCGCCAAAATAAATCATGGCTGGGATTCTCCCCCCCCAAAAAAAGTGTCCAACCAGTGGGAAAACGGGAGTATTTCCTGCCTGTTATTTGAGCGTACTTAACAAATCTCCGAAACACTGTGCATTGCAGGGTGCCTCAGCGTGTTTTCCTCTGGAAAGTTGGGGCGGGGCCTATTCCTGCCCGAGATGCCAGCAGCATAGCATTGAGCAGGCCACTGTGCATGCGCCGATCTATCAGTGTGGTGATTGGCGCATGCACACTGGCCTCCGCATCACTGACGTCCCGTTGACCCTGAAGGGACTTTCCTCTAGATCGTTGGCCAGTCCTGCAACCTCTTGATTGCCACCCTTCCAGACCATCCCTCCCAAACCGCCCGACCGCTGGCCTACCAGACCTCCCTGGGCCAACCCTGATGTATCCTTTCACCCCCTTCCCGTCAGCCCTGGCTCACCCTGGCTAGCCCCAAGCCCCCCACCCACCCCCGATGGCCAGCCCAAACCTCCCCCCCCACCCCCGATGACCAGGCCAAATTGTCCTCTTCCCTCCCTCTCCCAATGCTCAAGTGCAGAGTGACAACGGGTTCTTCCCCCCCTCACTGACCGTGCCTAATAGCCCCCCCCAATATGCCCCACCCCCTTAGCACTGCCTGATACCTGGTGGGCAGTGCCAGTGTGCAAGGCTGGAACTGCCCAAGGGGCACCTCCCCCCTGTCCCCAAACACCGGAGGGACGGGAGGGTGGAGCTCAAAGGCCTCTTTCTCCATCAGTGGAGGGTAAGGACATCTGTTCCCCGTTAGTGGGGAGCAGCCGAAGAATACCGTCCTAAGCCTGCTAATCATATGGAAATGGCTATTTCTGTATGATTGCCCTAAAAAAGAGTGCTTGGGAGGCTGGTGTCTCCAAATGACAATAATCTCTCCCTCAATGTCAACAAAATAAAGGAGATAGTCATCGACTTCAGGAAGCATAGTGGAGGACATGCCCCTGCCTACATCAATGGGGACGAAATAGCAATGGTTTTTAGGTGTCCAGATCACCAACAACCTGTCCTTGTCAACCCATGCTGACACTATAGTTAAGAAAGCCCACCAATGCCTCTACTTTCTCACAAGACCAAGAAAATTTGGCATGTCCGCTACGACACTTGCCAACTTTTACAGATGCATCACAGAAAGCATTCTTTCTGGTTGTATCACAGCTTGACATGGCTCCTGCTCAGTCCAAGACCGCAAGAAACTGCAAAAGGTCATGAACAAAGCCCAGCCCATCACTCAAACCAGCCTCCCATCCATTGACAGTGTCTACACTTCCTGCTGCCTCGGAAAAGCAGCCAGCATAATTAAGGACCCACGCACCCTGGGCATACTCTCTTCCATCGGGAAAAAGATACAAAAGTCTGAGAACACATACCAACTGACTCAAGAACAGCTTCTTCCCTGCTGCCATGAGACTTTTGAATGGATCTACCTTGCATTAAATTGATCTTTCTCGACACCCTAGCTATGACTGCAACACTACATTCTGCACTCTTTTCCTTCTCTATGAACAGTATGCTTTGTCTGTATAGCACGCACGAAACAATATTTTCCACTGCATACTAATACATGTGACAATAATAAATCAAATCATATTTTTGAAGAATTTTAATACATTGTAGATAGGAAGCAGAGAAATTGTACACCAACTATCTCACCACTGACTCCATCCCTCCTCTTGGAACCAGCCTGAGATTAAGCCAGTCTGTTTGCAACCTGGTGTCATATATGATCCCAAGATGAACTGCTGACCTTAGTGCCAGCACCAAGACTGCCAATTTCCACCTCCACATCACTCAGTTTCGCCCATGGCTCAGCTAATCTTCTGCTGAAACCTAATGCCTTTGCTACCTCTAGCACCCCTGGCTGGTCTCCCACATTCCACCCTCTGCAAACTTGTGGTCATCCAAAACTCTGCTGCCTATGTCTTAACTTGCAGCAGTCCTGTTCCTCTATCACTCCTGTGTTTACTGACCCGTTAAGCAACACCTCAGTCTTAAAAGTTTTCATTTTTGTTTTCAAATCTTCCATAGTCTTACCCCTCCCATCTTTGTAGTTTCCTCCAACTTCACAACCCTCCAAGACATCTGTGTTCTACTAATTCTAGCCTTTTGTATATTTGCATTCCCAATGATAATTGTTCCACCTCTACCTCATTTACCACCTTTAGGACACTTTTTAAAACCTTCCTCTTTGACCAAGCTGTTGATCATCTGACCTAACATTCTCTCATGTAGCTCAGTGTCATACTTTGTTTTGCTCCTGCGAAGTGCCATGAGACATTTTGTTACATGAAAGGCACTATGCAAGCTGTCGTCGTTATAGGCTTGTAAACTGTCATTCCACAATTACCTGAAAAGTTGATAATTAAACAGAGAGTGCATTTGGGGCTTGGCTAAAGCAAGGTTAACTTTTATTATTAATTAAATAAGGCAGAATTCCACCCCCCAACAAAAAAATCCCTGTAATTTCCTTGAAAATGAGGATGTACAAGTCCTTAACAGCTCCCAACATTTCTTAAGGCTGCTTAAGTTTTAGAAAATCTGAACATCTCAACAATTTACAGTATACCTGTGCTTAGAGATGGCTTTTTGGTAATTGTATTTAAAACAATGAAATGCTAACAGCCTGCTGATTTGATTAGTGGCAAGTCTGAAGTGATTAGTTCTATCACATTTGGATCACAATAGATTCAGATTATTTTTTGACATTCAGCTACTCCAAAAGAACCCGAGGTTGACTGATTATCAACCAGTTATTTAAATTTCTTTACTATTAAGAAAATGCTCCTACCAGCCAGTTATGGTAGGTAGAGTTGAATAGAACATACAGCACAAAAAAGGCAATTTGGTCCAACTACTAAACCAGTATTTATGTTCCATACTCATCTCACCAGATTAGTATACCTTTCTATCACCTTCTATTTACATGCATCAATGCTACTATCCTCAATTACTCCAAGTCCCATAATTAAACCACTCTCAATTACTTGTACTTATATAGCATCTTCAACATGCTAAAATATCCCAAAATACTTCACGGGAGAGTTAAAAAATTCAACAATGAACCACATGGGAGATATTAGGGCAAATGGTCAATCATTTTGTTAAAGCAGTACGTTTTAAGGAGGACGTTTCAGAGCTTTGGGCCAATGCTGCTAAAGACATGACGGTCAATTGTAGAGCAATTAAAAACGGGGATGCTCAAGAGGCAAAGTTGAAGGACCTCAAATGAAGTTTGCAGAGCTGGAGATGGTTACAAAGATGGGAAGTGGCAAGGTCATAAAGGGATTTGAAATTTAAAAATTGAAGCTGAAAAAGCAGTGCACGTGCAGGGATGGTGGGTGCATAGGACATGGTGAGGGTTAGAACACAGCAGAATTTGAGTTTACTGAGCATGGCAGGAATGCATTGGAATAGTTAGGTCTAAAACTGACGAGCATGATGAGACTTGCAGCAACAGGTTGAGCTCAGGCAGAGCAGAGTTGGGCAATGTTTGAGGTAAGAGACAAGCAATCTTCCTAGTACTGCAGATGTGTGGTCAGAATCTCATCTCTATATTAAATTAGAAATCTGGTTTAGTCTCAGGCAGTTAACGGAGATTTGGCAGGGCCTATAAAGAGTCATTGAAACAATGGTTTCTGAATTCCTAATGGCTAGTTAATCCCTCTGTTGTTCAAAACCTTAACACACTCAACTCAAAGGGAATACAAACCGATTTTATATATCCCGAGCTTGTGATTTATCCCTTCATGGCACAATTCTGAATAATACATGCTGTAACCTCCTTCAAGACCGACATACATTTCCTGAGGTTTAGTGACTAAAGCTGAATGAAGTAGTCCAGATGGGTAGAGAAGTTTTATCAAAATTTCTTATTGCATTTATTGTGGACACTCCTATTTATGGCCCCTAGCTTTGGCCTCTACACCAGCTTTTCCAGATCTACCACATTATTTTTAAAGACCTCTGTTAGATCACCCCTCAACCATCTCTTTTCTTCAACCTGTTTAGTCTGCCCTGATAATTATAATCTCTCAGTTTTGGTATAATAATGGTATTGTTTTTACATCTCCTCCTGTGCTTTGATATCCTTTTTTGTAATGTAACAGCCTGAACTGTGCAACGTTCAAACAAATCAGTATAGTTCAATGGCACGATAAGTTAGCTGTGGAGGAGCAAAGAGATTTGCAAGTCCATGTGCGCAGATCTCTGATAAATGGTGCATAGATACATTACGCAAAATGGAATGCTGGTCTTTATCTTAAAAGGATTTGACTAGAATGCAAGAAGTGACGCTTCAAGTGATTCTTGGTCAGACTCCATCTGGAATACGGTGATTGACTGGTGAACCTCAGTACATACATGCTGACCTTGGAAGAACGTACAACATGGATTTGCCATTATACCAGGATTTAAAGGGTAAAATTGAGGGGGCAGGATGTATTATCTTGGTTTGTATTCTCTTAACTAAGGCTGAGGGGGGTGATCTAGTCTAGGTCTTTAAAAAGAGATTTGAGGGGTTAGATGTACGAAATCTAGTACCATTTTTGGAGATATTCAGAACAAAGGGGTGCAATTTTAAAATTAGAGTAAGGCTAATTAGAGGAAGCATGTTTTGTTTTACACCAAAAATAGTGAAAATCTGGACTCCTCCAAAAGGTTGTGGATATTGGGCCAAGTCAAATTTTCAAGACTAAAATTAATCAATGGCTTTTTGTTAGGTGCGGACATCAAGGGGGATGAATTAAAGGTCGGTGAATGAAATTGAGGAAGAGATCAGCTATGATCTAACAATGAATGGTGGCCAAAACAGGCTTAAGAGTCTAAAAGGCCTTCTCCTGTTCCTATATAATTACATTGCCATTGCTGAAATTTACAAAATGGCATCTTCTATCATTTGCATTCAATCGTACTTAAAGCTTCCAATTATTTTACTCATCAATATATTGTTTTCACTGTTTCAGGACACAGGAAATTGCGCTTAATTTTTCCTTTGCATATCAATAAGACATGGTTATAGTAAAGAATTCAAAAATACCTGAGTGATTTTGCAGAGCTCGAGTCTGTCCATCCTCAGTGGGAGTAATCAGATCCCATATAAATCCTTTGATCTTTTCATCTCCTCTGTAATGGTTCAAGCAGTACACAAGGATAGTGCGGCAGATGGTCTCCACATCGTGTTCTGTCAACTGTCGTTTAAAACGCCCATGTGACAGGATATCACTCCATCGGCCCCAACTGAGGATGAAAAAAATGAACGGTAGCTTTAAGTCAAGTAAACTTTTGTGAAATCATTGAAATTCAATGTTTAGCTCATACGTATAACCAGACACCTAGACCCATTTTGCTGATAAATTAGCAATTTTAAAAGAGAAAGCCTGAGGGAAGGGGAAAGAAAACATGGTGAGCAAGGGTAACTGGGGCCAGTGGGTGAGAAGAACAAAGAACAAAGAAAATTACAACGCTGGAACAGGCCCTTTGGCCCTCCAAGCCTGCACCGACCGTGCTGCCCGACTTAACTAAAATCCCCTACCCTTCCGGGGGCCATATCCCTCTATTCCCATCCTATTCATGTATTTGTCAAGATGCCCCTTAAAAGTCACTACCAACAAGCAAGGGAGAAACTGAAGGAGGAGGGTGGATTGGGGGATATTGAGGTAGAGGGGAAGGAGAGAGACAGGGCAGGGGGGTGGGTGTGGGGGGGGAGAGTTGGTGGTGGAAGAGAAGATGAAGAGACCGGGAGAGGGGGAATCAGGACGAGAAGGCAGCATCTCTTCAAATAACACCATAAGATTTATGCCCAGCTGTGCGTGGCCTCAATTTAACATTTTCTGACATATGGCACCTTTGACACCATTACACTCCTTGCATAGTGGTCTTGAGTGCCAGTGTAATTGTGTTCATTCATGACCATGGTAAGACTTCAACCTCAAAATAACCTCTGTAGTTGATATGAAGGTGATTTTGACTGAACATGTCTTCCCATTAATTTAAAAATAATTTAACTGTTCTCTACCTTTTATTTCTTTGTATTTCTTTATATTTTGCCCCCCCCACTCTTTCCCCCCATTTTATCCCCCTTCTCTAACCTTTCCTCCCTCTTTTTCTCAATCTTATCCATCTCCCACCTCCCTCCACATCTTCATCTGTCACAGCTTACCATCTGATTTCAGCTTCTCTACCGTTTGGCCATTCACACCTTCTATTCTCTATGGACTGCCATTAGCACCTCTTAAGTCTTTCCCCTTGTTTTTATGGCTATGACTCATCTTTCATTCCCTCACACTACAGTATAAATATCTCCCACTTTCTATGCCTTTTAGCTTTGACAAAGAGTCATCTGGACGCGAAACGACAGCTCTTTTCTCTCCTTACAGATGCTGCCAAACCTGCTGAGATTTTCCAGCATTTTCTCTTTTTGGTTTTCCCATGAATTTGTTTGCCCAACTTGTTTCATTGCTGTACCAATATAAAATTACTATGCAATAGTTTCTGTGACCCAAAAAAAGAGATAGACATTTGGATGGAGTAACAGTTTATACCAGTCAAAAAGCGAATTATGAATTAGGCCAATAATTGTATACGATTGATCACTTGGTATGGTACGCATACTGAACCACATGGTTTCTTATTTTTAAAGAGCACATTGGGTTCTCCACATCAAAATTAAGAAGCCTTACAAAAATGTTGTGGCTCAAAGATAGCAAGGTCCCGATTGCATAGCATGAAAATTAGTTGAATATCTTGTCCCATTTATAAGATCCCTCGTGTGTAAGAACGGATCGAGTCGGTGTAAATACGTCAAATTGATGCCCTACGATCAATGTTGCATGTCAGTGGCAGAAAACACTTGGCGCAAGATCTCTAGTTGGAATTGAAATCAGCAGTACTACTTGTCAAAGTAGACTGTACATTTGGATGTCCATGGTGTGTGTGTGTGTGTGTGTGTGTGTGTGTGTGGGGGGGGGGGGGGGGAGGAGAGAGGTGGAGGAGAGAGAGAGAGAGAGAGAGGAAGGGAGAGAGAGAGAGGAAGAAGACACAAAGAAGCTGGCTGCAAACCCCAACACCTGCCTCTCAATCCACTATCTCTGGATTCCCTCCCTCCCTCAGTCTGGTTATCAACGTTTCTGCCATCTTGGTGTCCTAACCCACTAAATAGACTACGAATTGACCTTCACTGTTACAATCCCAGGTCAAGGCACCTTGCTAAATAGGCACTGTTACACCATCCAACCCATTGTTTGGCATATTGACTCATTCAAAGAGCGACCAATTTGTCTTATTTCCCATCAAACCATAGCACCTCGGTCCTCATCATCCTCTCCCTTCAGCTGGTTGTCCTCCGACCTTCCCATAATCTCTCCCTCCATGTACTCTACCCAATGTTCAGGTCCACTCCCGTCACTTTGCCACCTTTGATGGCCTCGCACTTCCCATTATGTCAATTACGTAAGAACTTCTAGAATTATTCTCCACCTAAATTTCCTTTCCCCCTCCAAATACTTCTGTGTCTGCCCCTGGAAAGAATGTTCTCCCTATTCACTTACAATCAAAGTTCCCTCTAGGAGCATGGCTGAGCATCAATTTTGAATGTGCTGTGCAGGTAGCAAACAGGCTGTGCTCCAGCAATAGTCCATTAAGATGTACACATGTACAGTCATGCATAATCTTAAGGGGGCTGCACAGTGCAAGAAGCAGGCCATGTGCAAACAGAAATTTGGGGGAATATTGCTTACAATGCTACTTACAAAATCTCATCTGTCAGCCTTTGACCCTCTCTTCACCATGATGTTTCTGCAGTTCTTGATCTGTAGAACCACACCTTCATCTCTACCATCAATACGCTATTCTCTACAAAAACTGTTTTGCACACACACAGAAACACAGGCAGTTTCTCCTGGTATGACCCATATCTCAACTTCATTTCTGTGTCCCTGGGACATGAGGAACAGATATGACCAATAACTAGTTTAGCCATTCATCACTAGATCAAGCTGTGCTCATGGACATTTCAGCTGCATCCCTCCCTTCCCCTAGCTACCAAGTCAAACTTCCTCTAAGCTTCCCGCCTGCCCTAACCCTGATAGTCATATTTCTGTAGTTTCTTTCCCATCTCCCAACAGCCTCAAAATCCCTACAGTGCAGAAGGAGGCCATTTGGACCATCAAGTCTGCGCTGACCACAATCCCACCCCAGGCCCTATCCCCTTAACCCCCATCTATTTACCCTGCTAGTCCCCCTAACACTAAGGGGCAATTTAGCACGGTCAATCAACCTAACCTGCACATCTTTTGAGTGTGGGAGGAAACCAGATCACCTGAAAGAAACCCATGCAGACATGGGAGAATGTGCAAACTCCAAACAGACAGTGACTCGAGACTGAAACTGAACCAAGGTCCCTGGCGCTGTGAGGCAGCAGTGCTAACCACTGTGCCGCTCATCTTATCCAAGAGGGCCACCTCCTGCTCTCTCAATCTTATTTCTACTAAACTGCTGACAAAACATACTTACTTCCTGGCTTCCATGTTGGCTGATATTGTCGACGGTTCTCTATCTTTCAAACCTGCTATCATCACTTTGCTAAAAAAAAAATGACCCAAAATCTTTGTTAACCACCATCCCACCTTCAACATCCCTTTACTCTCCAAGACTTGAACTTGCTGCTGCCTTCCAAAACTGTAAGAAGCCTCACAACACCAGGTTAAAGTCCCAACAGGTTTATTTGGTAGCAAAAGCCACTAGCTTTCGGAGCATTGCTCCTTTGTGTACCCGACGAAGGAGCAGCGCTCTGAAAGCTAGTGGCTTTTGCTACCAAATAAACCTGTTGGGACTTTAACCTGGTGTTGTGAGGCTTCTTACTGTGTTTACCCAAGTCCAACGCCGGCATCTCCACATCATTCCAAAACTGTCCCATCTGTCTTGGCACACACTACTTGAATCCTCCCCAGCCCCCCCAAATCTAGATTCCCTCCAGTGCGACAGTACTGAGATGGCTCTCACCTAAGTCACAAATCACTTCTGACGTGACTGTGACAAAGGTAAACCATCCCCTCCATATCCTTCTTATCTGTTGGTAGCTTTTGACACAGTTAACCACACTCCTCCTCCAATGCCTCTCTGCTATTGTCCAGCTGGGTGAGACTGCACTTGGCTGATTGTTCTAATCTATTCAGCCATAGCCAGGAGAATCACCTGGAATTGTTTCTCTTCCTGCTCCCGCACTATTACCGCTAGTAACCCCCTTTGGCATTGACCCCCATGCCCTACAAATTTTGATTTATTTGGTGCAACTAGGTGACATTAACTAAAAATATAATGTCTATTTCGATGAACATGCCAACGAATCCGAGCACTGCCTCACCACCACCCGCCTAGGCCTCTCCAGTGTCACTAAATTATCAGCCTGCTTGTACAACATCCAGAGGATGTCTTTTCAATTAAATAGTGGGACGACTGAAGCCACAGTCTTTGGTCCCCACCACAAATTTTTCTCCCTAGCCTTTACCTGCAGTCCTCTTCCTGTCAGCTGTCTGAGGCTGAACCAGATCTTGGTCTAATAGTTGGTCCAAGCTGAGCTTCTGACTGTGTGTCCATGCCATCACTAAGACTGCATATTTCCATAACATCTTATGTCGCCATTACCTGAGTTTATCTGCTGCTGAAACCCTCATTCAAGTTACCTTTAGAATTGATTATTCCAACTCAGAGGGCCAGCCTCCCGCATTCTTACCTCCATAAACTGGAGGTCACCCAGAATATACAGTTTGTATCCCGACACACACTTGGTCCTATTCATCCATCACCCTTGTGCTTGGCTGTTGCTTAAGCAACATCTCAATTCAAATATTTTCATTCATAGTTCCAAATTCCTCCCAGTCTTACATCTCCTTATATCTCATCACTTCCAGCCTACAACTGGTCAGGTTAACTGTGTTCCTCCAATTCTAGCCTCTTGAATATCCTTGATTCCAATCACTTCATTTTTGGCGGGCTGTGCCTTTATTTACCAAGGCGCTAAGCTTTGGCATTCCCTCACGAAATATGTCAATCTCATTTCTTTTCTTTTATATGATACTTAAATTTTAGCTATTTGATCAATCTTTTGGACACCTGCCCTAATATCTATTATGACTCAGTATCAAATTTTGTTTGATTAACACTCTTGGGAAACATCTTGGGACTATGTTAAAGGCATATAAAAATACAAGCTACTGTCATCCACCTCCCTCTCAGGGAACAAACCATTCTGACCTCCTTCCTGTTTCCCCTCTCCACATGCATTTCACAGTCCCCTTGCAAATTAGATGGCTTTTCCTCTGACTTCCCACTCATCATGAAATCGCTGCCATAATTGACCTTCTCAGCAATTCTAAATGCTTCTGCCTTTGGGTGTCCTTGTTTCCAAGTCACTCATATTTTAGCTATGATTTTGAGTCCTTTACAACCCTCTTAGCGTAGATTACTTTGACTTTAATTCCCCATTAATTTGAAATAACCTATGCGGATCTCAAGAGCAAGGCAATGTTTCCATATCATGCTCAAGATTCTAACCTTGGTTCACAATTGCTGGCATGTTAAGTATGGATCAACTTCCATATGAATGCTGATAATTTAATTTACCTGTCCATCATCATCTTTGATTTTATGTCAAAGTGGTCCCCCACTATTTTACAAGTTGTATAAGAGCAGAAGTTCTATCAATTTAACAATAAGAACAAAGACACACTATTCAATTCTGCGGAAAAACTCCACACCCATTCCAACTCTCTCTCAGGTTGCTTACTCAGCTGAGGTGACAAGGTACGGTGGGTGTCCTCCTGGTGTTTCAAACCTCATATTATATCCATCACTTAACACTTCTCTGCATTGATACCCACTCTCAGTGAGAAAATAAAAATAACATAGAATTATCTAGTGTCTTTCACAACCACAAAGTCCTAAAGAACTTCACTTTTGAAGTTTAGTTACTGCTGTAATGAAGGGAAACATTGAAGCCACTTTGTAGACATCAAGGTTTTTCAATCAGCAATTATATTAAGATAACCTAATACAAGTGATATAGGTAAAGGGATAAATGGGAGAAAACTTGCTTTTATTCTAGTGCCGTGGGATTCTTCCCAATGGAGGGGGCAGAAAGGGCCTTAATTTAACATCTGATCCAAATGATGACAACTCCGACAAAGCAGCGCTGCATCAGAATTTACTGAAGCTTCAGCCTAAATTAGATGTTTAAGACTGTGGAGTGAGCTTTGAGTCATAATCTTAGAACATGAACAGTACAGCACAGAACAGGCCCTTCGGCCCACGATGTTGTGCCGAGCTTTATCTGAAACCAAGATCAAGCTATCCCACTCCCTGGTGTGCTCCATGTGCCTATCCAATAACCGCTTAAATGTTCCTAAAGTGTCTGACTCCACTATCACTGCAGGCAGTCCATTCCGCACCCCAACCACTCTCTGCGTAAAGAACCTACCTCTGATATCCTTCCTATATCTCCCACCACGAACCCTATAGTTATGCCCCCTTGTAATAGCTCCATCCACCCGAGGAAATAGTCTTTGAACGTTCACTCTATCTATCCCCTTCATCATTTTATAAACCTCTATTAAGTCTCCCCTCAGCCTCCTCCGCTCCAGAGAGAACAGCCCTAGCTCCCTCAACCTTTCCTCATAAGACCTACCCTCCAAACCAGGCAGCATCCTGGTAAATCTCCTCTGCACTCTTTCCAGCGCTTCCACATCTTTCTTATAGTGAGGTGACCAGAACTGCACACAATATTCCAAATGTGGTCTCACCAAGGTCCTGTACAGTTGCAGCATAACCCCACAGCTCTTAAACTCCAACCCCCTGTTAATAAAAGCTAACACACTATAGGCCTTCTTCACAGCTCTATCCACTTGAGTGGCAACCTTTAGAGATCTGTGGATATGGACTCCAAGATCTCTCTGTTCCTCCACAGTCTTCAGAACCCTACCTTTGACCCTGTAATCCACATTTATATTTGTCCTACCAAAATGAATCACCTCACATTTATCAGGGTTAAGCTCCATCTGCCATTTTTCAACCCAGCTTTGCATCCTATCTATGTCTCTTTGCAGCCTACAACAGCCCTCCACCTCATCCACTACTCCACCAATCTTGGTGTCATCAGCAAATTTACTGATCCACCCTTCAGCCCCCTCCTCTAAGTCATTAATAAAAATCACAAAGAGCAGAGGACCAAGCACTGATCCCTGTGGCACTCCGCTAGCAACCTGCCTCCAGTCAGAAAATTTTCCATCCACCACCACCCTCTGTCTTCGATCAGACAGCCAGTTACCTATCCAATCGGTCAACTTTCCCTCTATCCCACACCTCCTCACTTTCATCATAAGCCGACCATGGGGGACCTTATCAAACGCTTTACTAAAATCCATGTATATGACATCAACTGCCCTACCTTCATCAACACACTTACTTACCTCCTCAAAAAATTCAATCAAATTTGTGAGGCACGACTTGCCCTTCACGAATCCGTGCTGACTATCCCGGATTAATCCACATCTTTCTAAATGGTCGTAAATCCCATCCCCAAGGACCTTTTCCATCAATTTACCAACCACCGAAGTAAGACTAACCGGTCTATAATTAGCAGGGTCATTTCTATTCCCTTTCTTAAACAGAGGAACAACATTCGCCATTCTCCAGTCCTCTGGCACCATCCCCGTGGACAGCGAGGACCCAAAGATCAAAGCCAAAGGCTCTGCAATCTCATCCCTTGCCTCCCAAAGAATCCTAGGATACATTTCATCAGCCCAGGGGACTTATCGACCTTCAGTTTATTCAAAACTGCCAGGACATCCTCCCTCTGAACATCTATTTCCTCCAGCCTATTAGCCTGTAACACCTTCTCTTCCTCAAAAATCTTCTGATCAAAGGGGAGCATGATACACTGAGTTAAGACTGACAACCTCAACAATATTTTTGTCACCTCTCACCATTTCCAATTCACACTAAGTAATTTTTTTTCATCACTCCTGCTCTCACCATCCTCAGAAGAACTTGGCTCAAGGCCCACTCAATAATCCCATATGTGGACACAAGTCGCGTATGCTTCTTTAATTAATTGCATTGTCCCTACTGCTCCAATTTGCTGAGTCTGTGGGAACAGACTCTACCTTTTACTCTATACCCATCCACTCATCTAACATGAAAAACCTCAATACCTACCTCTTGACAGCATAGTCAAATTCTTCTACTACTGTTGACTGTCCATTCTGCATTTGTAAAGTGACTTGGAATATTCACTGAATTCAAGGTTATGCAGGCTGTGGTTGACAGACATCACTATACTGCTGCTGTATTCCCTACAACACTGCTTTCCTCTGATCCACCATTGAGGAAGTGCTAACCAGGAAGGGTCCAAGCTGGCTACATAAATCCTCCAAAAAAAGTGATTAGCTGCTTTAGCAATATGATAGAAAAGATATAGGCTTCACAAGATTCAGAAAAATGCATCTTCAATTATCAAACCACTAATTTTATGTAATTTTGATATAATTCTACTACAAAATTATCCCTGGCAAGCTGCTTAAAGTTTTGCTAAGTCTTTGCCCACTGCTAGCAACTAATGAAAAATCTAGGCTTCAATGTCGCATTACATTACTGCCCACCTTTAAAGCATCAAAGCACTGCCTTTCCTTGAAACAAGCTACAGGAGAACTGACAACTCTCCCGGAAACAGCTATACAGTGCAGTTTGGTACATCTAACAAAGTGAATCATTAGAGATTATGGCAAGAATGGTTACAATTATTTCCTAAATTAAAGAAACATTTTTGTGGGCGAATGCAGGGATTTGTGCTAAATTAGATTGCTAAATATTTTTAAATTGTTTCAGCTACTGTCACAGTGATACTGAAACTTTTCCACCCTTCCTTTCATGGAGATGTTCTTTTCCATTTTTTGCATGCTGCTCACCAAGTTCTCTCTGCCTGCCCATCCAAGCAAACATGATTCATTACTAATGCTGTGAAGCTACAGTGAAAGCAAACCTTACTTTGGGCTGTATTCACAGGTCAATTCAGTACAAAACAAAATGTACCAGCTTGTCCTGGAATAGACTTAGCTAAGCCTCAGTTAGAACACAGCATCAACTCTGTGGGATACTTTCTAAAGTTTTCTAAAGGGTGTAGAGGGGCACAAGATGGGTTACTAGTTTAAAATATTCTTAACTACTCATAAGCTTAAAGAACTGGATCCGTACATGTTAAAAACCTACACTAAAAGAGGATTTGACCAAAGGTAACAAAATAATGAAGGAGGCAATATGTTTATAATTATAATAAATGGGTAGGTTAGAGAGTACAAGTGGTCATATTTACAAGCTGCCTAAGAGTGGAACTAGATCGAATTGGGTGACTCTTTTCCTGGATAACACTTTCCAGTGGGATATTAGTCAACTCATGTAGTGAACATTGATTTGTTACATAGAACAAAGAACAAAACAGCACAGGAACAGGCCCTTCGGCCTTCCAAGCCCACGCTGCTCCCTGGTCCAAACTAGACCATTCTTTTGTATCCCTCCATTCCCACTCCGTTCATATGGCTATCTAGATAAGTCTTAAACGTTCCCAGTGTGTCCGCCTCCACCACCTTGCCCGGCAGCGCATTCCAGGCCCCCACCACCCTCTGTGTAAAATACGTCCTTCTGATATCCATGTTAAACCCTCATTTGAACCCATGACCCCTCGTGAACGTCACCACTGATCTGGGTAAAAGCTGCCCACCGTTCACCCTATCTATGCCCTTCATAATTTTATACACCTCTATTAGGTCACCCCTCATCCTCCGTCTTTCCAGGGAGAACAACCCCAGTTTACCCAATCTCTCCTCATAACTAAGCCCTTCCATACCAGACAACATCCTGGTAAACCTCCTCTGCACTCTCTCTAAAGCCTCCACGTCCTTCTGGTAGTGTGGCGACCAGAACTGGGCGCAGTATTCCAAATGCGGCCAAACCAACCTTCTATACAACTGCAACATCAGACCCCAACTTTTATACTCTATGCCCCGTCCTATATAGGCAAGCATGCCATATGCCTTCTTCACCACCTTCTCCACCTGTGACGTCACCTTCAAGGATCTGTGGACTTGCACACCCAGGTCCCTCTGCGTATCTACACCCTTTATGGTTCTGCCATTTATTGTATAGCTCCCCCCACGTTAGTTCTACCAAAATGCATCACTTCGCATTTATCTGGATTGAACTCCATCTGCCATTTCTTTGCCCAAATTTCCAGCCTATCTATATCCTTCTGTAGCCTCTGACAATGTTCCTCACTATCTGCAAGTCCAGCCATTTTCGTGTCGTCCGCAAACTTACTGATCACCCCAGTTACACCTTCTTCCAGATCGTTTATATAAATCACAAACAGCGGAGGTTCCAATACAGAGCCCTGCAGAACACCACTAGTCACAGGTATCCAGCCAGAAAAAGACCCTTCCACTACCACCCTCTGTCTTCTGTGACCAAGCCAGTTCTCCAACCATCTAGCCACCTCCCCCTTTATCCCATGAAATCCAACCTTTTGCACCAACCAACCATGAGGGACTTTGCCAAACGCTTTACTAAAGTCCATATAGACGACATCCACGGCCCTTCCCTTGTCAACCATTCTAGTCACTTCTTTAAAAAACTCCACCAGGTTAGTGAGGCAGGACCTCCCTCTCACAAAACCATGCTGACTAACGTTAATGAGTTTATTCCTTTCTAAATGCGCATAGATCCTATCTCTAAGAATCCTCTCCAACAACTTCCCGACCATGGACGTCAAGCTCACCGGCCTATAATTTCCCGGGTTATCCTTCCTACCCTTCTTAAATAACGGGACCACATTAGCTATCCTCCAATCCTCTGGGACCTCACCTGTGTCTAGTGACGAGACAAAGATTTGCGTCAGAGGCCCAGCGATTTCATCTCTCGCCTCCCTGAGCAGCCTGGGATAGATTCCATCAGGCCCTGGGGATTTATTAGTCTTTATATTCCCTAAAAAACCTAACACTTGTAATGGAGATTTTCTCTAACGGGTCAACACTCCCCTCCGAGACACTCCCAGTCAACACATCCCTCTCCTTTGTGAATACCGACGCAAAGTATTCATTTAGGATCTCCCCAACTTCTTTGGGCTCTAAGCATAATTCCCCACTTTTGTCCCTGAGAGGTCTGATTTTTTCCCTGATAATCCTTTTGTTCTTAACGCATGAATAAAATGCCTTGGGATTCTCCTTAATCCTGTCTGCCAAGGACATTTCGTGACCCCTTTTTGCCCTTCTAATTCCTCGTTTGAGTTTTTTCCTACTTTCTTTGTATTCTTCCAGAGGTCCCTCCGTTTTTAGCTGCCTGGACCTAACGTACGTCACTCTTTTCTTTTTGACCAAGAGTTAGTTGGACTGGTTTCCAGTTGGGGCAGTAATCAAATCACAATATGCATCAAAGTTAATATGGTCTCCTCGACTTGCTTTGATCACCTAGAGGGTCCAAACAATCATTTTGCAAATGTTGCTCTTCCAGTTGGTTTATCTGCTTTTTCTCCTCTGCCAGCTGATTACATGGAAACAAAGGAGCAAGCTATTCAGCACCTTGAGTCTGTTTTGCCATTCAATGAGATCATGCTGATCTGTGACTCAACTCCATATACCTGCCTTTGCTCCATATTCCTTAACATCTCTGACAAACAAAAATCTATCTATCTCAGTTTGAAAATCAACAATTTTCCAAATTGAGAGAACTTTGGCAGATTATTGTTAAAGCATCTTCTACTTCTTTTAGAACTCTGGGGTGGAAACCAACTAGTCCAGGGGATTTGTTGCTCAGCAGTGCCATCAAATTTCATAGCTCTGTTTGGGTACCATGATGCATAAAAGACATTGCAACTAAATGGGACAAGATCAATGAACCGCCTGGTCTTTTTCATATCCTCATAGGTTTGAATGAAAGGTTGAGATAAAGGAAGTGGGGAACAGGGAAGATAGAGAAAGGTTGGAGAAGGGAAGAGAGCAAGATTTGCACTGCTTGGCTTAAAATTTGTCGGTCATGTTAGGAGCACAGGGCCATCCAGTATTGCCACACAAGTGTAAATCATTATATTTTGCAGTATGTTTGAATGGCCTGGACAATAGAGGTAATTTTAACTGTACTACTTTTTATCAGTATTAAATTCACCTCAAGTATACGAAACTGCCAAACTATGGAAGAAAACAAGCGGAGCTTTGTTACTCCAAATCCATTGACACATGAGCAGTCTCTGTGTCTGCTTTACTCTACCACTCCCCTAACGATATCAGACTCAATTATACACCATACAAACTAAGCAAAGTAACAGTAGTCCTGCGTGTGTCCAAGATATAATCCAGCAGAAGAGAATGTATATAGTGAACCACTGAATTTGTGGAGGGGAACATCTATGTTACATTTGGGTTTTGAGACAAAATGACATTTTTTCTAGCATTCAAAATCTTTGATGAAAATGAACTAGAGCAAAATGTCACAGAATTACAGGTTAAAATTCACAGTGATTTAAAATTTCAACTGGGTCTTCAGAGAAAACACTTCCTTAGGAGAAAGTAAAAGTTGGGATAAACAGTTGATTGATTGGTCACCTTGTTTCAAGAGAAGCATCAAAGTCTTTGAAGCAGATTTTATTTTTTTTCAATAAATTTATGGCCAGAAAATAATATACAGCATGGGAGCTTTCCTAAAATTTACAAATGTAATCTACAATTTACTCACCCATACACCAACAGGTTCTTTTCTACTCTAAAACACTCAGTCCTTGGATAACCATGGGACCTATCTTGCGGTCTACGGAGAGGCTTTCCAGTCTTTTCTTCAGAATCGCTTTCCAAATCTGAAAATTCCATTAGTTCATCTTCCTTAATAGCATTGTAGTGTCTTGTCTGCTTTCTTACTCTTGGTGTATCAATCACCAAATTGTTCTGTAATAGAGCAAGTGTACATGAGCAAAAATACATTTATATGCTTTTAACATAATACACATGACAACATTTTGCTTACCCTTCCATTTATTGCATCAATATCCAATTCTGCTTTCTTTGCCCACTTCTGCCAAAAGTTGGGATCGTCAAGGGAAATATCTGTCCTATTCCCAGAAGCTACAAAGCTGGCCTAAAGAGATTTACACACACAAAATTCTCATTGGTTAGGAGAATCCTGTACAATATATTTCATAAAGATTGTTACATTATATCTCAATGACAAGTACATTGGTGTACAAATGACATCAAAATATATACATGCTTGTACTTGGTTAAAGATATTCACCTTTGCAAAAGTGGAACCCTTTCCTTCAGATTCTATAGTAATTGTGTGAGTGCGCCTCAAGAGAATCTGGTCAATATCTTCTTCACAGAATTTTGACCCTTCATCCTCTTCATCCATCAGTGCCCCATATGCACCTTTTCGAAGAAGATCTTCAATCTCCTTCTTAGACAGCTGCTGAACCTGAATATTTTGTAAAATTTCAATATTGATCCCAATATCAATTGAAATTCATTTATGAACTAAAGAGCCAGATTAATTTGCTTAATTTGAGCTGACTACATTCTATATACATACCCCATTGGCACTGTTTTCTCTTCCACTCATGGACTGCAGAACAGCTTTGTCCAATCCAAGTTTCAGACTTGCCTTATCAAACATCTCTCTTTCATAAGAGTTCCTGGTTATTAACCTGTATACTTTCACTGCTTTGCTTTGTCCTATTCTGTGACATCGAGCCTGAGCCTGTGGAATAGAAAATTCTTAAGTAGGCAGCAAGCATCATTTTATATTAAGTTACCACACCTTCCATAAATATAACTGAAAACAAAGCCATTATAGAAAGCAACAGACAAATCGCACCTGGAGGTCATTTTGTGGATTCCAATCAGAATCAAAGATGATACAAGTGTCTGCAGCAGTGAGGTTAATCCCCAAACCCCCAGCACGAGTGCATAGCAGAAAAACAAAACGATCGGAGTCAGGCTTAGAGAAACGATCTATTGCTGCCTGTCGAAGATTTCCTCTCACACGGCCATCAATACGCTCATACAGATGTCTGGAAAACAATTTTTGGAAATACTAAATCCAAAGCATATTCGTTTTCAAGCAGTAAAAAGCTTTCACTTGCCAGATTTGTGTAAATATTGACCCGAATCAAAAAACCTCCGCTCCTTCACGAGGACATCACATTTATCTCATGGTTAGATCACTAAACAAAATTATGAGAAATGTTTTAGCATATTGAAGCTCAGCCTCAGTACTTCATTAGTAGGAATCAGCCATTTGGCTCCGAGAGCTTGCTCCAAAACTAGAAAAGTTTCCCTTCCGCATTGGTGACCAAAACAGAATATCATACTCCAGAGTAGTATTTAATATGACATGACATTCTCTACTCGTACTATATTAATTTGGCTAAAGCTTCCTTTGTTGATTATTGTGCCACAGCGCACATGCTAAGTATCATGTCTACCACCACCCAAAGATGGTTTTCAACTCCAACTAAGAATTTTGACAAATGAAGTAGCCCAAGTTCTTCATCTACATGCAGTACTTATGTTTTCATCATTGAATTTCTTCCGCCAGTTAAACATTTCATCCAACTCATTCTGTACTGTCCACATAACTGACAACGTTAAAACTTTCACAATTTGCATTGAGTTTCTGAATTCAAGTTGACTCAGAGGAGGAACAATAGATTGATATCCAGTTTTAAAAACTTTAGCTTTCCAGATAGGTTTTAAGAGCTGGGTGTATTTATATTAGAGAAATACAGAATCGTCCAATTTGATTGAGGCTTATAAAACAGAGACTAGATTGTTTATGTGAACAACTTATTTTAATGAGAGAGGTGGGAGAGGACCAAGTATTACACTTAGAAGTTACGCAAGAGCAAAATTAGATGGGATGTTAGGCAGTTCTTCTTTACCAAATTAATAGGAGGCCTGTGAACAGGCCGTTAACTCATGAGGTAAACACTGATTCATTGTATTTCTTCAAGAGAGAGAGAATAGGATTTACTTCTGACTGAATCAGAGAACATATCATACAATAGGTAGGTACACTATAATATGCATCAGGCTTGATGTGGTCTTTTAGATATTTTGATCACACAAAAGGATCAGGGAGAATTCTTCTCCAGATTATGCTGGATTGCATCTGGTCTAGGCTTTAAAACCGTTTTTCCACCTCAACTGAGAGATTACATAGCTCCAGGTGCATAAGGGCTATCTATATTTTTATGCGTGACGCACAACTATATTGGGTAGGATGGATGCATCAGTTGGACTCCTGTCTAATTACAATCTTTGGAAATGAATCATATCCTCAAATTTAAAACCAAACAGCAAGCAGAGTATATTTTCTATTCTCTATCTTGTGCAATTTAAGAAAAGCACACTTACTATTAATAGTAACTTTCATAAACCTGTGCTACTAAACCTATGCCAGAATATACTTGGTTAGGAATTAGAACATAGAACATTACAGCGCAGTACAGGCCCTTCGGCCCTCGATGTTGCACCGACCGGTGGAACCAATCTAAAGCCCCTCTAATCTACACTATTCCAATATCATCCATATGTTTATCCAATAACCATTTGAATGCCCTTAATGTTGACAAGTCCACTACTGCTGCAGGCAGGGCATTCCACGCCCTTACTACTCTGAGTAAAGAACCTACCTCTAACATCTGTCCTATATCTCTCACCCCTCAATTTAAAGCTATATCCCCTTGTGCTAGCCATCACCATCGAGGAAAAAGACTCTCACTATCCACCCTATCTAATCCTCTGATCATCTTGTATGCCTCTATTATGTCACCTCTTAACATTCTTCTCTCTAACGAAAACAACCTCAAGCCCCAGAGCCTTTCCTCATATGATTTTCCCACCATACCAGGCAACATCCTGGTAAATCTCCTCTGCACCCTTTCCAACACTTCCACATCTTTCCTATAATACGACGACCAGAACTGTACGCAATACTCCAAATGTGGCCACACCAGAGTTTTGTACAGTTGCAGCATGACCTCCTGGCTCTGAAACTCAATCCTTCTACCAATAAAAACTAACACACCGTACGCCTTCCTAACAACCCTATCAACCTGGGTGCCAACTTTCAGGGATTTATGCACATGGACACCCAGATCCCTCTGTTCATCCACACTACCAAGTATCTTACCATTAGTCCAGTACTCTGTATTCTTGTTACTCCTTCCAAAGTGAATCATCTCACACTTTTCCGCATTAAACTCCATTTGCCACCTCTCAGCCCAGCTCTGCAGCTTATCTATGTCCCTCTGTAACCTGCCACTTCCTGCCGCACTGTCCACAACTCCACCGACTTTAGTGTCATCCGCAAATTTACTAATCCATCCTTCCACGCCCTCATCCAGGTCATTAATAAAAATGACAAACAGCAGTGGCCCCAAAACAGATCCTTGCGGTACACCACTAGTAACTGAACTCCAGGATGAATATTTCCCATTAACCACCACCCTCTGTTTTCTTCCAGCTAGCCAATTCCTGATCCAAACCACTAAATCACCCTCAATCCCATGTGTCCGTATTTTCTGCAAAAGCTTACCATGGGGAACCTTATCAAACACTTTGCTGAAATCCATATACACCACATCAACCGCTTTACCCTCATCCACCTCTTTGGTCACCTTCTCAAAGAACTCAATAAGGTTTGTGAGGCACGATCTACCCTTCACAAAACCGTGCTGACTATCCCTAATCAAATTATTCCTTTCTAGGTGATTATAAATCCTATCTCTTATAATCCTTTCCAATACTTTGCCCACAACAGAAGTAAGGCTCACCGGTCTATAATTACCAGGGTTGTCCCTACTCCCCTTCTTGAACAAGGGGACAACATTTGCTATCCTCCAGTCTTCTGGCACTGTTCCAGTAGACAACGACGACACAAAGATCAAAGCCAAAGGCTCTGCAATTTCCTCTCTAGCCTCCCAGAGAATCCTAGGATAAATCCCATCCGACCAGGGGACTTATCTATTTTTACCCGTTCCAGAATTGCTAACACCTCCTCCTTATGAACATCAATCCCATCCAGTCCAACAGCCTGCATCTCAGTACTCCCCTCGACAACACTGTCCCTCTCCAGTGTGAATACCAATGAAAAATATTCATTTAGTGCCTCTCCTATCTCTTCAGACTCCACGCACAACTTCCCACTACCGTCCTTGACTGGCCCTAATCTTACCCTAGTCATTCTTTTACTCCTGACATACCTATAGAAAGCTTTAGGGTTTTCCTTGATCCTACCTGCCAAAGACTTCTCATGTCCCCTCCTGGCTAATCTTAACTCTTTCTTTAGGTCCTTCCTGGCTAACTTGTAACTCTCAAGTGCCCTAACTGAACCTTCACGTCTCATCTTAACATAAGTCTCCTTCTTCCTCTTCACAAGAGATTCAACCTCCTTAGTAAACCACGGTTCCCTCACACGTCTGCTTCCTCCCTGCCTGACAGGTACATATTTATCAAGGACGTGTAGTAGCTGTTCCTTGAACAAGTTCCACATTACAATTGTGCCCACCCCCTGCAGTTTCCTTCCCCAACCTATGCCAGCTAAATCTCGCCTAATTGCATCATAATTTCCTTTCCCCCAGCTATAACTCTTGCCCTTTGGTATATACCTATCCTTTTCCATTGCTAAGGTAAACGTAATCGAATTGTGGTCACTGTTACCAAAGTGCTCACTTACCTCCAAATCTAACACCTGGCCTGGTTCATTACCCAGTACCAAATCCAATATGGCCTCGCCTCTTGTTCGTCTATCTACATACTGCGTCAGGAAGCCTTCCTGCACACATTGGACAAAAACCGACCCCTCTAAAGTACTCGAACTATAGCTTTTCCAGTCAATATTTGTAAAGTTAAAGTCCCCCAGTACAACTACCCTGTTACTTTCGCTCCTATCCAGAATCACCTTTGCAATCTTTTCCTCTACATCTCTGGAACTTTTCGGAGGTCTATAAAAAACTCCCAACAGGGTGACCTCTCCTTTCCTGTTTCTAACCTCAGCCCAAACTACCTCAGTAGACGAGTCCTCATCAAATGTCCTTTCTGCCACCGTAATACTGTCCTTGACTAACAATGCCACACCTCCCCCTCTTTTACCACCTTCCCTGCACTTACTGAAACATCTAAACCCCGGAACCTGCAACAACCATTCCTGTCCCTGCTCTATCCATGTCTCCGAGATGGCCACCACATCGAAATCCTAGGTACCAACTCATGCTGCAAGCTCACCGGATGCTCCTGGCGTTGAAGTATACACACTTCAAACCGCCTTCCTGCCTGCCAGTACACTCCTGTGACTCTGAAACCTCATCCATGACCTCACTACTCTCAACCTCCTGTACAACGGAGCTACAATTCAGGTACCCACCCCCCTGCTGAATTAGTTTAAACCCTCCCGAAGAGCATTAGCAAATTTCCCCCCCAAGATATTGGTACCCCTCTGGTTCAAGTGCAGATCATCCTGTTTGTAGAGGTCCCACCTACCCCAGAAAGAACCCCAATTGTCCAGGTATCTGAATCCCTCCCTCCTGCACCATCCCTGTAACCACGTGTTCAACTGCTCTCTCTCCCTATTCCTCTCCTCACTATCACGTGGCATGGGTAACAAACCAGCTGTTGCCTTTTTTCAGTGGGCGGTGGGGGAGGAGGGGGGTGGGTGATGTGTGTGGGATGGGGAAAAACAAAAGACATACATTTAAAAGCTAAGCAGAAGTTTTGATCTTGGTACAATTTTGCATCTCATTTTGTAATCAGCTGGATGACATGCCATTCCTTAGCCAAGATAGCAGGCAGGCAACCTGCTCCCAACATTCATTAGCATTGTCTGAACCAGCTGCTGATATATCCATGACAAGCCAGAGGTAGACCTTTCCATGATACACTATAATAGCCTAGCCAAAATTGGGAAACCACGGAGGGGCATTGCTGTGCAAATATGTGTGGGAGAAACTTTGGCCAAAATATGGAGTATTCTAACAATTTATTTAATTTGATTTGTAGAAGGGCAAATTATTTTGCAAATAGGGTGGATATAGAAATTAAAGGTTCTAGAGGTGTTCCAAAACATCCTACCACCCAATTCCTCAAAGTGATACCACAAGAGGATAAGCTAGCACTGGCTATATACTGGACTAGTAACCTGTAAGTGACATGTTCAAACCCCATGTCAAGCTGTGAAACTGAAATCAATAATTCATGGACTAACTGCCAAAAACTGCTCGAGAGAGTCATCAGATTATCATTTAAAAAACCCAACAGGGTTATCCATGTCATTCAGGGAAAGGAACCTGCCATGCCAGCATGGTCCAACATGGTATGGCTAATATGGGACTTCAGTCCCATACTATGTACTTTATTCTTAAATGCCCTCATAGCATAAAGATAAGGTAGTCACAGTTAATTTTATCATCTCTGGAATCCTGTGTATTAATAAATACCTTCTCTGAAACTTGAATAAAAGTCCCAAACGAATTGAATTTAGTTCAGATTGGTTCTGTTTGTTGCAGCCAAAATTCATGGTTTCAAAACTATTGACAAACCTGCACTAAATTGGCACTCTCACCTCAGAGATCATGAAGTTAACTTGCTGGACCAAGTTTGGTTGGAGCAAATATTAGCCTATGGAAAATTAAATCCTGTTGATAGCCCAGAACCTTTTGTTTTAATAGCTCTGTATATTTTAAGTTTTTTCAAGTCTTTTTAGTGATTTCCCGTAATGCCACCGAATAGGAAAAAAAATGTTTTGTCTGCGATTTCAAAAATTGATACTAAAGGTGTTGAGCTAGGGCATATTTTTGGAACAAAGTAGGTATCTCACTAGTACAATGCCTGCCCTGGGAATGCATATGAAAGTAATGGATAGCAAAAGCAGAAAAGACCTCATTCCCCATAAGAGACATTACTTGCTTTGAAAAGCACCAAAATTCCATCCCCCTCATCTCTTAACACCTGGTTTAGTCAGTTGATAGATTGACTGATAGTCATGTGAAGGTACCTGATCATTAATTTATAAAATTGGCAATGCTAAAAAGGAGTCATATCTAGCTTGCATATTTGTTTTCAACTGCCTGACATCCCTTACGACTTTAACAGGTTAGCTGAGATCTGGTATTCTTAGTGACCTCACACAGAATACAAATCTGAATACAAATCAATACTATTCTGCTCCAACTACTGGCTCATTGGAACAGTAGTATACTATGCTATTTTGCAGAATTAATTTTTATTTATAGAATATTGCTGGCCTCACCTTCGCTGAATGAGGTAGTCCTCAAGAATATCCAAACAGCGCACCATCTGGGAAAATATAAGCACCTTGTGGCCACCAGCCTTTAGTTTTGGCAGTAACTTGTCAATCAGCACTAGCTTGCCAGCAGCTTGGATCATAGCCTGAAGTTGAAAATCTGGTGTATCAGGATTGTGTGTTTCTTTAAACTCCTCCAAAATCTTCTCTTCAGCACCTACACATGCCAAAAGTGAACAATGAGTCCATCACAAAGTCTGAATTCTGCCAGGTCTATTGTTTTCTAAGATATCAAAAAAGCAAACACAAAAACTTTAAATAATTGCAATAATACCATGGCTCACAGCCAGCACTTAAGTTCATTTTACTTCTTTCCCCTCTTATTTTGGATGTAATTTGAAAGTTCCAGCTAGTTTAAGCGCAAGTAATTTTTACAGCTAGAGAAAGATCTGTGGATGAAAATATTATGTCAATGGACCAGGAATGTACAAAAAAAACTTCCATCTCCTTAAAGGTCCTTATAACAATCTCCCTTTGAAAAAAATGGTTTGTTGAACTCAACACAAGCATTCAGTTCCTTAGTACCTATAATAAACTAAAATTCTCCAGAGTTTTATTCAAAATCACTTTTTGAACTGTGTAACAATTTGATTATTTAAGCACTAAATTCCTACTTTGCTGTGTTAACTCAAATTACAGATCATTCAAATATTTAGCACAAAAATGATTCCAAATCAATAGCAGGTTATATCAATTTAAAGATATTATGTCAAGATGGCCAATTAAATGAAGACGACAGCAGTTGTTCACTTAAAATCACCGCAAGGATCAAAATACTGTGAAATTGATTTTTGTACAAAACATAATAGGATCTTTATATGTATTCTGGGTAATCCACAATTCATTTTAACATTTCTGCAACATTCAATTGAGCTAATATACTTATACCACAGCCTTTTTCCTGAAGGAACTAAATCTAAAATTTCATGCTACTTATGTCAATTTCTCTGGTGGTTTTTGTGACCCGACTTAGTTTTACACCGCATAAATCAATGTTAATGATTCAAAACATTACAGAATTTCAAAAGTTGAATTCTGATTTTTGAATTCTTTTAACATTTTTTTGTCTCTATTAATGTGGAAAAACATCCCAAGGTGTTTTACAGAAGAGGAAAGGAACAGACAGAGAGCTCTAAAGGAAATTAGAAAAATGAATGAAGGGCAAGAAGAGAAGCAGAGAAATTGAGAGGTTTGACCAGAGTTCTGGAAATTACGCCAAAAACAAATGCATGTCCTGGCAATACTAAAGCAAGGGAAGGAAGGTCAGTTGACAGGGTATTGGATAGGGCACAAAGCAAGGAAAAAAATCATTGCATAGGATTCTGATAAAAAGTCATCAACCTGAAACATTAACTCTCTTTGTCTCTCCACAGTTGAATGTTCATCTGCTGAGTTTTCCCAACATTTTCCGCTTTTATTGTAAAAGGTGTGTCAAGACCATGGAGGGATGTGTGTATGAGAATGGGGATTTTGCATCTTATGCATTGGGTACAGTTAATCAGTGCAATTCCCCAAAGATGAAGAGGAATTTCTGAGAGCTACTTGTGCAGAACATGATGAAGCCAGAGAGTTCTGAGCAACTTCAAGGATTTGCAAAAGGCAACGCCAGGAACCAGGTGAATAAGGTGTTTGTAACTTCAAGATTTGATTTATTTGCAGAAACATGGCCAAGGATTCCAGCAGCAATGGACATGAGGCAAGGGTGAAAATGGGAGCTGCTGAACAAGTGGAAATATTGTGATTTATAGGTTTTAAAATTTGTCTGGGTTGATAGCAATAAATCCTTTTTATACCTTGGATCAGTATTTAAATTAACAAAGAAAATAGTCTGAGAACGTTGCTTGCCAATTCAGTTTGCATAACTGAAGAAAGAATTTCTATTTTTTGTGGTTTGATTGTTAGAGATTAAAGGGAACCCAGATCGTTTTACTGGAAAGAAGCTGCATGGCATTCACACTTGGAAAGAATGGCAGTGACCTGTGTACTAACAGTGGATAGACTACGAATTTCCATCATCCAGGAAAAGTATTGAGACCATCAGGTTGTAAACAGCTGTGCTTTAAACTGTCCATTTAGTTACAAGATGAAAGAGAGTTGGACTCTTGAGGATAGCTAACCAGCATCTCCACTTGGATGCAAGGCCAATATGACTCACGTTGCTAGTGATTGGCTTCAAGATGGACATGGCAATAAGGAAGCCATTGTGATACATCATGGGTTACATGTCTTCTTAAAATATCACCAGATATCACAGACAGGTTAGGGAGGGAGAGAGAAAGAGAGCAAGAACATAGAGGCTGAAATTGTCATATGGTTCAGAGCGCAAGAATGTGGGTGGAAGATCAACCTCTTACTGAAAACACCAAATTTGAGAAGACTTAAAATAAAGCTGGAAAATTTGGCTTGCTTGCATTAGAGGATCTATCTCCAGTAATACTCTTGAGAAGGATAGGTCTGGAGTTAGATGTTACCATAGGCCAAGAAAAGAAGTAAACCCCTGAGAGCTAAGGATTATTTTGAACAGATTTTGGGAGAATTGAACGTCTAAAGGACAGCGTAATTAATACAGATGAAGTGCACTTTTTTGATTTTGCTAAAAATAAGCATATTTCATTCTGTGGTTTAAAGTATAAGTTGCCTACAAAGATAGTGTTTAGTCAATAGTGCTCTTAAACTTTTGTTAAAGTAAATGTCTAAAAATGAGATCTTGTCATGTCACCCTTGCAGCTATTAACTAGCTCAAATTTATTTTAAAATGTTATCAGTCTCTATGGAAATTATAACACCCTGCTGATATTCAGAGTATCAATGGTAACTGTGTATATAAAAGACTGCATACAAATTCTGAAATTGTTTCTGGCTCTAGGCCTTTTCAAATCTCAGTGCAAGGTCTACATGGACCATTAACGCAAACCTCTATATGAGTGGCCTATAAATATAAGCTGAAAGTTCAGTTTGCCTGAAGGTGGAATATTCAGCTGCTGTGGTTGCTTTGCTCCGAATAGGGAAAGGAGGAACCCACCTCTTGAATTTGCTTTTGATTTTATTTGATGTACTATTGTATTTATATTATAGCATAATGTAACATAAATTCATGTTGCCACCCATTCAACTAATAAATTTGAAATAACCTCCGAGTTTATCATCAAAACTGGTCATTGCTGATGTGCCTCTGTGATGATGCATTTTAGATGGTGTCGTTTACAAGTACCTTAACAATTATGACATTTGACCAATTGATGCATTAGAGAGCGGAAGCGGTCCATAAAGTGGTCAGTAAAAAAATGTTTACCATTAATTAAGTATGGATGATTACAGCACTTTCTCAGTTCCATCATAGTGTTCAGAAGGTTGGGCACATTGGTTTGACCAGCTCCCTTAGAGAGGAAGGCAAAATTTCTTTCCAAGATAGCACGGTAATATTTCTTTTGAATGTTGGTCAGTTCCACTTCAATGATAGTTTCTTCTTTTGGAGCCAGATTTTTTTCTACATCTTCCTTCAAGCGCCTTAACATCATTGGTTTCAAAATAGCTTGAAGTTTTTGTACCTGTAACAGTTATTCAAACCCTTGAATGTGCAGAATACTACACAACAGCCTTTGAAATAAATACTTTTGATGGAATCAAAAGGTTGTAATTTGAGTTCAATACCATAATTACAAAAGCAACTTTAGGGCATTTGAAGAGGCCATTTGGGCTAAGATTAGGTTGCAATCTTCAATTTACTCACACATCCATTTTCTAAAATTCTATGCATTGGGTGCACATTCAATTATTTGTTTCTAGAAAGCTCCAAGAACGTACTGTCAAGTACTGAGTTGTGTGCATAAATGCACAATCGGGAAAGGCAAACAATTTGCTGAATGTTACAGATAAATTCTACATGTAACGCATTACCATAATTTAGCACTGTTTACATGGAATTAAAATGTAAACCTCATATTTTGTCAAATTTAAGACCGGTATTTTCACTAATGAAAGACAAATGGTACGATTAGATGTTTATTAGTTGTTCCATTTTAATCCCAGTAAAATAACTCATAGCCCTTTGCACTACAGTCTATATTGTAAATAACCTCCACGAAGTAGAGGGTTTACTCAATAACTCACAAGAATCATATACCTGTTCCTCAGTTTTCAGATCACCAAACTCTTGCAGAAAGTTGGTCTCTGAGGGGAATCGTGAGGGTTCCAGGAAATTTAACAAACTGAAAAGTTCTTCTACAGTGTTCTGTAATGGTGTTCCAGTCAGCAGCACCTTATGTTCCTATAGTAACAAAGAAAAAAATCCATTTGATCTCAAAGTTAGCAAAGCATGAAGCTATTGTGAAGAGGCAAATCTCTCATCTGTTAACTGTATGGGCTTGAAATCATTATGTGGTAATATATGTTGTGCCTATCTAACAAATGTCAGAGAGTACCTAACTTATTTCTGACAAATGCTAATGTTACTCATCAACAATGCACATTTCATTCGGTATTAGACAACTTACCAGATCCATTAACTTTAGTCCTTCCAAAAGTTTGCAGTTTCGGTTCTTCAGTCTGTGGGCTTCATCAATTATCACACAACGCCATGCAATATTGCGCAGTTCTGGGCAATCAGTTAAAATCATTTCAAATGTGGTGATGATGGCATGGAATTTGTATGCTCCCTGAATGATATGGCCCTTTAGAATAGGACAAGTTAGATTAATTTCATTTTATACTTGAAAACTTCAGCCAAAAATTCCTGCTTTCGTACATTTATAAAATCAAGGTAAAGTCATCATTTATACATTACTCATTATAGATATTTTAAAAGGAAAAACTTACATTTCTGTAGTGTCTATCAACATTTCTCAAAAATCCCAACTACTGCAAAGAGCAGTCACCCTAATAGAAGTAAATACAGCTGCAAATTTCACACAGCAAGTTCCCATGAACAGGAATGAGAAGACAATTAGTTTGTTCTTTGGTGGTGCATATGCAAGATGGAATGACAGCCTCACTGCCACAACAATCTACTCAAAATATTTTTCCTCAGTAAATGTGATATAAAAATAAAACCTTATATCTGTATCAACTTCCTCTCAACATTTTCCATTATAAATTCCTATGTCCAGCATCACCACTGGCAGAAGAGCGTAAATACAATGTGACCAGCTTATATAGGCAGTTTCCATTATAAATCTGAACACACTTTCACATATGGTATAGAATGGTCTAGTTTGGACCAGGGAGCAGCGCGGGCTTGGAGGGCCGAAGGGCCTATTCCTGTGCTGTATTGTTCTTTGTTCGCATTACAAATTTAAGTACAGAATATGACTTCAAAACATGGACAGGTTTGCAACAGCACATCTTTCTCCAACTATCAGTATTTCTTGTAACTCCACTTTACTGTAGGACTATGACTGTTCTTCATTCCCCAATTCACAGGAATTTATCAGTAATCTATTAAAAATCACACATTTATGCAAACTTTCCATTCTATCATCCTACATCAACATGGAAGTCTGTGAATGAAAGGGCCAGTGGCTGTCTGGACACAAAATTGGTTGAGGGACTGAAAGCAGGAGTGTTGGAATGGTGTTTTTTGGCAAAATGTGTCTGTTGAAGAAGTCTTTATAGTCTTCTATATGTTAACAGCAAGTCATACATCAATGTGGGCAGTATTGTACTTAGTCTCACATTAACCCAGTGTACACAGATCTTTCTAGTACACTTCTGCCCAAGTCTTTATCCCATGGATATTGTGTTACATAGAAACTAGAAGCAGGAGTAGGCCATTCAGCCCTTTGAACGTGGTCTGCCATTCATTTTGATCATGGCTGATCATTGAATTCAATATCCTGATTCCCCCTCCCGCCCCCCCCCCTCCCCCATATCCTTTGATCCTTTTAGCCTCTAGAACTATATCTAATTCCTTCTTGAAATCAGACAACGTTTTGGTCTCAACTACATTTTGTGGTAGTGAATTCTACACATTCACCACCTCTCCTCGCCTCAGTTCGAAAAGGTTTACCCCTTATCCTCAAACTATGACCCCCTAGTTCTGGAATCTCCTACCATTGGGAACATTCTTTCTGAATCTACCCTGTCTAACCCTGTTAGAATTTTATAAGTTTCTATGAGATCCACTCTCATAGATCGGGCGGCACGGTAGCACAGTGGTTAGCACTGCTGCTTCACAGCTCCAGGGTTCGATTCCCGGCTCGGGTCATTGTCTGTGTGGAGTTTGCACATTCTCCTCGTGTCTGCGTGGGTTTCCTCCGGGTGCTCCGGTTTCCTCCCACAATCCAAAAGATGTGCGGGTTAGGTTGATTGGCCAGGTTAAAAATTGCCCCTTAGAGTCCTGAGATGCGTAGGTTAGTGGGATTAGCGGGTAAATATGTGAGGGTAGGGCCTGGGTGGGATTGTGGTCGGTGCAGACTCGATGGGCCGAATGGCCTCCTTCCGCACTGTAGGGTTTCTATGATTTCTATGATTCTATGATCATTCTTCTAAACTCCAGTGAATATAATCCTAACCGACTTAGTCTCTCCTCATGACAGACCTGCCATCCCAGGGATGAGTCTGGTAAACCTTTGCTGTACTTCCTCTATAGCAAGGGCATACTTTCTCAGATAAGGACACCTAAACTGCACATAATACTCCAGGTGCGGCCTCACCAGTGCCCTATACAATTGCAGCAAAACATTCCTATTCCTTTACTCAAATCCTCTCACTATAAAGGCCAACATACTATTTGCCTTCTTTACTGTCTGCTGTACCTTGCGCTTACTTTCAGCGACTGCTGCACACGGACACCAAGGTCTCACTGAGTACCCAACTCTCTTAATTTACACCCATTCAAGTCATAATCTATCTTCCTATTATTGCTACCAAAGTGGATAACCCCTCATATTTATCCACATTATAATGCATCTGCCACACACATGCCCACACACACACAGTCTGACTAAATCATGTGAAGCATCTCTGCATCCTCCCCACAGCTCACTCTCCCACCCAACTTTGTATCATCTGCAAATTTGGAGATAATACATTCAGTTCCCTCTTCCAAATCATTATTATGTGAGCAGTTGGGGTCCTAGCACAGATCCCTGCAGAACCCCACAAGTCACTGACTGCCAATCAGAAAAAGACCCATTTGTGCCAACTCTTTCCTTCCTATCTGCTAACCAGCTTTCTATCCATCTCAAGACATTACCTGCAATCCCATGTGCTTTAACTTTACATAGTCTGTGAGACCTTATTGAAAGCCTTCTGAAAGTCTAAATAAACCATATCCACTGGTTCTCCTCTGTCAACTCTACAAGTTACATCCTCAAAGATTTCAAATATTACCTGTAATGCTAGCCCCAACATTATTTCGATTACAGTAATAACATTAGCAACATTCTCCCAATCCCATCTCACCCCCCCTGCCTTCAGGTCCTTGAAGTTAGAGGTTCTGGCTGCCTGGAAGTCTTGCCCATCTCGTTTGCCAGTCTGTCATAAGAGTGGCACATTCTGTTGGCTCTAGTTCTTGTTGGCTTGGAGGTCGGTCTGGTATTTGGGTAAGCTTTCATTCTTTTCTTTCATTGCATTATGTTGAACCATGCCTGATTGGTTTGGCTGTTAAGTCAATGCATGGTTGCTGCTACCTTGATTGTTTCTCACGGAGTGCACAGGATGTGTCTCTTTGGTGTTGCTTTTTCATGTTGGCTATGTGGGAGGAGAGTATTCCTGTGAGGAGAAGAAATTTGAGTGGCATGCATGCATCTGCTTGCTGTTGTTGATGGTGATATGGTGATCCTGCTACCCGGTTGCAGCATCTCATGTGGTTGTGGCTGCGAGTAGTAGTGTGCGCGCAGTGGTTGAGGTATCAACCAATGTACCATCATTGCAGGTGGAGATAGAGACTTCTCAGAATGCTAATCATTCTCTGGCACTGCTTCCACATGGGGCATCATAATAATCTCATGGGCAGTAGGTTGGTCTGATCAATAGGGACTTTCCGGGACCTATAAAGATAATGGACAAACTGTTCTGCAAAGAGGCGAAATCAATGGTGAAATATCTGCCTGAATTCTCTGACAGGACTGTAACACTGGCACCCGAATCTAATTTATATTTGTTCGATGACCATTTACCAGGAGGTCAGCATTCCAAAATGAAGGACCACAACCTTTGACCTCTCCAAGAAGCATGGCTGGTGTGTCTTCTGGGTTGTTGGTCTCGTACTCACGGATTATCTTTGGGTTATCCGTAGTTCCGTGGTTTTGTCTTTTTTGCCAAAGTGTCCCTGCCTGTTGCAGTGGAAGCATTGTTGTACTCGCAGGGCACTGATCTCTTCAGCGAGTGCACATCACACCTCAGTGCTGGCAAGGTCGCTCTGCTGGACAGTTCGGGAATTGCTTTTCCTGACTTGGATTTTCCCCGCATCTTTGTGACCTGATAAGTTGGTCTGAGGGTTGGCTTCTGCCCCAGGTTGTATTCTCTCACTTTCAGATTGTCCTGTATTGTGTATGTAACTCTCAGTCTAACTAGCTGGATTGCCTTGTCTAGAGTATCATCTTTAGCTTTTAGGAATCAGACAGTGAATCATCTGCAATACCCACCATGATTATGTTACAGTTGAGCTCAGACTTTAAATCTCCACATTCACACCCTTCTGCCATCGTGTAGAGATTATGAAGGAATTGACAGGTTCCCCAGGTAGTTGGATTCTCTTATTGAATTTAGCTCTTTCTACAATATTTGCTGGAGTTGAAAATTGAAAATCAATGTTTAAAAATTTTTAAATCCCAAATTTGGTGGATGATTCAGTGATATCATATCGTGCAATGTTGTTGTCTGCAACTGGCCCTGCTGAGTAAAGAAGTGTTTACACTTATCCCACTTCTGATTTCTTTTTTAAACCTGAATCAATGCTTTGTCTTGGAAATCCGTTTCTCCAAAGACTCCAACATTGTGACTCATCTGAGCTTTGGATGAGACATAGTGGAGTTGAAAGAGCGGAATTACGACCATGTCGAAAATTTTAAAAAGTCTGGGTACAGTTTTAAGAGTTTACAGGCTTCCAAGATGGTGGTGTTGTTTACTGCTGAACAATGGATTACTCGCATGCTAGATTTGGCAGGTTTTGTAAAACGGCAGCCATGTGCTACTTCAGGAATAAGTATTTTCAACAATGGCTGCATGAATAAATGGCTTGCTGACTTGATTTATTTAACCAGTGAGCTAGTGTTGCGGGTTGCAAGATGCTTGAATAAGCCACAGGCTTGCTGTTTAAGGATTTGGATGATCATGAGGTTCCTAAAAGTTGAGTATTTTTTTTCTGTTCCACTCAAGAGGCCACATTTTGTGGCTCGATTAGGATTAGTGGCAGGTTTTGTTCAAACAATGCTTCTGACTGTATAGTAAAAGGGCTTCTCAGGACTGGTTGCAGCCTGGGAGTGTAAAGCATTTAGCTCACCCTTATAGGCAATGAACTCTGTGTTGAAGGTGGACTTCCACAGGCAATTGTGTGGAGTCTTCTGCTGCAGTAAAACTTCTGCCCTTAGCTTCCAGAAGCTTTTCGCGGGAGCTTTTTCTGGCAACTTTTATCAGCATCTATAGCTTCAGTTGGGAGCTTCTTTCAGTTCAGAATCTTTTGAAGATGTCCTTTTCCTTAGTCTTTCAGCACTTGTGAAAATGAGTGTTTTTGATCTAGAGCTTCCAGCACATGGGGTAGTGTTGATTATGGAACACCACTGTCAACTAAGTCTTCATTGACTTCTGTATTATAATGGGGTCATATCTCACCATTATCACAAATTTAAACAAAAACTGGATAAAGATTTTTAAATTACTCGAACCATATCTGGCTGTGACTTCTAAACATAAGGATCTTCCTGGCAATATCAAAGAAGCTTTCACCTCATTATTTCTGAAGAGACACGAATGACCCTGTGGGCTCCAGACACTTATTTCAAAGAGAATTGTACAAAGGCCAACTACACTTCAGAAGCCAGGCTTGGTCACTGGAGCAGGAAAGTCTGCCAGGACAAAGGGCCCCAAAACCCCCTTTCAAATTCTTAGTGGTCGGAACATTAACAATATCAAGAACACAAACAAGGAAATACAATCCTTTGTCAAAGCCAAAGTGGAGAGGTGGGAGTCTACTGGCATGATCCCATTTGCTGGGAGAAGAAGTTATACTGTCCTGAGCAGCAGCACAGAATGTCTGGCTCACATGTACACTGTTTCTAGTAGAACTTCTGAACCTCTATACTGTTGCCTACAAGATTAGTTCATCTCTACGTACCCATCCCATCATGGAAGTCAACTCTACTGAAGAAGCTAATTTTGCAGTATCAGTTTTCAACCTGCCAGGCTCTGGGAATGAATACACCATTGGACTTTGATTCTGGACTCATGTGAAACAATAATTGCTTATTCTGCCGTCTTTGCCCTGTTCATCTTCCTTTCGTTATTCCCCTCTCTTTCATTGTATGAGTAACAAGGAGACTACGTTAGAATCCCACTCTCAGGTTTGTGTGTGTGCAAATAAACTTAATCCTTTGAGTTTACTCTATCTTGTGTTTGCTTGGGGTTATTAATAGAAATTGGATCACACCAAAGCTGAGGGGTTGGGAAATACATCACCATTTATAAAGGGGAAATCAAAATCAAAACACCTTTGCTTACAGACAGGTAGTGAGGGGCAAAATCGGGGTTAGGTAAACTGAAACCCCTCCTCTATCCGTAACAGTATGTTATCAAGTCTTTATTAACTACTTACAACTATATGCAAATATACAGTAATGGGTACAGGAATGATGCTATCACCATATTAGGTATTAACATGTCTCTGGCCAACATCACACTGACCCTAGGTCATGTGCCTTCTTACATGACTGTGTGGGCAGTACTGTGTACTCCGATCCACATTAACACTATGTACCAGACACTTTGCAGATGATACCAAACGTGGAAATGTAGTAAATAGGGATCAGGATAGTAACAGACTTCAGAAGGACAGACTGGTGATATGGACAGACATGTGGTAGATATAATTTAATGCAGAGGTGTGAAATGTTTAATTTTAGCAGGAGAATGAGAAGCAGCAAGATGAACTAAACTGTTAAATTGTAAAAGGAGTGCAAAAACAGAGACTGAGGATGGGCACTTACAAATCTTGGAAGGAAAAAAAATCATGTGGGATCCTTTATAGAAAAAAATTAATGTATAAAAACAAGGAAGTTACAGTAAACCCTTGGTTAGATCTTAGCTGGAATATTATGGCCAATTCTTAACCACACTTTGGGAAGGGTGTAAAGGCTTTGGTGAAAAGCTAAGATAGGGATTCAAGTTCGTGCAGTTGAATTTGAATGGTCCATCTAACTGCTCTAACACTGACCTTGGAGACCATGAAAGGACAAGAGTGCCCGAATCAGAAAATGTTTTATCCCTCAGCATCAATCCCCCTTACATTGTTAAGTACAAGAGCTCCACTGCAAATATGGAATGCTTATTATGATACATATAACTAATTTCATTCCTCATACCAGAATATAATCTGATATTTTGAAATCCAGTTAGACTTTTATCATTTTAAAATGTACTGAATGCAAAAATCCATTTGCAAAAGCATGGAAAGTTCTGTGAATCACTTAAAATGTAGTTTATTTGAAAAAGGGACAGAAATACAACTGTTATTGTGAACTTGAGCATCTGCAAGATGCCAGCAGAACTTGCTTTTGTTTTTGGAAATGCCCACTTTTGATGTTTCAAGAAAAAAGGCACCCACAGTAAAAAAAACATTGTGCTATTAGTGATGGTGAAAAACAGGATCAAACAAATTAAGCTCTGGCCAAAATTGTGACGTTCTGTTCAAATTGACTGAAATGACTCCTCTGGAAAGTTTCTTCTGAAGCATGAGCAGATAGAAGTCTAAAGCAAAATGTGAGAAAAAAATGGTAGAACAGTAGCTGAAGATACTTTTTTAAAAAGGGGTTGCAAAATTACATTGGAAGTTTCAGAACTACAAAGGCAAAAACACAATACATATCTATGATATAATCAAAGGCCAACAGCAGGATAGGGAAATGAATGAAATCAAGAATTTTTTTAAACTTCCTGGTTGAAGCTTGAATGGATTGTAAGAAAATTTCAAACCTCATCATTCCTATATATTCAGTTCTCTCATCTGGAAATAGTATTTTTCAGAATGATGAGAATATTTTAGTAGAAACAATTAGGCACCTACTTAATAACAGCAAACATGGCTTAATACAAAATGAGTTGTTTCCTCAGAATATGTACACTTTTAAAAAATGCAAAACCATGGAAAATTCTGTGAATCATATAGGAAGTAGTTGATTTGAAAACAAAGAGAGAGAGAAATACAATTGTCATTATGAATTGTAGGATGACAGCAGCACTTGCTTTTTTTTGGAAATGCCCACTCTTGATGTTTCGAAAACACCCACTTAATCAGATGGACATTGTTAAAAATCAGTTTGGTTAATGAAAATGGAAATATTCATGCCCTGGAGGCAATGTTGAACTGAGAAGTAGCCAGGAGGTTGATTGTTAGTTCAGAGAACTGAGTGAACAAAAGTAAAAAGGTTGCAGAATCTTCAGCCTCAAAAACAGATGAATTACAGAGGACCTTACGGAATTAAGAGTAAATTCAGAGCACTCGAGTTAGTTCAGGAAAATTTTCTTCAGCAGTATGCTTCCAGTCCAATGAAGGATGCGGCACTGCTAGAATTGGTTGTTGGAAATGAGGTGGGCCGAGTAAATCAAGTGTCGGTGGTGAATATTTAGGGCATCATTGTATCATACCTTTTAGGTGGGATAAGGACAAAGACCAGTCCAGAGCAAGACAAATTAACTGGGGAAAAGCCAACTTCAATGGGGTAAGAACGGATTTGAGCCAAATAAATTGGAGTCAAAGGTTGGCAGGAGAGATAGTAATTGATCAATGGGTTCGCTTAAAAAATAATGATCCGGGCACAGTCAAAGAATATTCCCTTTGAAGAGAAAGGTGGGGCAAACAAATCCAGATGATTTAGGAGATAGAAATTAAGATAAAGAAGAAAATGTGGGTTTATGACAGGTGTCAGATAGAAAGTGTAATTGAAAAACCAAGCTGAATGTAAAAGATTCAGAGAAGAGGTGAAGAAGCAAATTAGAAAAGCAAAAGACGGAGTAAGGAAGACTGGCAACGAGCAAGAAAGAGAATCCTTTAGTCCTCTGTGGGCATATAAATAGTAAAAGGGTGGTAGGAGGAGGAATAGGGCCGATTAGGGACCAAAATGAGGTTTACACATGGGGCAGAGGGCATAGCTGAGGTACTAAATTATATTGCACATGCCTTTATGAAGGAAAGATACTATCCAGGTCCTGGTAAAGGATGTGAATTAAGATAGTAGGTGGATTTAAAATTGAAAAGGAAGAATTGGATAATCTGTACTTAAAGTTGATAAGACACTGGACGAGATGAGATGCATCCAAGGATACGGAGGGAAGTGAGTGAAAATTGCAGTGACTGGTCATAATTTTTCAGTCTCCATTAGATTCAGGGGTGGTACTGGAGGGCTGGAGAATTTCAAAAGTTACATCCTTGTTCAAAACAGGATGCAAGATACACCCAGCAACTATAGGCCAATCAGTTTAACTTCAGTGGTGGGGAAACTTCGACAAACTATAATTTAGGACACAAATTAATAGTTACATGGATAGTGAAAGGCAGCATGGATTTCTTCAGGGATATTCATGCTGAATTAACTTGGAGTTTTTTGAAGAGGTAACATACTGGGTTGTCGAGGGCAATGGTGTTGATGTGATGTATGTGGACTTCCAAAAGACAATTGATAGAGTGCCAAACAGATGAGAAAATTTGTAGCTCATGGAATAAAAGGGACAGTAGCAACATGGGTATGGAAGTGGCTAAGTGACAATAGTTAATTTTAAAAATTCATTCATGGGACATGGGTGTCACTGGCTGGCCAGCATTTATTGTCCATCTCTAGTTGCCCTTGGCAGTTGAGAGTCAGCCACATTGCTATGGCTCTGGAGTCACATGTAGGCCAGACCAGGTAAGGATGGCAGATTTCCTTCCCTAAAGGACATTAGTGAACCAGATGGGTTCTTCCAACAATCGACAATGGTTTCATGGTCATCAATAGATTCTTAATTCCAGATTTTTTTTGGGTGGGATTTGAACCCGGGTCCCCAGAACGTTAGCTGAGTTTCTGGATTAATATTCTAGCGATAATACCACTAGGCCATCACCTCCCAAAGGGTGTTTTTCGGCCTGGAGGAAGGTTTGCAATGGAGCTCCCCAGCGGATCAGTGTTGGAATCCTTGCTTTTCCTGATATACATTAATGATCTAGACCTTGGTGAACAGGGCACAGTTTCAAAGTTAGCAGATGAAACAAAGTTTAGAAGCATTACAAACTGTGAGGAAGATAGCGCAGAACTTCAAAAGGGACATAGACAAGCAGGTGGAATGGAAGTGTCAGATGAAGTTCAATGCAGAGAAATGTGAAATGATTCATTTTGATAGAAAGAACATGGAGATGATAGAAAATAACAAATACAACTCTAGGGGGGTACAGGAACAGAGCGTCTGGATGGAAATGTGCCTAAATCATTGAATGTGGGAGGACAGGTTGAAAGAACAGGTAATAAAGCATACAGTATCCTGGGGTTTATTAATATGGAATATTATGTTGAATTTGTATAAGTCATCAGTTAGACTTCATATTGTGTTCAGTTAGGAGTGTCGCACTTTAGGAAGGATGTTACGGCATTAGAAAGAGTGCAGGAAATGCTCATGAGGATGGATCCATGGATGAGAAATTTCAGTAATGAAGGCAAGTTGGAGACGTTACGAAAGTTTATTTTAAGAAAGGAAGGTTGAGGAGAAACTTGTTATAGGTATTCAAAATCATGAGGGATATAGACAAAATAGATAAGGAGAAACTGTTCCCACTTTAGAAAGGATCAAGAATGAGGGCACACAGATTTAAATTAATTAGGAGAAGCAAAACTGACATGAAGAAGAACTTTTTTTAAAAAAAATGCAGCAACTGGTTAGGGTTTGGAATGCATTGTCTGAGAGTATGGTGGAGGTGGGTTTAATTGAAGCATTCAAAAAGTAATTGGACTGTTATCTAAGAAGGAAAATGTGTAGAATTACGGTGTCCGCTGAGCTGCTCATTCGGTCAGCCAGTGCACATACAATGGACATGGGCCAAATGGCATCTTTTTACACCGCTACAATTCTGTGATCCTACTTTTAAATCACAACTCCAGGAAAGTGGAACATAACTTAAAACTTGTAAAAGGTGAGCTCAGGAAGCATGTGACACAGAGTGACTAACAGCAGTTCAGTAAATTCCGACCAAAAAACTTTCATTAGATGCTGTAGCATGGAGGATGAAAAGATTACAAAATTGGAGGTTTCTATGGAGCAAGAATGCAAATGCATTAAATGAATCCCCTCATTTGTACTCATCATTAAGAGCAAGAGAAAATTTTATGCCCATTAGCTTTGTCAGTAACATGGATCCTTTTGGTTACCAATATTAATTACCTTTCCCACACCAAAGGGACAGACAGCTGTGACATAATTAAAACAAATTTACCAAAAATGACAGTTTATTAACCAGAATTCAGCGTCAATAAAACATTAGAAAAAGTAACATGAATCTATATCAAAAAAAACTTTTTTCCACTGCAGGTACTTTACTTTTCAGGAGCTTTTACAAAATTTTCCATGAGAAACATTTTTTGTCTGGAAAATTGCTTTATAATAATTTTTAATATTACTGTTTTGCTACAGATTTAAAAGTACATAAATTAAGATTTTCTGTAACTTGTCATCCTTACCTCAGTGTCCCGGAAGTACATCTCATATGCCTGAATCATTTGGCGGCTAGCCTGGCTGCCATGGTACACAGTCACATTCATTGCTGTCCAAGTGTGGAACTCCCTCTCCCAATTAGTGATTGTGGAAAGGGGTGCAATAATCAGGAAGGGGCCATGAATTCCCTTCAAGTACATTTCATACAGAAATGTAATAGATTGGATAGTCTTCCCTAACCCCATTTCGTCGGCCAATATACAGTTTTGGCTGAAAAAGAAAAGCATAAATCTTTACAATGAAAACTGTAATATTACAACTCCACTCCCCCCCGCCCCCCCAGCTTAACAGTGTAATAGCGTCCATAGCCTTAGCTATCCCATTAAAGCAGACATTGCAGAAACACATACTGATACAAAGAAATGTTATCACAGCAACATTCATGATTCAGGTGCTTTTAAAATTTTCTACATGGAAAAATAGTGCCTTTAATGTCATGAAATGTCCCAACTCACTTCACAGCAGTATAGAACAAAGAACAAAACAGCACAGGAACAGGCCCTTCGGCCCTCCAAGCCTGCGCCGCTCATGTGCCCAACTAGACCATTCGTTTGTATCCCTCTATTCCCAGTCTGTTCATAGAATCATAGAAACCCTACAGTGCAGAAGGAGGCCATTCGGCCCATCGAGTCTGCACCGACCACAATCCCACCCAGGCCCTACCCGCTGTTCATATGGCTATCTAGGTAAGTCTTAAACGATCCCAGCGTGTCCGCCTCAATCACCTTGCTTGGCAGTACATTCCAGGCCCCCACCACCCTCTGTGTAAAATACGTCCCCCTGACATCTGTGTTGAACCTTGCCCCCGTCACCTTGAACCTGTGACCCCTCGTGTTCGTCACCTCCGACCTGGGAAAAAGCTTCCCACTGTTCACCCTATCTATTTTATACACCTCTATTAGGTCGCCCCTCATCCTCCGTCTTTCCAGGGAGAACATCCCCAGTTTACCCAATCTCTCCTCATAGCGAAGACCCTCCATACCAGGCAACATCCTGGTAAACCTTTTCTGCACTCTCTCCAAAGCCTCCACGTCCTTCTGGTAGTGTGGCGACCAGTACAGGACGCAGTATTCCAAATGTGGCCTAACCATCGTTCTATACAGCTGCAACATCATATGCCAACTTTTATATTCTATGCCCGTCCAATAAAGGCAAGCATGCCATATGCCTTCTTCACCACCTTTTCCACCTGTGCTGCCACCTTTAAGGATCTGTGGACTTGTACACCCAGGTCCCTGTGTGTCTCCATACTCCTGGTGGTTCTGCCATTTATTGTATAGCTCCCCCTTACATTAGATCTACCAAAATGCATCACTTCGCATTTATCTGGATTAAATTCCATCTGCCATTTCTCCGCCCAATGTTCCAGCCTATCTATATCCTGCTGTATTCTCTAACAATGTTCATCACTATCCGCAACTCCAGCAATCTTTGTGTCGTCCGCAAACTTACTGATCACACCAGCTACATCTTCCTCCAAATCATTTATATATATCACAAACAGCAGAGGTCCCAGTACAGAGCCCTGCGGAACACTACTAGTCACAGACCTCCAACCGGAAAAAGACCCCTCCGCTGTTACCCTCTGTATTCTATGGCTAAGCCAGTTCTCCACCCATCTAGCTAGCTCACCTTTTATCCCGTGAGATTTAACCTTTTGCACCAGCCTGCCATGAGGAACCTTGTCAAACACTTTACTAAAGTCCATATAGACGACATCCACAGCCCTTCCCTCATCAATCGTTTTTGTCACCTCCTCAAAAAAACTCAACCAAATTTGTGAGGCATGACCTCCCTCGTACAAAACCATGCTGGCTTTAACTAATGAGATTATTCAATTCTATATGCGCATATATCCTATCTCTAAGAATCTTCTCCAACATTTTTCCCTACCACGGACGTCAAGCTCACCGGCCTATAATTACCCGGGTTATCCTTGCTACCGTTCTTAAATAACGGGACCACATTTGCTATCCTCCAATCCTCTGGAACCTCACCTGTGTCCAGTGAAGAGACAAAGATTTCTGTTAGAGGCCCAGCAATTTCATCTCCTGCCTCCAAGGAGTCTGGGATAGATGCCATCCAGCCCTGGGGATTTGTCTGTCTTATGTTTCCTCCCTTGTAATTGAGATTTTTTTCCTGACGGGTCCATAGAAACCATAGAAACCCTACAGTGCAGAAGGAGGCCATTCGGCCCATCGAGTCTGCACCGACCACAATCCCACCCAGGCCCTACCCCCACATATTTACCCGCTAAGCCCTCTAACCTACGCATCTCAGGGGCAATTCACTAAGGGGCAATTTTTAACCTGGCCAATCAACCTAACCCGCACATCTTTGGACTGTGGGAGGAAACCGGAGCACCCGGAGGAAACCCACGCAGACACGAGGAGAACGTGCAAACTCCACACAGACAGTGACCTGAGCCGGGAATCGAACCCGGGACCCTGGAGCTGTGAAGCAGCAGTGCTAACCACTGTGCTACCGTGCCGCCCGGGTCAACACATCTCTCTCAGACACTACCAGTCAACATGTCCCTCTCCTTTGTGAATACTGATGCAAAGTATTCTTTTAGGATCTCACCTACTTCCTTTGGAAAAGATAGGAACAGATAAAGGAGGCAAAACAATTCAAGGATGCTGTAGAGGAAAGGGAAGTTGGAGATGGGAAGGTAGTTGCAAGGATAGTGGGATCAAGCGTTGCTTTTTTTGTGGAGAGGCATGATGACAGCAGATTTAAAGAAGACAGAGTCCACACTTAGAGAGAGAACCATTTACAATATCCATGGCCATGGGGACCAGGAAGGGAAGTAGTATGATCTGTTTAGTGTGAACTGGATTGCGAGAACAAGGTGCGGTTCAGAAACAAGTTGAGCTCAGGGGGAACAAGGGGAGATAGGAGAGAAACTACAAAAAATAGAAATTCAGGGCTAGGTCAGGGGAATCATTAAAGGAGCGTTTGGCCAGATGGGCTGATGGGACGGCGTGGCATAGGTAGCTGACCACATTATCCTGATCTTAGCAACAAAGTTGTCTATGAGCTCTTCACTCCTGCAGGGACAGGGGTTTAAGACGACGGTTTGTGGCAGAGAAAACAAGCCAAGGCTATCTGCATTCCAGAATTATTCTGGAATCATTAGCAACTAGCAATAAAAAGCACTGTATTTACTGTATCTATACTTGCCTTCAGTTTTCAAACATCCTCTTAAGGAGAATTAACTAGTTCTAAAACATTTGGTAAGCAGGAGAGAGAGAAAAGTTGATCCAAAATCTGTTCTACATAGGCAATGGAAAGCTAAAATCCCTCATATTGCATTTCTTACAAAACTAAGCAATCTATTGACATCTCTCATTCTTTTTCACTATATGATCCCAGTTACATTGCATTTTGACTTCCAAGAAATTTGTGCTCCTTTTCTTGTTGCAGGTGCAGTTTGAAATAGGACAAAGTCAGACACTTTAGGAACATTTAAGCGGTTATTGGATAGGCACATGGGGCACACCAGGATGATAGGGAGTGGGATAGCTTGATCTTGGTTTCGGATAAAGCTCGGCACAACATCGTGGGCCGAAGGGCCTGTTCTGTGCTGTACTGTTCTATGTTCTAAATGTTTTACCATTTCAGTTCTTTAAAACACCAAAGATGAGAACTAGCTAAAATTGACTTGTAAAAAACTTCGACACGTTAAGTACTTCAGATAGCATCTGATCGTCCAAAAAGCAATTGTCAATAATTTTATCAATTAAATTTTTTGGTGATTAAACCACCTCCTTTTGCCTGTTTCATATCATTGCGCTCAAGATGAAGACGGCAAAGGGCAACACCCATCTGCACTCTACATTGCATTAATACCATTGCAAAATACCGTTACAACCGTAATTTTTTTTTTAAAAGACTGAAGCCATATTTACAACTACATTTTAGGCTCATGCTATTCCCCTCCATAAACCACTGTCAATTTAACTCTCTTGCCTGCTTTCAGAACTTCTCAAAATCCACATACGGACTTGTTTCAATTGTCTCTATCTTTGGCTCGGTGTTAATTTTTGTTCAATTGCATTCCTGTGAAGTGCCATGGGACATTTCTCAGTTAAAAGTGCTACACAAATTCAAGTTGCTAAGCTTCTAATCTGGTATTGATTGCATCAGATTGTGGATTTAACATCTGCGAATAAGCTTTAAACTATTGAATTTGATTCAAATTCAGATAGCACTACTGCAAAACTAGTCTTTCATTGTCTATTGAACATGCTGCTGCATTGGGGAACTGGCTCACGGGTGCCAGCCTTGCAGAATCTGTAATTAAATAAAACCACTATAAAAATGGTTTTACACTTGACTAGGAAATGAGTTTTGTCCATTACTCTAAACTATTTTGAAAACACAGTAACCTACCTGTTGTACCAATTGAAGAGTAGCCAATTTACGCCCTCCAGTTGATATTCCCTGAGTTGATTACCATTTTTATAATCCCTCGAATGTTCCAATTTTGTCCAGAATTCTGCATGCGGTCGTTCCTGTTGATAAAATCAATATTAACGAAACCATAGGTATGTGTTAGAGGGGTTCAGAGAACCCTAGGATGTTAAAAACGAATTGGGGAAATTAACTTAGAATAAGGACCACAATGTGCCTTATACTTATTTTATACCAAGGTACTAATTGCATAGAGACTCAGATAACTACTGCTATGGAAATTAAACATAAATTTTAGATTTAAACAAGTATTTTTGAATGTATTGTGCACCTTGGCCAAAATGCAAACTGTCCTGAAGCATAGAAATCATAGAAACCCTACAGTGCAGAAGGAGGCCATTCGGCCCATCGAGTCTGCACCGACCACAATCCCACCCAGGCCCTACCCCCACATATTTTACCCGCTAATCCCTTTAACCTACACATCCCAGGACTCTAAGGGGCAATTTTCTAACCTGGCCAATCAACCTAACCCGCACATCTTTGGACTGTGGGAGGAAACCGGAGCACCCGGAGGAAACCCACGCAGACACGAGGAGAATGTGCAAACTCCACACAGACAGTGACCCGAGCCGGGAATCGAACCCGGGACCCTGGAGCTGTGAAGCAACAGTGCTAACCACTGTGCTACCGTGCCGCCCCTAAATGCTAACCACTGTGCTACCGTGCCGCCCCGCATAATGGGAAGAATAAACTAGACAGGCCACATTCAAAAGTCATGGAGAGTTCAAATTCTCATGCTCTAGAAAATGAAGAGACATATTCACAAAGTATATAAAGTATTCAATTGCACTGATAAAAATATTCAATTCTTACTGAAAATATAGCAGAACAAGACGGTGGGAACATCACCTTTTCAACTCTGGCTTACGGTGAGAAAGCAACCTTTGAACCTTACGGATTTACGTAAGTGAGGTTGTTTAGCATCAGTCAGTAGCAACTTCTGGGTCCTCTAGAGCAACAAATTCCTAATTCTGCTCGCAGGTAGATTGTAATTGGCCAAGGTAAATAATGCGTACTAATGCGATTGGAACATCCATTTAGGATGAGAGAGTAGGCAGGAGAACTGAATTTTTGAAAATATATAACCATTTCGCCATTGGCATTGTAAACTTCAAAAAGGAGTTGGTGTGTCCAGCTGCCTTTTTCCCAGCATGTGTTGATTAATAAATACATCTTTAACCAGCATACTGTCACTCACGAGTCTGTGCGCTTACTGGGTTCAGCACAATACTTAGCACCCGAGAGAAAACCCACGCTTCAGTATGTAAGAACGCAAGAATGTATATTGATTGGACAAGGTATTTAATTCAAGCAAGTTTGTCCCTTTTACCTCAGTCAATGCTACCCAACTTCTCACAATGTTCCTCAATGCATTCTCTAAAACGCATCCAATTAATTCCTGAATCCACTTATGCTGCCTATTTCAGAGTGCTTTCCTAGCCACTCGTTCTACAACTGCATTGAACTTTGGTGAAATATGTCTCAATTTCCCTTGTTTCTTTTTTAAAATTTGAACTTGTGTGCTGCAGCATTTAAACCCTTGACAAATTAACAGCTTGCGTGGAAAATTTATTTAGATTCTAAAGCTTAACTTTTTCTTTATCAAAAAGACTCCAATTTCAAATGGTGAAACCTCTCATCTTCAGCATTCCAGGGATTTTAAAAAATATTCTTTGCAGGAGTTTAAAATATAAATGGGTACCCACATCCCATGGGTATATCCCGTTATGTGCCTACCCAAAGCTTTGTATGTATTCAACATCACTTTATGTTTCTTTACTTGTATCTCTTTAAAAGAAAAACATTTTTGATTTCTTTCTAAAGGCATTTTATAACTGAATTTCTTAGTATTCTGAAATCCCATATTTCTTTATTCTTCAATTCTTAAAAATTGACCGCTAGCATTTTTCCCCCTATAATGCAGATTTAAAGTTGTCTTTTATGATCACCTGTTCTACCAAGAAAGTGTGATCGCAAAAAAATACGGATCTTTAATAGTTGGTTGCTGCTTCCAAGGTGCTGTCATAAATAATCTACTGCGCTCTCCTAAACAATATGCTAGGTCCTCTTTTGCTATTTACTAAATTTACAAAATGTTCTTGTTTCTGATCCAGAACTTCTACAATAGAACACTTTTGTCTAGTGGAGGTGATTTATGTTTGAACTCGAGTGAATCAGCATGATTCATCATATTGCTGTGTTGTTCTAAATAACATTATGTTTCTATGCTACTCTTATGGAATGCATGTAATTATAAACACAAATACAACTGGGAGTACAGCAGATGGAAGCAGTCTGACATTGAACCAGTACTTGGATGCAGCAGCTCCAGGAATTTCTTTGAGACAGAAAGTCAGTTACAAAATATGTCAACTGTAGGTGATATGGAGTACAGTACTAAGTCTGGTAGCCCAGGTGAATTTTCAGCAGTGCTGCGCACAATTGTTTTTACAATCTCACCCGTTCATTGTGCTCCTGCTCTTTTATGCAGGATTGTTAATTGTGCGTAGAATCTGGGTGCTGCCTGCATTGAGTGGACGATGTTTCCCTTGAGGTTAATTATAACAGAGAATCTCAGCAGCCAAATTTATATACTTGTTTGACAACAGGTAGTACCTCAGAAGGAAGATCATAAATTAGAGGTTCAACTGCAAATGGAAAAACAAGCCCAAGTACAAATTCTACCAATCCCAAAAAGATGCATTCATCTTTATTCTTTGCATTCTGCTCCTTAGTCATACAAATGCATCTCCATATGATTTAATTAGCACTAGTCTCTTATCCGGCATCTTAACAAATGCATTCTGAAAATTCATACACAACATTCACTTAATTTCCTTTCCAATTTCCTCAAGAAATTCAATTGACTAGTGCTAAGTCAAGCACAATCTGCCCTTTACAAATCCACACCATGATTAGCTCAATAGAAATTTAACCACAATGAAGGCAAGACTAATTTAAAGTTAAAACTTAAGTTTTAAAGTTTATTTATTAGTCTTATTAGTCACAAGTAGGCTTACATTAACACTGCAATGAAGTTACTGTGAAAATTAATTGGCATATAATTTCCTAATTAAACCCTTTTCTCTTTGAGTAGAAGTACAATATTACAATCCTCAAAACCTTTGGCATAATTCTCATTTCCAAAGATTCTTCAGTGGTTTTGCTATCCTTTCCTAACCTTCAATATGGGATACTTGCGATTGAAGCCTTGTGACTTTTCTTCTTCCAATCCTATTAACTATTTTTAGAACAGTTTCCTTTCAAATATTTGTCTCCAGTAGTGATTCTTCCACATCCATTGAGTAATTCATCCATCCAACTTACACCTGTAAAAACTATGCAAAATACTTCAGTATTTCAATCACTCCCTCACTCAAATGCAGGATGGCCACCTGTGTCTGTGATACCATCAATTTTGTTATTAACTTTGCTTTTAATTGCTTGTAAACGCCTGTTGTATTTCCCATTATCTTGACTGTTGGCCTTCTTTCAGACTCTCCATGAATCATCCCAATCTACCCTTTTAACTTTTTCTCAGTCTGAAACTCAAGCACAAAATTATGCTCTTACCGTATGCTCTGTTCTTGGTTTCACAGACTGTAATTGGTGAAATTCTTCAATCTTGACTTGGTCTGTGTCTGGTTTCAGCTCCCAAGTGCTTTCTTCATACGGAAGAGAACACCACTTCACCAAATAATGGGTTATTGGCTATTTCGAAAAACAACAAAATCCATTTAGGATTACTCAACTACTTTGCATATACTTCATTTATTCAATATTTTGAGTACAAGTCAGCAAATGGGTTTTCTAAACACAAGAATAAATTTCCAGCAAATATATCAAGTATGTTGTCTTAAGCTCTAAACATTCAAAGAAACTACATTCATAACACTTCCGTACGATCCATTTTGCTTTTGAAAACAAGTGCTTTAAAATTAATACCATCACTAAACTCTTCAACATAGCCAGTTTTGAAGATCGGAAGGGACAGAATATCCTCAAAATGTATATTTCATGGGCAAATGGTGCTGAAACTTATATTGCACTGTTGCTTCAAGCTAATCACAAAGCAAAAAGCAGGATAACCTCAAACAATTCAACTGCACAAGGTAACCAGATCACAACTGTAGCTACAATTGATGAATGGGAAAGCTTTCTCTTCACCTCTAACTTAACTAGATTACTGATTGAATAGGAGAAATGTCCTAAAGCATGCAAGGTATGACAGCAGCAGGCATCAACACACCTCAGAGATACCCAAATAAGTACAGGAGATCAAACAGCTCTTGCTCAAAACTAATTTTATTTTCTTCCTGTTTAAGCCTCAAATTTCATAGTTAGTTTTGTTATTGAATGCACTGCTCCATCAGGGATCATTGCACGAGGCAATTCTGTCTCATCCAAAATTAAAGTATTACTCAATATCGTAGGTTTTCCAGATTTCTCTCAGCCCAAAATTAGATTTCTTATTTGTTTTGTATTTCTTTATAAATTAATCAGATGATCTGCTGTTTCATTCCACGTAATGCATTATAAGGCCATCATTCCTTTCAGTAATTATGATGCATCAATGGTATTTACAGGAAAAAAATCCATGTTTATATCAATACATACTTGGAAACAAAATCAATAGTTTTATTAATATATGTTCGCTTCATTATATAGGCAATATCATCTCACTGTCCATTAGGTCTGGGAGAATAAAGAGAGGCTGCAGATTCCCCTCAACCAAAATATGCAATCAGTACAGTAAAAAGTATTTTATCTTTTGGCTGATTTAAATTCTACTGATTCATGCTACATGCTTAGATTGCATGATCTGTGTTGAATTAATAATACCTCCACCTCTGGGCAAAAATATCAAGCCCAAACTTTTGGGAGGATACAAAACCTTTCGGTAAAGGCTTTAAATGTTAGTATTACGAATCACAATAACAATTTACTGGTTAAATTTAATGTTGCAAAGTTTGTAATTTGTTGGGATTTTTTCACAAAGTTAGAAACATAGAAGAAACATAGAAAAACTACAGCACAAAAACAGGCCCTTCGGCCCCACAAGTTGTGCCGAACATATCCCTACCTTTTAGGTCTACCTATAACCCTCCATCCTATTAAGTCCATGTACTCATCCAGGAGTCTCTTAAAAGACCCTATTGAGTTTGCCTCCACCACCACTGACGGCAGCCGATTCCACTCGCCCACCACCCTCTGTGTGAAAAACTTCCCCCTAACATTTCCCCTGTATCTACCCCCCAGCACCTTAAACCTGTGTCCTCTCGTAGCAGCCATTTCCACCCTGGGAAAAAGCCTCTGAGAGTCCACCCGATCTATGCCTCTCAACATCTTATATTCATTCAGCTAGACATGTTTTGATAGTGATACAGTAATTGGGTTCTCTTAAACGTTGTGAACAGAAAATGCGTCATATGCCTGATAACTCAATATAAATATTACTGCAGTAACAGCATGGTTTTCTTATTCATGTTCTTTCACAAGTTGGAACAGGGGAAAGGCAATTTTAGGGGTTCCTAACAATTTAACAATAGTTGCTATGGATCCCAACAAAAGTTTGAAACCCACAGCTTTATACCCATCAGAAGCAGAATTATGGACTAGGCTGAAAAGAAGAAAAGCCCAATCCATTAATTTCCCAAAAGTCAAAATCCAATAACTCAAATCCACTGCGGAGATGATGGGGAAAGGTTGCTACATTTGAAACCAGATTGCCAACATTGTATAGTTGCAATGGACTTCTCCTACATGACATTATAGTAGGTAAATGAATTGAATCTCAACATTAACAGACAAAACTAACACTCCCCAAAGTGAAGTTGGTTAGGCTACCTCCCTTAGTCAGTTGTAACAATCCAGAGGCCCAGGTTAATACTATAGGTACATAGGTTCAAATCCTGCCATGGTAGCTGGTGGAACTTAAATACAATTAATTTACAAAACTGGGATTGAAAGCTACTCTCAACAATGGTGAAACTATCACTGATTGTCATTAAAAATCCACCTCGTTCACCAATGTCCTTTAGGGAAGAAAATCGGCCATCCTTACCTGGTCTGGCCTACATATAACTCCAGATATGGAGCATTGTGGTTGACTCTTAAATGGCTGAGCATACCACTCAATTCAATGGCAATAAGGGATGAGCAAGAAATGCTGGCTTTGCCAGTGACGCTCATACCCCATGGAAGCATTTATAAAAAAATTCCAAAGCCCTCAGTACTCCCTGGACTTAATAAACTCCCATTCATGAGAATGCTGGAGTTGTATTGAATTCTGCTACAAGCACATCAATCTTTCCATAGTTGAATAAACTGCCAATACTGATAACGATTCTTGTAAAGCATAGAACAAACAGCATCAATTTGGCTCAATTAGGCACATTTAAATAGCCACTTGTGCTGAATTCAACCCCTTAAGCGTCCACATCTTTGCACATAGTTGTGAGTTTAAAGAATAAGATAATTTTCCTCCCCTATATAAAAGTTGATGAGGAAAATATTAAAATTATCCATCTTTCCCCTCTTAGCCAGCTGAGTGAAATGTCCACATTTGCTATAGACCAAGAGGTTCCTTATTTGATTTACAGTCTATGTTGAGTTAACGGAGATTTCAGCCAGGGCAGGTACAATTGTCATTAGCATCTTGTGTTAGAGATGATCCAAAAATAGCACTCATGATCAGTATCCAATGACCTTTACATATAATTATAGGCATCAGCCAAGTACAGCTTCAAAGCTTGATAAAAAAAAAGGGAGGTGGGTGGGGAGATGATGAGTGTTTACAAGTATGTAAGTGAAGACAGTATCTAAAGTAAATGTTGGTCCCTTGGAAGCAGAGACTGGAGAAATCACAGGGAATTGTGGAGGTATTGAACAAATATTTTGTGTCTGTTTTCACAGTAGAAGATGCAAGTTTGATACCAGCATGACTGGTTAATTGGCCTGTAGTTCACAGTTTTCTCCCTCCCTCCTTAAAAAGCAGTGTTGCATTCCCCAATTTATAATCTAGTTAGGATTATTCCAGAATCTAAGGAGATGTGGAAAATCATAACTAGCACATCCACTATCTCTGCAGCTGTCTCTTCTAGAACACTCAATTAGAGGGTTTGTCAAATTTTAATCCCTCAAATTTTTCCAATACTTTATTTCTGCTGATATTAAGTTCCCTAATTTTCTTACTTTATAGCCCCAATGTTACAGTCTAATGCCGGTATCAAACTTGTGTCTTCTACTGTGAAAACAGACATAAAATATTTGTTCAATAGCTCCACCATTTCCTCATTCCCAGTGATAATTTCTCCAGTCTCCGCTTCCAAAGGACTAAAACGTTTTCCCACATTATACTTCGTCTGCCAGATTTTTGCCTCAACCTATTTATATCCGTCTGCAAACTCATGTCCTCCTCATAACATACAGGAGTGTCGCCTGCAAATTTAGCTTTACATATAATTATAGGCATCAGCCTTTGCTCCCCTTATCTAAGTTATTGATGTAAATTGTAAAACGCTGAAGCCCCAACAGACTTCTTGATTTACAGCTATGCCTGGAATGTTTTTTTGTATCCTCTAAAGTGAAGACAGACAAAATCTTTGTCCATTCCATCTGCCATTTCCTTACTATCCTCGACTAACTCCTCATTTTCATTCCCTAGAGGACCAACACACTCTTTACTTACTCTTTTCCTGTTTAACTACCTGTATAACCGTTGCTCTTTGTCTTTACATTTCTTGCTAGCTTCCTCTCCTTCTCAATTTCTTTCTTCTGATTAACCTTTCAGTCATTTTCTGCTGTTCTTTATATTTTCATCAATCATCTGACCTGCCGCTCATCTTTGTGCATTGGAGTGTCATTTCCTTAAGTTTGATGCTTTCCCCTGACTTCTTTGGTTAACCACAGATTGTGGGCCCTGCCTTTCAAATTTTTCTTTATAGTAGGAAATACTTATTCTGAAATATCCCCATAAATGTCTGCAGCTGCTTCTCTATGGATGTATCCAGTAGTCCAGTATGCCAGTTCATTTCAGTTAACTCAGCTTTCATGAGCACGAAGTTGCCCTTATTTAAGTTTAAAATACTAATCTTAAGGGTGATGGTAGGCTGCAAGAAACAAAAGATCCACATCCTAACAAAAGTGGAAGAGACAAGTAGCAACAATAAAAAAAAATCGTCTGAATTTAGTTATAAACTTTCTTTGCAATTACTTAGTCAGGAAAATTCAAAAGTACCCTTATTTCACCTATAACTTGGGAAAGGAACAGGACAAACTAAATACATCCTAAAAGATAAGGCTCTTAATGGAGCGAATAAAGAACTGAAATCTATGGTACAGAAACAATCTTTGAAGGCAGGACTCTAGGTAGGAAAGACCATGAGAAAGGCAAATGAGATTTTATGATTGACATAGAAACATTGGATTTTAACGTAATAGGTGATGTCAAATTTACTCAAAAGGTTAGTTAACTATATTTGGAATAATACATGCAGCTCTGGGCACCTCATTGTAAACACAGTAAGAAGTTTAACAACACCAGGTTAAAGTCCAACAGGTTTATTTGGTAGCAAATGCCACTAGCTTTCGGAGCGTTGCCCCTTCGTCAGGTGGAGTGGAGAAATGCTCACAAACAGGGCATACAGAGACACAAACTCAATTTACAGAATAATGATTGGAATTGCAGTCTTTACAGATAATCAAGTCTTAAAGGTACAAACAAGGTGAGTGGAGAGAGCATTAAGCACAGGTTAAAGAGATGTGTATTGTCTCCAGACAGGACAGCCAGTGAGATCCTGCAATTCCAATCACTGTGAGCATTTCTCCACTCCACCTGACGAAGGGGCAGTGCTCCGAAAGCTAGTGGCATTTGCTACCAAATAAACCTGTTGGACTTTAACCTGGTGTTGTTAAACTTCTTACTGTGTTTACCCCAGTCCAACACCGGCATCTCCACATCATGACCTCATTGTAAGACAGATATCAATCCAAGTGAAAGGAAACAGCAAAGATTCACTAAAATAAAAGCACAAATGAGGGGTTATATTTATGGAGGAAAGGTATGGAAAATCTGAGATTTTCACTGCAAGGTTATAGGGGATCTAACAGTTTTTTTCAAATTGTTCAACATTTTGAGATTGTTCCATATGATTAGCAAATCCAAACAGATACAGATTCATGTATTGGTAATAGAGGAAGAGCAGTTGGAAGCATTTCTTTCCAAACACAAGTTCTTTGAATATTATACTTGGCCACAGTGGCTAGAGACAGAGACTGTATAATTAAAGGACAGCTAGGTAAATTTTTGAAATGGAGGAATGGAAACAAAAGGGGAAAAGAAGAAGAAATGGGGTTGGAGAAGAAAACTCCAGTTTAAGAGCCAGTACTGACACCATGGGTCAAATAGCCTTCTTCTGCACATTAATATATATTATCCTACAAACAGTAAAACAAACCACAATGACTGTTTTCAACCTGACCTCTAGCTTGATGCTCTATCAGTTGGATTGATTATAGCTTTGTCTTTCAGAATTTCAAAGTAATGAGTCAAATCTTGCCTCAGCCTTTTATTCATTCACCATTTCTTAGCCCACCCAGCTAATTGATCTGGATAGTTCTGATTGCCTTATCCCCTCTGGGTTTTTACTTGGTGACACAACTTGGCATAGTGTAAACAAGGGTTCCAGAATAAATGACTGTAGAACACTTAATAGCTTTCTCTTTCTTTCCCCAACTCCACAAACCTTTCCCAAGTGTCATCTTTTGCTCCCTATTTCCAAGCCAGGTTTCAAGCCCAACTGACTAATTTAACCATCATTGGGGGGCAATCTTGAGCCTATGTTCACCACCTGCGGGAATGGAGGGGGGAGCTCAAGAATCGGTAAAACCCCGAAAGTCGTGACTTTACTGGCGAGATCGTGAATTCCAATTTTCGCTGCCCCTTGCTGGTTACGGAATCAGGTTTACATCTGTTTAACATGCCCGTGCCAGGGATGGGCCCCAGTGGGAGCCACGTGTGTGAGGGGGAATTATTTTTCATTTGTGCTGGTGGACGAGCTCCAATCAGGTGAGCAGGGGGTGTTGGGTTAAAGTCATTGTTTGTTCTGGTCGGGGCACCCTGTAAACATGGCACCCCGATCTCAATGCAGCCAGGCTTTGCCCGTGTGTGATGGCACCACCCCCCAAGACGGCATGAAACACACCCAGGTGTTTTTTTTAGTGGCAGTGTGTGCAAGATCTGGAGGAAAAAAATGGCATGTTTCTTCTCACTCAAGCCAACAGTCTGCCATTTTTTGATAAGATTCTGCCCATTTTCTTTTAAAAAGATACTGAACCACATTTTTAGGATCCTGTGCTTTTCAATATGACCGCCTAGTCATTTACACATAGGGCCTGAATGAATGAATGAACTTGAAGTTTCGAGATTGATTTCATAGTTCTGGTATGAGTTTTTGATTGAAGTTAACTTCTCAAACCAGAATTCTCAGAAGTTCCTTTTTCAGGTGTGGTGCAGAAACCGCACGGCAATGCAACTCTTAACTTTATCATATACATTTGTGATCTCAATTTTCAATTTTATATGAATTTATTTTTGGTTTCAAGCTTCTCTCAAGTTTTAGCTTCACATAATTTCTAAGAAACCCTCCCCCCACCATGAAGGTCTTACACTGACATTCCATTACTGAAAAAACTCCTATTTGTGTATCTATGTCCAATCTCAGTTTTATCCACATCAAATTTAAGAATTTATTTTCTCCTTAATTCCTCCCACTACTCATCCTGAAGGCAGGATCTGTGTTTCACAGAAACTTCCAGCACCTTAAGTGCTGGTTCTTCATGCATGAGCAGATACCGAAGATTGACAGTCAACCACAGCTCTAAAGGTCAGGAGTTCTTTTGGGAGATGGATAATAATCAATGGTAGCAATCCTGTCCATTTTGTTTCCATTTCTAGAAATGAGGACAATGAAACCAAATGTACAAACTTACTCTTGTTTAGGTATCATTGAAATTTAAAAGAAATGACCAAATGAGAACCGTTTCTTTCCAAGATGGAGCTAATGTTAACCACTGAACAAGATAAAATTAAAGTTAGGTTCCTAATAGCCACAGTAGTGATTTGCAGAGTTACACGTATATCACAATACACTAAAATAAAAGCAAAATACTGAAGATGCAGGGTACCCTGACATGCTTCCCCCATCCCTGGAACTTCAGACATGCTCTCCCCTTTCGGGACTTCCAACATGCCACGCATCCCCCCTCACCCAATGCCCCCCTTCAGACCTACCCCCACTCAGGCCCCACCTCCAGCTCACTGGCATTACCTAATTGGCACTTCCAGGGTGCCAGGTGGGCACTGCACAGCCATGTCCCCAACCACCCAGGGACTTCAATGGCTTTTGAGCCCCCCAGCATGGCCACACCTGGTCTCCTCCGCCAGTAGTGCTTCTCACCAGGCTCGCACTGCATCAGACGGTCCGAAGATCCCGGAAGTTGGGAGGATCCGGTGTTAAACAAGCTATGCATATTTAAATACTATCTTAAATATGCTAATCAGCCTCATGGCCTTTCTAGGTGTAATCTGGTATACGCCCGTTAGAAGGGACCAGGACGACTGCAACCTGCACAAATTATTTACCTACTGAAAGCCAGAGACATATATGAAGTAACAAATTAATTGCACACATACAACATAATTTCTTACCTCCCCACTATCTTTATCAGTGCTATGGGAAACATCAAGTATCCGATCTACTTCTACATAATCTGGATTAAAAGGTTCATCTTCAACCTGCAAAACAAAATTAGGGGGACAAAAACAGTTGACCTCTTGCTTCTTATTATGCTATCCTCATTAGCCTTCAACAGTTTGGCATTGCTAACATGTTAATTAAATTGCTACAATTCAGCAGGACTACTTCCCCATGAGGAATGCAATTTTTCAGGCTTTATTAACCAGTCCTCTTAATTACTGTGTGAAACCTTCTAAACACAATGTTTTACGAATTTTAAATGGTGTGAAAATTACAACACAATCACAAGCAACATTTGAGAAGTTATGGATTTGACTATTTAGCATTCTTATAAAAACAAAAGTTATTTAAAAAATCATTGTCACTAATGGCAATGACATATGATCGAAGATACAATAAAGAATAGATGGTTTTAAATATCACTACACAGAACAGAATTTTCAGATATAATGCCAATTAAATTTCACAATTAAGTTATAAAATTTACTTTCAAAAGGGATAGAGGTGAAAATGGTGTCTGAGAAAGAATAACTATCAATGGATGAGAAGTAGTATTAAGTATGCCAAGGACAATTAACAAGCATGAGTAGGCTTCCTGAAGTGGTATATCAAAGTTGCTGTCAGTGCTAAAAACAGGATGCAGATTATATATCAGGTAACTCCTTGTTTTATCACAGATCAGTGAATCAAAATGCTTAAATTTGATTGGTGCGAACTGATGCCACATAGCTTGGATAAGCTACTGCGTAAAGCCTCATCTCCTCTTCTCCTCAAAGTTATCAACTTTCAACCAAAATTATAGTTTTCCAGAAATTAGCCATTTATTTTCAACTGCTCAGCCAGGACACTTAAAATTATTGTTGCATCTCCATCATTTCTCTAGCTGAAACCAGCTATTTTTAGCAGCTTTGACATTACAAAACTTCATATTTTTTAAGGGCAAAAGCATAGCTTTGTCTGCTATAGAAGTTGCTTCTGCCTTTAACTTGGGTAAAGAAAAATATATCAGTTCACTGTCCACATGTGAAACTTTCTTTAACCAAGATGATAGAACAGAATCATACTTTAAGATGGAAGGACCTTGCATGATTTTATAAAAAGAACAATCCGATGAGAAATAAAAACGCTGAGGCCATTTCGAAACATTAGCTATATCAAGGCATTTTTAGAAATTTCAAAAGTGTCTACTCAGACAGCAAATAATCACTTTTTCTTAAAGAGTGAACATTAGCAACTAGTTAAAGAGAAGAAACTGCAAACCAGGAATCGATTAGATCCTGGACAAGCCAATTCTGATTGATTTATTCACAGAATAACCAGTTATGTTTGCCTGTAAGATTCAGCGGAACAGAGGGTCTTTTCTCTCTGCATTATTTTTGACTATAACTTTGCGCAGACTCCAGGTTCTGTTCCCCATTTCTACAGGAGTCAGGACAGTGGCAAAGTGACTCTTATGTGGGTAATGTGTAACTAGACATCATTACAAAATATGCAATAAAATGCTCAAAAACAATTTGATAGCATGCACTACAACCTGGAGATAGTGAACCCACACTATTTCTGCAACTTCTACAATTTGCATTTATATTATACCTTTAAAGTAGAAAATTCCCCAAAGTGCATTACAGAAGTTCAGACTAAAACATAAGCCAAAGGCAGCAATACAAGAAGTTTAGTCAAAAGCTTGATTTTTAAGTAAGATCTGAAAGTTGAGGGCAGAGATGGGTGATATTATAGAAATAGGTGACAAAGAGGATTATGGGGTTAAGAAGTTCAGCTTGGGGTCAAATAGAACACCAAGGTTACAAACAGACTTATTTAACTGGAGACAGAGGCTGGATGTGAGGATGGAATTAATGGCAAGGGCACCTAGTATGTGGCATGGGCTTAAGATGATCATAGAGTCACTACAGTGCAGAAAGAAGCCACCTGGTCCATCAAGTTTGCACCGACTCTCCAAAAGAACATCCCCAACCAGGTCCGCCTCTCGCCCCTATCCCTGTAACCCCGTGCATTCACCATGGCTAATCCATCTAACCTGCACATCTTTAGGCTGTGGGAGGAAACCAGAGCATCCGGAGGAAACCCATGCAGACACGGGGAGAACATGTAAACTCCACACAGACAGTCACCCAAGGCCAGAATCGAATCCGGGTTCCTGGCGTTGTGAGCCAGCAGTGCTAACCACTGTGCTGCCTTTGATTTCTCTTTGAATGTAAATGATCTTCAATTATTCCTCTTTGTACCCCACTTGACCATAAGTGCTTGATTCGCTCAGGCCAACTGAAAATATTTCCAGAGTCCTTTTTTTTAATCTTTCTAGCTAATTAAAAACAAAGGTGCACGGATTCTAGTTCAAAAATCACAGCAATTTATTGACTAATCAACCTCATCTATTTAGTTTGATTAACTTACTGTTTAAAACAAAACAATGACTTTGGTCTGTGTAACAGGGGAGAATTACAGCCCATCAGATTTGATGTCAGACAAGTAATCTAACAACAGGGAGGGTTACCACTGGTGGTGAAGCGATGGAATGGGGTGTTACCTGTGATAAACCTGACCTTATGGGTCGAAGCCCCTAAGCAGTGGCAGTCGGTTTAGCATTCTGTTCCTATTTCTTACCCAATGCTGGAGCTTTGCATGGGGGCGGAGCTGGAGGGTTGGAGAGTGAAGGGGGTCTGGAAGGTTAGGGGTGTGTTGGAGGGTGAGTCGCTTTGTTACCCAGGAGTTAGATATGATTTTTTCCTGGATAATTCCCACAAGCTCATCCAGTGGGACTTCCGAGGTGCTCCAGCTTATCTTCTGAGGTACCTCAAGGTACAACCACCTGGAGACAGGAAAATCTGGGTCTATGTCTTTGGACTGCATCAGACAAAAGTGACAAATAGAAGAAAGCCACCGATAAACATTTGTAGGACTCCAAAGGTAATGGGAAGAGAAACTCAGGTACTGATTGTAACCAATATATGGCTTAGCTCAATGGAGGAAGGAGACTGAAGGATAGAATGCGATTGACTGTCAAAGGCTGAAGAAAGGTCATGAAGAAATAGTGCATCACAGATAGAGCCACAAGGGATGTTACTTATAAAGTTGGTTGATGTTAGTTTCAATGCAGGAGCAAAAATTGATTGAAGAGACCAAAGTTGTGGGAAAAGAAGGTGAAAACCTTAGAAGGTGAAAACACATGGTTATGGTTCAATCAGTACTGAAAATGGGATTCAATGGGACATCACTGCTGCATCTTGGTGTTACACATCCATATTTTCTCTTTCCCAGACAAATCAGCCTCTTGCCACGTGGGGGGTGGAGGCAAAGACAGAATGAAGGATAAAAGTGTATGGTAGTCAGGAGGGGGAAGGAGACTGAGACAGCCTGTGTAGAGAAAGAAAATATAGGGAGGAGGGAGAGTCCGATAGACAGAGGGAATGAGTGAAGAGAGCGCCAATGTCATCACATGATAGCACAAATGTAAACGCATGAGCAAAGAGCAAGTGAACCAAAGATAATAGACAACAGGTAGAGAGGAGATACAATGAAGAGGAGATTTGTGGAAAGAGGCAGAAATTGTATAAATGTGTGGAAGGCAGAGAATGGAGAAATAAAATTTAGTTTTATAAAATGTTTCATCCAAGCAACACTATGGTAGATCAAAAACAGAAAATGCTGGAAATTCTCAGCGGGTCTGACAGCATCTGTGGAGAGAGAATCTAGCCAACGTTTCGAATCTGGATGACCCTTCGGCAGAGCGGTGCAGTGCAGTGCTCTGACAAAGGGTCATTCAGATTCAAAGCGTTGGCTCTATTCTCTCGCCACGGATGCTGTCAGACCTGCTGAGATTTTCCAGCATTTTCTGTTTCCGATTCCGGCATCCTCAGTATTTTGCTTTTACTATGGTAGATTCAACTAGTCCCCTATAATAATGAAGCAAATACAGACCTCAGTGAGAAATTTATTCATTTGTGCCTGCTTTGCTTTGAAGCGTTTAATCTTCTGATGAATTCTCTTGTCCTTCGCCAGCTGCTCCACTGTGGTCCACTGACAATGAAGGTAAGAACTTAACAGAGAAAAAAATTACCTCAGATTGAGGGAGTCTATTTTACCAAGGAAAACTATGAAATACACAATTACTACATACTAGACATTTATAAAGTGATGCTACAAGAAATAACTGCTTAATCATACTTTCCTGGGGGCGGGGAGAGGGGGGCGAGGCAGGAGAATATTTCAAATCTTCCAAAATATATTCCAACAAATAATAGATCACAGAAATATTAATTCATACAAATCATAATACAGCAGCTCAAAGTCTTCAAAGACAACTTACCTGAAAAGGCAACAAAACATAAAAGTAAGGGCCTTCCAAACTCATTATATGGCAGCTGACAAGCTGTCACTCATAAGTCTGTTATCACTTAACTTTCTTTTTTAAAAACGACAGGTAAATCTTAAAATTAGGCTCCATTATTAATACTATACTCTCGGACTAAATTTATTAGCATTGTCAGAAATCTATTACCAACAAATAGAGCTCAGTGGCCTCCATGCCAAAATTGGCCCAGAGAAAAAAAAAAATCAAGAAACGCAGTTCAGGCAGCTGTTTATTCAGAAGACAGATAGACTGCTTTACATAACATCTTTGAAACATCTTCGAGAGCACTTGGGAATGAGCAACAAATGCTGACATTGCCAGCAACACTCATTCTATGAAAGAGTAAACAAAAGTTCTGACCAGAATAATTGTCTGCCTGTTAAGTACATCTACTTATATCTGCATGAAAAAGTTAAGAAAATCATAGCTAGCAAAATTAGGATTACACCACTGCAAGTTATTTCATATAGAAGTACCAAAAAGCTGAGTGACATTATTTTTCTATTCCTTTCTGTGAAAGATACTTCACAAATTAAAGTACATGAACTACAGCAGAAAGCAACAAAGTCCCAGGTTCAATATTTGGCTGATTCCTATCTTTTGATAGGAATCTCTGAACAGTAGGATGAAGTGGAGAAAAATTACCAGGTGGCCTGTGGTTGGCAACACCAATGCCCAATTATGCATTAATGGACCTAAATCAGCTGGTCTGTACAGAAGCCAGTAGATGTATTGTCGATCACTGTCTCAGAATAGAAAGGTAAAATACTTGCAAGGGCAGGATCCCAAATCCTGCATGATCCCAAATCCTATCAAGGGCAAATCCCAATTATACCAACCTATTGATTTCCTTAAACTCCTTTTAGCACTACCATCAAGTGAACAGTTCTTGTGATAGTCTTGATCCTAGAAGATTTTGGATCATGATCTCGGTGTAAGATCATGTGGCTCAAAATTCCATATGAAGCAAAAACTAGCACTCAAGTTCTTAAAGTCAGCCATAGAACTTTTATCAGCAATCAGTGCACTTGTATATTCTCAAGCATTTCAAGACATCTGAACAAAATGACATATAGATGCAAATATTTTAGCTATTTTGTTCATAAAAACAAAGAAAATTGTCAATTATTCAATGTTATGAGGAACACGTACAATTTTGCAACATACCTTTTCCTCAGCAAAGAAAGCAGTCACGTATCAAAAATAATTTGGGTAGGGTAAGAACTGGACTAGACACCATACGTAACAACACCTGTTAGACGTAGGTGTAAATCCGCCAGGTTTGTTAGCCTCATCCACCTGCTGACAATGATTCTGTCCTGTAAATCACTTTGCTCATCCACTCCATGACATTCTCTTTTTGATCCTTCTTCTCCTACTTTATCACGAATCTGCATAAAACCCATTACATCCTGAACATTTTCAGTTGTTGGGGTCTGCCACCTTGCTTTGCCCCAGTCAGGATATTATGGTATAAGCCATTATGAGCAATACTGACAATGGGGCAGAGGGTAATAGAGGGGGTGGGCAGAGTGGAAAGGAATGAGAAGATTGGAAAGGGGGAAAGCAGTAATGAGTGAAAGTGAAAAACAGGTAAGGGTCACAAAACCTGTTTCTCTCTCCACAGATGTTGTCTTGGTTAGCTGAGCATTTCCAGCATTTTCTTTTTATATTTCACATAATTGAAGGGTTTATGTTAGAAATATTTTTAAAACTGTACGGCTTCAGGTTGTGGACAGTAGATGGCAGGCATTTCATTGTTCATTCCTTACTTCTTTGGTGCTTTCATCTACAGTTTGTTAAATGCTTTTGGAGATATTTCTAAGAGATAGCAAAGTGTAAAACATGCAGAAAGTTTTTCAATAGGAGGTAGCCACCATGAGGCTTTCATGAGAACATAGAACAGCACAGAACCCGAAGGTCATTAATTTTCCACTCAATAACTTCCAAAATCATGCTCAGGGCAGAAGCCTTATGGGCTTACAAGGAATTTTCATCAATCTAAGTTATGGTACAGTGTCACCCATTCGGGGAAAGACTATTGAACACCATTTCAGATTTAAATTTCACCATAAACATACTTACTAGTTTTTGTATTTGACAAATAACTCTTCTACTTCCATTTCTTCTCCAGACTCAGTCTGAAATCACAAGCACATTTTAGAATCTGATGGCAACACAACCGTTTGTCACTGTCATTTAAATCTCCAGGCAATACACTGTAAAGTGGTTAGGGACATAGTTGTAATGTGCTTAAGTAGAATTAGAATGCAAAGAACACCAAAAAGTTTCCTTCGGCAGGGATTACTTTCTTTCTCCCCCCTCACCCACCCCCCGCAATACCCCTACAAAAAGCTATCAGTTCCAACCACTCTGCTTACTGTGTCAACCAACTCATGAATCATTTTATCTCCTCCTTAACCACCAGCTACTTCATTCACAATAACCTGACCTCGACCTGGCTTCCTGCCAAACCCACAGCGTTAAGCAGATGCCAAATGTACCATTTCCTGAGGCAGCAGCCAGTTTGCAGCTGCACTACTGGAAGCCACATGTATTATTGTTGGCAATCTTAAAAACTAATCTCAAAAAGTGTGACAATTTAAAATGTAGCCCCTATTTTACCAGTGAAAATTTAAAACTGAAACAGAAGCTAATAAACTCAATTATGTATTATTGTTTTCAGGATAGGGTACATTTTACATTGATGCATTTTCAGTATCATTCGTAGTACAAAATTGCAATCAATCCATATAAATCAGCCACCACTAAAAAGATCCAAATATGCTCAGATTTTGACCTGCTACTGTTACACGGCTGCCAACTGTTCCTGGCAGATCAAAAATCTATACTTCAGGTTGAAAATTGAGAATTATGAAAAGACCAGTTAGTCAATCACTCTCCATCTGCTAAACTTTAAAGCAAGAAAATGTTAATACTTACAGTTTTCTTCACTAGTCGCATGCTCAAGATCTTTTCGGTAACTGGACCAGCTGCAGATTCCTAAAAAAAAATTAATAACAAAGACTGCAGAAAATCTGATTATATACATACATGAATGCTTATAATCACATGCTCCTTCCAAACAACCTCACAGGTGGCTTTGTAGCACCACAGTCTGAAAATCTGAATAAATTGGCCATATGTACTCCTTGCAAGGAAATAAAGCAATGGATTTGAGGGAAAGGGTATTAAACATTTAGAAAATTGGAACAGAACAATTTTTGCATGTGATTTTCCAATTAGTTAAGAATCTAGTCAACTATCAAAATTTAAATCACTGGTATATAAATCGGTTTAAAATCAGTAATTTTTAATCACAATGGCAGTTTGCTTCATTCTTTAGGCCAGCCTTTTAGATGGTTTCCTTGTATAATTTGCACATTGCAGTAGTTCTTATGAAGGAAGTGGTTTGCATCAAAATACTAAGTATGTCGTAAACTTGCTCAGTGCTACACCAAATAATGTAGAGTATCTATGGGTTATATTTAAACAAACTGCCAAAATAACTTGGAGTTAGTACTTATTGTTTGAGATTTTCAAATCCTGCATATAAACAATTCCAACAACTCCCAACAGCATTCAATCTCGTGTCAGCCACTCAAAGAAACAATTATATCCTACCATAGAATATCTTTTATGCTATTTTTTTGTAATGGCACACTCACTATAGAACATTCTAGTTAGAACCAAAGACTAAAAGATGAACCAGAAAGAAAATATTATTTAGCAATAAATTCAAGTTTGTTTCCTTCCTGAATCAAACACCATGCAGTGAAATATACTCACATGGTAGGAAATTATTGCTCAGGCCCTTGATAGGTCAACACAGACATTCATTCTATTTTATTTACAGGAGTCTTTTTTGCACATATCTACTTTTATTTGATGGGGGGGGGGGGGGTTAAAAATCTGAGATTTGACTCAAATAGATTTAAATGTACTTTTATAATATGCTGATTTTGGCAGTGTTTAGGGCTTGTGAGGTAAGAAATACAGAAAAAGATCATGGAATAGGCACAGTAAACTCAATTCTGCTCCTGAACTAAACACAGCTGCAATTAGGGTCCACTCCTTACAGAAAACACACTTGTTACTGAAGCAAAAAAGAGCTGCAGAAATACTTGCATTCAGTTGGGTTTTAAGTCCACAAGGTAGGAAGGAAAGAAATTTGTATATTTTCTAGTGCCCTTTAAAACCTCAGGACATCCCAAAATGCTTTATTGCCAATGAAGGGCAATCACTGTTGTAACGTAGGAATAGTGACAGCTAATTAGCTGCCACAGCAAACTTCCAGTTACAGAAATACAATGGCCAGATGATCTATTTTAGTGTCACTTGAGGGACTGTTAGCCACGAGAGAGAGAATGTCTTCTGCTTCCAAAGAGACTGTTAACGCTGGAAAGGCAAGGTGGTATATGACCAGCATTTTAAATCAAAGGATTATCTATTGCTGCAAGAGATCATCTTGAACTCTGGCTCTAAGACATATCATCAATTCTGCAGACACTGTCTGTGATTTAATGGAATCTGTCAGAGTGGCCACGAATGGGAGGGGTGTGGGGTGGGGGAGAAGGAGAAAAGAGAGGGGGGGGGGGGGGAGAGAGAGAGAGGGGGGGGGGGAAGAGAAGAGAGAGAGAGAGAGAAAGAAGGAATCAGATAGAGACGGGAAATACCCACTTCCAATTCTTGCCTTCCACCAAACTATCCTCAATTTAGTGGAGAGTGGGGGACAGCTCAACGCAGGAATCCTACCCGCTGACAGCAGAGTGTCAATGAGGCTTATTAATGAGTACTTAGAGCCAATTATCCCCAAGCTTACTGGAATTGAATGGTGGCTCAGGGATTTAATAAGATGTGCATGGGTCTCCCATGGCTCCCAAAGATCAACCAGCAAACCTAGTTGGGTTTGTCTGTGGCCTAGTAGGAGCGAGGGAGGGGTCTCTCATTAACAGGCACTCTGCCCAATCAAAGGCCCCAGGCTTTGGAAGTGAGGGTAGTGGGGGGATTGCTGAAAGCTACATCTATCTCCCCTGCTGTTCCCTCAATAGGGACCCCCTCATCTCTCTCTCTCGATCCCACAATAATCCCTGAAGTTCGCAGTATTGCTGGCAGCATCCATGGCTCCCAATGGTGCTGCCAACAATGGACAGCTGCTAGCCTCTGATTAACCAGAAGCTTTCTGTCCTATTGGCAACTAGATGAGGTGGGAAGTCCAAAGGTAGCCAGTTAAGTGCCTGAGTGCACTTAAATTACTTTAAGCATCCTAGACAGAAGCAACATCCCGCTACCCGCCCCCCCCACCCCCGATATTGACAACTAATATTTGATGCATTTCGGGTCTTAAATAACAGAACTTAAACCAATGTCTTGAGGTAGTCCTTTAAAGAGTACTAACCTTGCACTTCAAAAAGGGATCCCTTATGGAAGTTTGTAACCAGTGTTGGAGCTACACAAAATGAGTTTGCTCACCCACCAGAACGGCAGGACCTTTCCAACATAGGTTCCCATTCAGTTCCTTCCATCCACTTTTCATGCCCTCTTTTATCACTACATTTTCAGCTCATTAGTTCCTGCCTTTAGCTGCATCATGTTTCAACCAGCAGCCTGTAATCATCACCACCAGTAAATGCAACATGTGGCCTACATTCCTCACCTACAAATGATGGTCTAAAAGACATCTGAAGTTTGCTGTTCTGCAGCACTACACAGATCTCATTCCTTGTCCTTTTCATCTTCCTTCCATCCATCAGCTTCCACTCTAGTAACCACTGCTTTTCATCATTGTCATCTTTCCAGCCCATACCACAATCTGGATGTTTCCTCCAACTGGAACATCATAACCAACCAGCTTTCCTTAGCATATCAATTCCCATCCAAAAGGAACAAAGGTGAAATGATATTGAGAGAGTCGGGACAATTAAAAATAGAGGAAAAGAGAACCACAAAGAGGAAGAGAATCCAAAGGGCCAGGTACAACAAGGGAAAAAAGCTGCAATATACATACAATAACAGAGAATGTATGCTGACATATTATAACTATTGCCACAGAACATTTACTGGTAATGCAACATTCAAAGCATGGAGAAAACTTAATGTACATATTAACCTTATTTCTCATGTCATGATGTTTGAGAAAGGCTTTTGTCACGATTGTAAATTAAAATTGGCGAGTGAGTTACAACATCCCTTTTCAAAATGCATTGAAAGCATGGAAGTCAGGTTGTTGACAATGCATAAATCGATGTTACAGAATTAATGACACTGATACATGGTGAGGTGGTAAGCATTTCAATGGTACAAAACTATTGTATATTGGAACTTATTAGCAAAAAGAAATGTTCTTTTTGCAGTTCCAAATGCTGTCCACCGAGTGCCACTGTGGAGCACCGTTTGTTTAACCAGCAGCCATGTTATTGGGTAGTGGGTTATCGTTGATATTTGCTTACAACGTCAGTTGCAAATAAATCAAGTACTTCTCGTTTTTAAAAATGAAAAGCACAAAAAAGTGATAAAACAAGGGAAATAATGCATTAAGCACAGAAACTTAATAAAAACATGAGTGCATGTTTAAAGTCAGCTGATAATTTTAACAATGGTGGTAGCCAGATAATGGTTTTGCTCCAACAATGCAGACACTAGTTGTTTCATGTGAATTCATCAGGCTTTAGCTGTGAGTGATGGGTAACTAGCTCAGTATGATACAAAGTACTCAAAGGGCTTAATGATATGCACTTCTGTAACCGGAGTACACAAAGTTCTAACATGCAACAAATTTTCTGATTAGGATAAATAAAATTGTTCATACATCATTTCACCCAAGTCAAAGGGGGAAAATCAAAATGCTTGATTAGTCATATTTATACCTCACTTCTGAAATACAAAACTCAAAATATTTCAACTCATTAACTTAAATTGTTAATAGTCACAGACTTATGACCAATACCTGTTCGGACTGTGAAGTGCTTAATGGTGAATCTTTTCCTGCGTCGTCATCATCAGATATTTTAAATTCTAGGTCTTCCGTATATCGCTTTCTTTTCACTTGTCGACTAGAGCGGCGCTTCTGAAAAAGAGTATGGAATTTGTTAACAAAAACTTAGCTATAATACATTCTGGAAAGTTAGCAATGTTTGGCTGTCGACTTGATTCCAGTGAGAATTCAGAAAATTGAAAACATGCATGTACAAGCAAACAACTGGCTTGTGCATAAACTGTATGCTTAAGATGCTGGCGATGGAATAGACATAACAGAGTTCAGCTACAACATCGATTATGTGCAACATAAATGTGGTTTAATATCAGTCTTGGAGCATCTCTTACTGGACTAATGCAAGAGCAAAATACTGCAGCAATGCTGGAAGTCTGAAATAAGAATAGGAAATGCTCGAAATACTCACCTGGACTGGCAGCAGCCGTGGAGAAAGACAGAGTTGATGTTTCAGAGTGCAAATGAAAGATTATTTACCTGAAACATTAAACTCTGTCTCTGCACAATGCTGCCAAATCAGCTGAGTATTTGTAACATTTTTGGTTCTTATTTCTAACTCGATTAGATTTGGGAAAAAAATTCTTGCCAGTTAATGCTATTATTACTCTCAAGTGGCCACTGACAAACTTTGAATTATAAATCTAATAGGGAATTCCAAAGAAACTTCTTTACACTCAGTGGTAAGAATACACCACCAAAAGTGAGAATCACAGCACAGATGTATTTAAAAGGAAGCTAGATGAACAGAAGGTTAAAAGGAATAAAAGGTTATGCTGACAGGGTAAGAAAAAGAGGGGAGGGAGGAAGCTTCTGTGGAGCACAAATACCATAGTTTGTACTGTAAATTCTACATAATCAGTTATTTTTAAGCTGTAGGCTCAGCTCATAGGAACTGAGCCTACACATCTTTATAGCAGAGAGATGAGTAATTTCTATACTGGACACAAGACAAAAAGTGAACAATGGTGTAAACTCACCTGGACACCCGAAACAAAAATGTTAAAATAAAATGCATCAGTTATTGTTACAAGTATGAGGTTTCATAAGATTATGTTTTGGGACTTGTGATGATACTGTACTAATAATATATTTTATGTTTGGGGGACTGCTTTAAGAATCGGTGTTTTTCTGCAAGGGAGTTGATTTGTTTGCAATGAATGCACAGATGCTGAGAAAGTAGGATAATAATTCATCTTAGCTAGGAATGTGTTACTTTGTACAGTCAATGCACAAGTTCTCCTGGGCTTTCAGACTAGGTTGACTGAATCCTTGTGATTAGGTTAATGGGGAGCTAGGCTTGTAGCAGAAAAAACAGTTTCATTTTCATTTAAAAAAAGGCAATTGCTGGAGACGACTGGTTAAAGATAGCAGCCTTCTAGCAGTTTTCTCTCTACAAAGCTATTAACTGAAGTCAGAGCAAGTTTACTTGGATTTGCTAACTATATTTAAAGTGGAGTTTAAGTCTACAAGAGAAATATTGCTTAATGGAATTGACTAGCGGTAAGTTGGCAGTTAAGTTTTTTTTTTGCATGTTTAAAGATTGTTCAATGGTTAAGAGTTAAGTTGTTTCATTTTGTTAGAGATGCATTTATGCATGTGTTATGAATAAAGCTTATTTTGATAAAAGGATCCCTAATTTATTAGTGGAATCACTCCCGATGTAAATAGAAATATTGTTGGGGGTCTAGCCTGGTTTCATATAATACTTTGGGGTTTCTGATCTGACACCTGAACAGATTTGTCTTTTTTTAAACTTACGGTAATATGGAGGAATGAAGGGGAATTTTTCTGATAAGCCTGGATGGTTTGGGTTTTAAAGATTCAAAGGGGTCCCAGTTGTTTTACTGGGAATAAAGTCCAAGATGTTCACACCTATAAACAATGACCAAAGTATACATGCTATCATGGACAGACTGTTAGTTTTCAAAGTCCCAAGGCGTTAGGAATGTTGAGTTTCATCACATTATACGTTATGCTACATATTTAGTTTCAAGGTAGAATGATATTGGGAGTCGAAACGAAAGCTACTTATTGTGTCTACACAGGTAGAAGGCCCATGTGTTTTACATTGTCACTAAGAGTGTAAATATCTATGGGAAGTCACTAAGATTGGGTTGCAGGTTGTTTTCCTAAAAAATTCACTAAACTTCACAGACAAAATTAGTCTGCGAGAATTCAAAAGAAGGAGCAAGAGCTGAGAAATAGAGGCAGTAAGTCTCAGTGGTTCACCATGCAAGAGTGTGTGTGAGAGAGCGCACATTCAAATTGGAAGAGACCAGAATTGTGAGCAGGGGTCAAAATAATTTTATTTTTGGGGACTCTGAGAAAGTTAGCTAGCTTAATTTTATTAAGGGCTACTTTTTAATTTTCAGGGCTGTAGACATCTCAGTCACTCCAATCTGCAGCTGCTACACACTCACTGTTATAGTCCATTTTTAATGGAAGAGATGCAGAGGAACACCATGGCATTCCATTTTGCTCCAGTCTTTATTGTCTTGGTTATAACTGAGCTTTTTCTCATGAGTTTCCAATGGTGAGCCTCGGTAATCTCAGATATTAAACACTCAAATTTACCACTGCGAGTCACTAACAATGACAGGAGCAGGAATCATAGGCTGATTTTTCTCCCTCTCACTAGTCAAAGGATGCAAAACATAATCATACCATCCCTACCAACATCTCAGCCAAAATCAGCCACTCCAGCACATTTATCCACCAAGACACAACCAGGTTAAGAAATAGATTTATCACCAGATTCACCAGAGGATCCAAAATGCCATTAGAAACGAATTCACTATGTCAGGTAAAACAAAATAAAATTAATTCCATTATAAGAGAGACTTTTGGTTCCATGTAACTGTCATAAGATATGATGAAAAGACATTGGTGAGAAACAATCACATTTTAGGAAGTAAATACTACTCTCAAAGCGAAGCCAAATCAATTTGTTCAAATTATCAGAGGAACTCTGTTATTATCACAGGACTTAAATGGGATGGACCTTCCCTCTGCTGACTGCTGCCCAATGCATTCCCAGTGCAGGCAGCGCCCCCGGGCCTGCATCCAACCTTGTTGGGTTTTCAGCCATTTCCTCCATCTTTTATTGCTTCTTCTCCTATGTCTTCCCGAGGGTGTCAAAGTTTGATGGTTGAACAACTTGGACTTGTCATCCAGGATGCCTGCTCCTCAACCTCCATTAACAGGTTCCTTCCCTCCCATCCTTCCTGTTCCTCCAATCATAGATACTGTCCCTGGAAGCGCAAGAGGGAGGGAACATTTGATTGGAGGAGTTGGAGCAACCAACTTGGGAGAGAAAGAATCTGTGATTGGAGGAGTAGTCACCCACAGATTCTACCCCTCCCAAGCTCACTCCCCCTCCAATCATAATTTGCATTATCCTCCTGCTCTCTATGAGACACCTGCGCCTGTAATTATTCAGCCGTTTGTACAGAGCAGCCATAATTTAAAAAATATGTACCGAGGGGACTGTTTTTGAATTATTTGCCCCAGTCTTTGATTTTTCACAGGCTATTAATGGGGTTTTGCCTGTTGACCTCATGTATTTTGAATCCAGGTCATAGGAATTTAAAAGAAAGCTGGAAGATTTGCCTAGCTTTGGCTCCAGAGAGGGACCTCCAGGGTAAACCACACTGCAAAAGTTAGTTTGAGGAATAGAAGGCATCCATCCAGTTGAAAAAGGAAAAGGGACCTCAGAATCACTTTTGACTGGTTCCTGGAAATAGAGTAAAAACTCACCATGGAGCGAGACTTTCAGTTGGGTTAACGAATTAATAAAGGAAGTTTTCTATAGTTTTGAGCATAAGTTATGAAATAGTGCTTAGTCAATGTTGCTTTTAGTTTCTTAAAGTAAAAGTCTTAAATCTTGTCGTGCAATTACTTTAAATGGCCATTGGGAATTCAGTCCAAAGATATGCAAGTTAGGTGGATTAGCCATGCTTCTCTGCTTCTTAGTGTCCCAAGATGTGCAAGTTAGGAGAATTAGCAGCGTAAATATGTGGGGTCATGGGAATAGGGCTGGGGAATGGGCCCGAATAAGATACTCTGTCGGAGATTTGATGCAGACTTGATGGGCCAAATGACCGCCTTCTGCACTGTAGGGATTCTATTAAATTTCTTTTTAAAAATTACTCTGTCTCTAGGATGATCATAATCTGTTCTTTCAACTTTCTACACACCTTTCCCAGTTGACTGGATGACCTGCTACACATTTTGCCCCAAAGTAATTAAATGGCTATCTGCCCGAAGATGCATTGTGATATGACCGTCTCACCAACTATGGAAAATTACACTTTTAGAAACTGCCCTTGTTCCTGACTTTTAACTTAACCAATCTGTGCTCAATTCTATGGGGGAAGTCAGACATTTGAGAAAGGGTGTATAAATAAGATATCTTCAGAGTGGAATGGTGGCATATACTGGAATACCCAATACCTTGTATTACCACCAGTTTGATAACCGTAAACAATTATAACTGTAAATACAAATCTAGTCACTTATCAAGGATATACAAAGCATCAAAGATAAATCGAAAGGTTAATGATACTGCACACTAAATTACAGCACAAACCACATGCTCTTCCATAATCTCTCTACTACACCAAGCAAAACAATAAAAAATTCTTATAAGTAAGCCAGTAAGTGCCAGAGATTAAACTTGGATTTTAATAGCAACATTAGTATATGCTTTATAGGATGACGAAAGGTGCTGAACCATTGCACTGCAGTTAGAGGTAACCAAAGGCTTGGTTAAAAAACAGGAATATATATAAATATAGACACAAATAGTGCGCATACCCGATAGGGATTTGGTGATAAAAGTGAGGATTTTAAATTCAATCCATTGGAAGAAAGGGAGCCTATGTAGGTGCAAGACCTGATATGTTGGTTGAGTTTTAGATCTGTTTTAAGTTTAAAAATGATTGAAGATAGAAGTTGGAAGTCATAAAATTAGACTTAAGGGCTTCAAGAATGGTGTTGGTGGGTACTGAATAGGGTTGGACAGGACAATCTAATGAACAATCAAAATGGAAACATTTATTTGCAAGTGTTCAACAGAATTGATCATTTAGAATAATGGATAAATTGAATAAATTAGGTCATATGTTACAGATTTAATTTATATTGGACTACTGCACAATCTTGTAAATGGGTTTAACAAACTCCAATCTAGTTAATTACCACCCTAATTGCCTATTCTTAAATTATTAGCCAAGAGGTGAAGGTGTACTTGACAGTACTGGTCCATTTTCTGCTCACGGATGCTCGGTTTGCATTCTGCCAGGAGTGGATGGCTCCAAACCTCATTATAAACTTGGCCCAAACATGGACAAGAGATCTGAATTTCAAAAGCGAGACAATGGTGCGCCAAGAAGCCCTAGTAAAACTGAAGCGAGTGGGAATCAGGCAGAAAATTCTCCATTGGCTGGAGTCATACTGAATATAAAGGAAGACTGTTGGGGTGTTGGAGATCAATCATCTCAGACCCAGGACATCACTGCGGAGTTTCTTAGGCTAGTCTCATAGATCCAATTATCTTGAGCTGCTGCAATAACCTCCCCCGCCCCAACCACACAGCCCAAGGTCAGAAGTGGATATTCTTGTTGATCATTGCAATATTAAGTTCCAGTCACAACTCCATGCCCACATGCAACAGGTCTGGGACCATGTCCAGGCTTGGGCTGCAAAGTGTCAAGTAACATTTGCACAAAGAGGCAGGCAAAGATCATCACTGAGCAGAAAGAATTTAATCATTTCCTCATGATATTCAATGGCATTACCATTGTGAACCCCACAAACATCATTCAGGGATAACCTTTGACCAGAAACTCTCAGGACCAGCCATATTAATACTGTGGCTACAAGAGCACGACAAAGGCTGGGTACTTTGCAGCCAATGATCCACCGCCCGATTCCCAAAGCTTGTCCATTATCCAAAAGCACAATGACAACTTGAGACAAGATTATAAACTTGGGAATTTGGTAAGTGAGGGAATCTGGTGTAGTGAGGGAGGTGTTGTTCTGACATTTTACAAAAAAACCAACGGTGAGAGGGGGAGCCTGGGATTAGCAGTGGGATGAGAGAGATGAAGCTCTGAAGTATAAATTGGGTAAGCAGGTAATTGAGTGGTTGGTGAGTATCTCTCTATAAACTGGGGCAGTAGTTTAAATTGGTACTGAGATGACAGAAATCTTGTGTTGAATGTATAGCTTAATTAGTTAAACCACGATAAAAGTATATATAATAGTTGAGTGATATTTCTAAACCCAAATAAAGATGACAGGGCAGTTGATGTGGAATAGCTGTAACACCTGGGAGCTAGTGGACAAATCTGTACTCCATAGCAATCAGCCAAGGGGAGGTGTGGGAAAAATGGGTTTTGATTCATAGGGCACTGGCGCTAATACTGGAGAAAGGAGTTGTTGTACCTTCACCTGAACTATGCTGGGATAAGGTGAACTGTATAAGGCTGTAGAGAGGGCTGTAAAGTACAGAATACTGCAGTATAGAGGTATCTAGGTGCCCTCATACCTTAGTCACAAAAGTCAGCAAGTAATTAGGAGAGTAAATGGAATATCGGCCTTTATTGCAAGAGGGATGGAGTATAAAAGTAGGGAAGTCTTGCTACAAGGACATTAGTGTGTAGTTTTGGTCACATCACTTAAAGAGACATATCTGCTTCCGAAGCAGTTCAGAGAAAGATCACTTGGCTAATTCCTGGGGTGAGGGATATGTCTTATTTGAAAAGGTTGATCAAGTTGGACGCATACTCATTGGAGTTTAGGAGAACAAGTGGTAATGCGATTGAACAAAAGATTGAAGGGGCTTGACAAGGTTCATTCCAAGAATGAACATATTTTCGAAAAATTCCAATTATACCGTGAAAGTGCACTCATTAAAGGAAATCAATCAGAACAAGGGGAATGGAATATAGAAATAGGGAAATTTTGCTGCAGCTGTACAGGATCTTGGTGAGACTACATCTGGAATACTGTGCATAGTTTTGCTCTAATTTGAATAAAGATATCTGTATTTGAAGCAATCCTGAGGGGGTTCATTCAGCTTGTTCCTGGGATGAGGGGCTTATCTTATGAAGAAAGGTTGAACAGGTTGAGTCTATACCATTAGTGTTTAGAAGAATGAGAAGTGGTCTTACTGAAACATTTGCGATTCTGAGGGGACTTGATAGGGTAGATACTAGGGGACATGGTTTAAAAATTAAAGGTCTAAAACAGAGATTATTTATTTTCTCAGAGGGTCGTTAACAAGCGGAATTCTCTTCCCCAGAAAGCAGTGGAGACTAGGTAATTGAATTTATTCAAGGCTGAGATGGACAGATTTTTGATAGACAAGAAATCAAGGGTTACGAGAGGTAGACACAATATGGAGTGGAGACCACAACCAGATCAGCCATAATCTTATTGAATGGCAGAGCAGGCTCCCGGAGCTCAATGGTCTACCCCTGCTCTCAAGTCCCATGTTCTTAATCTATCCACCTAACTGAAATCCCTCAGCCTCGGAACTGTTCTTGTAAACCTTTTTGTGCACCTACTCTAATACTTTCACATCCTTCCAAAAGTGTTGTGCCCAAAATTGGGCGCAATACTCTAGCTGGGGCCGAAACAATATCTGACAAAGGTTTTCTCTAATTTGCTTGTACTTTTGAACTCTATGCCTCTATTTATAAAACCCAGGATACAACATGCCTTATTAACTGCTTTCGCAACCTGGCACCTTTAATAATTTGTGCACATATACCCCAGGTCACTCTGCTCCTGCACCCATTTAGAATTTCACCCTTTAGTTTATATTCCCTTCCCTCATTCTTCCTACCAAAAAACATCATTCCACCCTACTCCACATTTAATTTGCCAAGTCTCCGCCCATTCCACCTGCCTATGTCCTCTCAAAGTCTATCATTCCCCTCACAGTTCAGAATACTTCCAAGTTTGTATCGTCACCTGCAAAATAAATATGTTCAAGAAAAGCAGTGATCTTAGTACTGAACCCCAGGGAACCCCACCATAAACTTTCCTCCAGTCAACAAACAATTGTTCATCACAGCTCTGTTTCCTGCCACTCGGCTAACTTTGTATACATGCTGCCACTGTACCACTTATCCCATTTACTTCATCTGCTACAACTCTTGGAATTAGGGTTATTTACTTTAGGTAAATCTAGTTTTAGATGGGTTACTTCTGAAGTTTTTAGGAAGCAGGAACAGAATACAGTTTAGTTAGATAGATTATTTGAAATGGATAGATTTGACAGGGCAGGAAGTCACACCTATAAAATCAGTAAGCAGAGTTGAATTTTTTGCCAGGAAGTATTTACTTTAGAAGTGATCATTCAAATGTTGCAGTTGCTGGTCAGCATGAGATCACTGCAGTCCTTTAAAAGGAAATTGGAGAAGTTCGGAGATAACTCCTCCAATTAGAACATAGAACAGTACAGCACAGAACAGGCCCTTCGGCCCACGATGTAATATGACACAGTGTCTGGAAAGGCTCAGTAGACCAAGGTCCACCACACTACGAAAACAAAAAGGGACGGTCAATAGGGAATTAAAGGTGCTATATTTAAATGCCCGCAGTGTCCGGAACAAGATAGATGAGCTTGTGGCCCAGATTGTGACTGGCAGGTATGATGTGGTAGGCATCACAGAGACGTGGTTGCAGGGGGTTCAGGACTGGCAGTTAAACATCCAGGGATTCACAACCTATCGAAAAGACAGAGGGGTGGGTAGAGGGGGCGGGGTTGCCTTGTTAATTAGAAATGAAATTAAATCAATAGCACTAAACGACATAGGGTCAGACGATGTGGAGTCTGTGTGGGTAGAGTTGAGGAACCACAAAGGCAAAAAAACCATAATGGGAGTTATGTACAGGCCTCCTGACAGTGGTCAGGACCAGGGGCACAAAATGCACCACGAAATAGAAAGGGCATGTCAGAAAGGCAAGGTCACAGTGATCATGGGGGATTTCAATATGCAGGTGGACTGGGTAAATAATGTTGCCAGTGGACCCAAAGAAAGGGAATTCATTGAATGTTTACAGGATGGCTTTTTGGAACAGCTTGTGATGGAGCCCACGAGGGAACAGGCTATTCTGGACTTAGTGTTATGTAATGAGCCAGACGTGATAAAAGATCTTAAAGTAAGGGAACACTTAGGAAGCAGTGATCATAATATGGTAGAATTCAGTCTGCAATTTGAAAGAAGGAAGGCAGAATCAGATGTGAAGGTTCTACAGTTAAATAAAGGTAATTACAGGTGCATGAGGGAGGAACTGACAAAAATCGACTGGAAGCAGAGCCTAATGGGAAAGACAGTAGAACAGCAATGGCAGGAGTTTCTGGGAGTAATTGAGGACACAGTGCAGAGGTTCATCCCAAACAAAAGAAAGGTTATCAGAGGGGGGATTAGGCAGCCATGGCTGACAAAGGAAGTCAGGGAATGCATCAAGGCAAAAGAGAGAGCCTATAATGTGGCAAAGAGTAGTGGGAAGTCAGAAGATTGGGAAGGCTATAAAAACAAACAGAGGATAACAAAGAGAGAAATAAGGAAGGAGAGGATCAAATATGAAGGTAGGCTAGCCAGTAACATTAGGAATGATAGTAAAAGTTTCTTTAAATACATTAAAAACAAACGGGAGGCAAAAGTAGACATTGGGCCGCTCCAAAATGACGCTGGTAATCTAGTGATGGGAGACAAGGAAATAGCTGAGGAACTTAATAAGTACTTTGCGTCAGTCTTCACAGTAGAAGACATGAGTAATATCCCAACAATTCAGGAAAGTCAGGGGGCAGAGTTGAATATGGTTGCCATCACAAAGGAGAAAGTGCTAGAGAAACTAAAAGGTCTGAAAATTGATAAATCTCCGGGCCCAGATGGGCTACATCCTAGAGTTCTAAAGGAGATAGCTGAAGAAATAGTGGAGGCGTTAGTTATGATCTTTCAAAAGTCACTGGAGTCAGGGAAAGTCCCAGAGGATTGGAAAATCGCTGTTGTAACCCCACTGTTCAAGAAGGGAACAAGAAAAAAGATGGAAAATTATAGGCCAATTAGCCTAACCTCAGTTGTTGGCAAAATTCTAGAATCCATCGTTAAGGATGAGATTTCTAAATTCTTGGAAGTGCAGGGTCGGATTAAGACAAGTCAGCATGGATTTAGTAAGGGGAGGTCGTGCCTGACAAACCTGTTAGAGTTCTTTGAAGAGATAACAAATAGGTTAGACCAAGGAGAGCCAATGGATGTTATCTATCTTGACTTCCAAAAGGCCTTTGACAAGGTGCCTCACGAGAGACTGCTGAGTAAAATAAGGGCCCATGGTATTCGAGGCAAGGTACTAACATGGATTGACGATTGGCTGTCAGACAGAAGGCAGAGAGTTGGGATAAAAGGTTCTTTCTCAGAATGGCAACCGGTGACAAGTGGTGTCCCGCAGGGTTCAGTGTTGGGGCCACAGCTGTTCTCTTTATATATTAACGATCTAGATGACGGGACTGGGAGCATTCTGGCCAAGTTTGCCGATGATACAAAGATAGGTGGAGGGGCAGGTAGTATTGAGGAGGTGGGGAGGCTGCAGAAAGATTTAGACAGTTTAGGAGAGTGGTCCAAGAAGTGGCTGATGAAATTCAACGTGGGCAAGTGCGAGGTCGTACACTTTGGAAAAAAGAATAGAGGCATGGACTATTTTCTAAACGGTGACAAAATTCATAATGCTAAAGTGCAAAGGGACTTGGGAGTCCTAGTCCAGGATTCTCTAAAGGTAAACTTGCAGGTTGAGTCCGTAATTAAGAAAGCAAATGTAATGTTGTCATTTATCTCAAGAGGCTTGGAATACAAAAGCAGGGATGTACTTCTGAGGCTTTATAAAGCACTGGTTAGGCCCCATTTGGAGTACTGTGAGCAATTTTGGGCCCCACACCTCAGGAAGGACATACTGGCACTGGAGCGGGTCCAGCGGAGATTCACACGGATGATCCCAGGAATGGTAGGCCTGACATACGATGAACGTCTGAGGATCGTGGGATTATATTCATTGGAGTTTAGGAGGTTGAGGGGAGATCTGATAGAAACTTACAAGATAATGAACGGCTTAGATAGGATGGACGTAGGGAAGTTGTTTCCATTAACAGGGGAGACTAGGACGCGGGGGCACAGCCTTAGAATAAAAGGGAGTCACTTTAGAACAGAGATGAGGAGAAATTTCTTCAGCCAGAGAGTGGTGGGTCTGTGGAATTCATTGCCACAGAGGGCTGTGGAGGCCGAGACGTTGAGCGTCTTCAAGACAGAAATTGATAAATTCTTGATTTCTCGAGGAATTAAGGGCTATGGGGAGAGAGCGGGTAAATGGAGTTGAAATCAACCATGATTGAATGGTGGAGTGGACTCGATGGGCCGAATGGCCTTACTTCCGCTCCTATGTCTTATGGTCTTATGTTGTGCCGAGCTTTATCTGAAACCAAGATCAAGCTATCCCACTCCCTATCATCCTGGTGTGCTCCATGTGCCTATCCAATAACCGCTTAAATGTTCCTAAAGTGTCTGACTCCACTATCACTGCAGGCAGTCCATTCCACACCCCAACCACTCTCTGCATAAAGAACCTACCTCTGATATCCTTCCTATATCTCCCACATAATTGTTAATCAATCGAAATTTTGATGGATTACAGGCAATGGTCTGCAGAAGTTTGCTTGACTGCTTTAGGGCTTGAGGGGGGAAATATCCCAGCGATTTCCATGGGATTGGGCTTTTTTTGCCTCTACCAGAAGATAGCACAGGCAGTCCTCATTTTATGACTTTCGAGTTACAACGAACGGCATTTACAACGTTTATAAATTGACATCCCATTCCGACTTTACAACATCAGTTTCAACTTTATAATGCCGCACCAGCATATTCATACATGTGCACTGACATTTTGCACCACCGATATGTATTTCTGGACAGGTCAAACTGCCTTTATTAGGTTAGAAACAGGTATTTTATTCTGTTAAACTTTTTTGGCACAACCATTGCGATTTTAATGCATTTATACACTATATTGTGTTTAATATGCGCTCAGACTTGCAGAAGTTCAAGATTAAACAGTGATGATGGCTTTATTATATCCCGCACACTAACTGAGAAACTTGTGCTAAGACATGCAGGCATGAGTGATTTTGGCCTTACTTTAGGAACCAATTCCCCGTTTATATCATTGTTTCTATAGGAAAATTGGTTTCAACTTACAACCTGATTTTTAGGAACCCACCATATTGCAAAGTCAGAGGACTGCCTGCATGCTACATAGTGAGTTAACAGCTTGCAAGTGTAGCAATGATCAAGTGGTAGGGTTTTCCCTCAGCCTGTGCAGGTGGATATGGTCTTGATGATAATAGGATAAGTGTAGAATACTGGAAATACTGGATTAATCTGCATTGGTAATTAAATAGGATAGATCAGGACTTGTGCTGTAGAACCTGCCAGAACTAGAAGGTAGGCATATCTTCCACTGGAACTGAACACAAGGGCAGGGGGAGGAAGAAGCATAAGAAAGATAATCAAACAGAGTTCTGGAAAAAACTACAAAGAAGAAACCTAGTGGAAACTGTCTCAACAATTAATAACCAGAACAGAAGGCAAAAGAAATGCACAAAATGCTGGAATTAGCAAGCAGCCTCACCAGCACCCATGAAGAAAACACTGAGTGAAGCCCCAAATCTCAATCAGTTTTGACAAAGGATCCCCATCTCCTGCATATTTATTTCCAGCATTCTGTACCACTTAGACAATGGGAGAGAAAGCCAAGAGCTCAAATAGTACATTTAGTGTGAATGGTAGAGGATTGAATGGTATCCAGGTGAAGATGAGGAATTGAATTGATTTATTATAGTCACATGTATTGGGATAAAGTGAAAAGTATTTTCTTGCGCACAATGGAAACAGAACATACTGTTCATAGAGTACATAGGGAAGAAGAAAAGCATAGGGTACAGAATATAGTGTTGCAGATACTAATAGGGTGAGGAGAAACATCACCTTAATATGTAAAAGGACCATTCAAAAGTCTGATGGCAGCAGGGAAGAAGCTGTTCTCGAGTCGGATGGTATGGGTTCTACTTTTATATCTTTTTCCCAACAAGAGAGTATATCCGAGGTGCGTGGCGTCCTTGATTATGCTGGTTGCTTTCCCGAGGCAGCAGGAAGTGTAGATTGAGTCAATGGATGGGAGGCTGGTTTGCGTGATGCACTGGGCTACGTTCACAACTCTTTTTAGTTTCTTGCGGTCTTGGTCAGAGCAGCAGCCATACCAAGCTGTGATGCATCTGGAAAGAATGCTTTCTATTGTACATCTGTAAAAATTGGTGAGTTGTAGTGGACATGCTAAATTTCCTTAGCCTCTGAGAAAGTAGAAGCATTGGTGAGCTTTAACTATAACGCAGCGTGGAGGGACCAGGACAGATTTGTTGGTGATCTGAACACCTAGAAACTTGAAGCTCTCAACAATCTCCATTTCACCACTTTTGATGTAGACAGAGACATGTCCTCCACTACGTTTCCTGAAGTCAATGACTATCTCCTTTGTTTTACTGATATTGAGGAAGAGATTATTGTTGTCACACCATTTCACCAGATTCTCTATCGCCTTCCTGTATGCTGTCTCATCATTGTTTGAGATCCGACCCACTACAGCGGTATCATCAGCAAACTTGAAAATGGAATTTGGCCACACAGTCATAAGTGCATAAGGAGTATAGCAAGGGGCTGCGGCCACAGCTTGCGAGGCACTGGTGTTGAGGATAATTGTGGAGGGGGTGTCATTGCCCATCCTCACTGATTGCGGTCTTTGGGTTAGGAAGTTTAAGATCCAATCACAGAGGGAGGAGTCAAGCCCTTGGCCAGAGAGTTTGGAGACAGGTTGTGCTGGGTAATGGTTTTTTTGGGCTTGTTGGGAGGGAAAAACCAGACAGCTTCAAGTTTTTAGGTGTCCAGATAATCAACAACCTGTCCTGGTCCCCCCAGGCTGACACAATAGTTAAGAAAGCCCACCAATGTCTCTACTTTCTCAGAAGACTAAGGAAATTTGGCATGACAACTATGACTCTCACCAACTTTTACAGATGCACCATGGAAAGCATTCTTTCTCTTTGTAACACAGTTTGGTATGGCTCCTGCTCTGCCCAAGACCGCAAGAAACTCCAAAAGGTCGTGAATGTAGCCCAATCCATCGCGCAAACCAGCCTCCCATCCATTGGCTCTGTCTACACTTCTCGCTGTCTAGACAAAGCAGCCAGCATAATTAAGGATCCTATGCACCCGGACATTCTCCCTTGCACCTTCTTCTGTCGGGAAAAAGAGACAAAAGTCTGAGGTTATGTACCAACCGACACAAGAACAGCTTCTTCCCTGCTGCCATCAGACTTTTGAATGGACCTATCCTGCATTAAGTTGATCTTTCTCTACACCCTAGCTATAACTGTAACACTACATGCTGCACTCTCTCATTTCCTTCTCTATGAATGGTATGCTTTGTCTGTATACTTTTCACTGTCTACTAATACATGTGACAATAATAAATCAAATCAAAATCAAATGTTGTACTGTTTTTGGGAGTTGAAATGCAAAGTAACAGGAAGATAAGGATCATATTTGCAAACAAAATAGCGGCGTTCAACATTCATCCAATCTTCATTTGGTCTCCCAGCATTGACTAAGCTAAATCCAACAGAATACACTCAGTTGGAGGATGTGTAAATTATTGTCTCACATTAGAAGAGTATAGTCGCCCTGCATGGCGATATAAGAGAAGAGAATGGGTGTTATACTTCATACAGTTGTACGTGAAAATGTCAAAGAGTAACTAGGCAGAATCTTTTATGGCATCCACCTTGCTTCCCATATTGGTAATCCATCCCTCTTGCTGCCCTCAGGACATAATATTTGTTACCATATTCAGTTCTATTAAAATCATTTTCTGCTATGAACACACCCTCTTCACCAAGCCCATTTTCTGCTCTCTGAGACACTTCTCCACTGGATACACTTGCTTATTCTTCCACATCTCTGAATTTCTCTGTACAACTGTACCCTGCCTCAAACACACTCTCAGACAGTACATTCCAGATCCTAACCACTTGCTGTGTGTAAAATCTTGTGGCACCATTGCTTCTCTTGCCAATTACATTGAATCTGTGCCCATGGTTTCAAATCTTTCATCAATGGGAACAGTTTCTCCAGACCATCTCATCTCAAGCTTCTCTTCTCCAAGGAAAGCAATCCAAACTTCTCCAATCTTTGTAACTGAAGTTACTCATCCTTGGAACTGTTCTCCTTCATTTTTTCTGCACTGTCCAGAAGGCCTTCACATCCTTCATAAGAACTAGATGCAAGACTCCAGTTAGGACGGCACGGTGACACAGTAGTTGGCACTGCTGCTTCACAGCACAAGGGACACGGGTTCGATTCTGCTCTATGGGTGACTGTGTGTGTGGACTTTGCGTATTTTCCCTGTGTCTGCAGGAGTTTCCTCTGGGTACTCTGGTTTCCTCCCACAGTCCAAAGATGTGGTTAGGTGGATTGGCCGTGCTAAATGCATGGGGTTACAGGGTTGGACAGAGGGGAGGGCCTGAGTAAGCTGCACTTTTGAAGATTCAATGGGCCAATGGAAATTCAACTCAATGGGCCGAACAGCTTCTCTCTGCACTATAGGAACTCTATGAAGCCACACCAGTATTTTAAACAGGTTTATTATAACTTCCTTGCATTTGTACCCTCTGCTCCTATTGATAAAGCCCTGATGCTGTAAGCTTTATTAACTGCTCTTTCAACCGTTCCTGCCACATTCAATATATGCACCCAGATACCTCTGCCCCTGCATCCCCTTAGAATATCTCTTTGCATTCTTCTTGCCAGAATAAATCACTTCACACTTCTCTTCAAATTTCATCCAAAACATGGCACTTACAGTATAGCACTCCCTCAGAAATACATTGAAGTGTCAAACTAAATTACGTGTTTATGTTCTGGAGCAGGGTTTTATCCTGCAACCTTCTGTCTCAGCGGACAGTTCAACCACCAAACCAAATCAATGATTGTTGACAGGATTTATTTTTTGTTGGTTGCCCTCCCTAGGAAATTGAGCAGGTCAAAGTCAATGATAATAGCACACTGTATATGGTATAATGTAGAAGAAAATAACTTGATAGACCAAAATTAGGTATTCCTGCATATAGTGCAAGCCTTTTGTAGCGGGCTGATTTGATTTGTCTTGTTTAACTCACACATGTGATAATTCAAAGAAGGCAGCACCCAATGAAGAATATCGAGAGCGCACGCAAAGTAAATGCTTAAGTTTGGTGTTGAAGTCAAACTCGAGATATCGTACTGGTTCATTTGCATGACAGAAATCAACTTAGTTCAAACAAGTCACATTCTGGCAAATTAACTTGCATTTCCTCATGCACAATTCAAAAGAAAATTGGAAAAGGATATAACTGTCCACTATAACCAATGGAGCACGCATTACTTTTAATACATTTGCTTGGGGAAATAGACTTTAATGATTTTTATCCAGTTTTTTCAATTATTTGAACAAACGGACAATCAACTTTTCACAATACCACTTGTGATATAAAGCGGACAAATATAATAATGCCCTTAAATAAAAGCAAATACTGTTGGAAATACTAACATTGAGCATGCGTGGAAAAAGAAAATTGTTAACTTTTCTGTCTCCACAGATGTTGCCTGACCTTTGAAATATTCCCAGCATTTTCTGTTTATTGCAGTTTTCAAGCATTCACATTACTCTGCGTTTGTTCCCTTTATAATCTTTGTTTTCTTAAACACCAATTTTAGTAAGGTTTCCCATTTATTAACACAGACCACCTACAGTGGCGCAACTCATCACTTTGTTTTTACCTGATGAACATAACAGAAGTTAAAACAATGGTAACATGGGCCAGTACACTAAACTTTTAATTAGAAAATACATAAAGGTCATAATATACAAGCAATTATGTATTCTATATGCACAATTCGCAACCAAAATTTTAAATTTATACTTGGATAAATTAAGCTGCATTCACCTGAACTCCTAATTCATCCTCTTCCTGTGGAGATGGAGGTGGTGTTTTGTCCATATCTGAATTTTCAGGGGAAGATTCATGTTTCCTTTTACCTTTTTTCTTTCCAACAGTTGATTCTGGTGTGTTTTTCTTGTTGCTACAAAATATTAACATCTATCAGTATAAAGTTTAACGGTAAGCAAAAGTATTCATAATATTCCAAATAATACTTGAAAATTCTATTGGCTTCTTTTGAAATTGTATTTTGGCTCACAAAAATACCAATCCAACACATGAAATAGAAGGACAATCAATGGGTAAAATTAGGCAATTAGAAGCCTACTTACATTTCTGTTCTATGTTATTCCTACTTAATTGAACATTTGAGACTCTCAAAAATGTTAGATTAATCACTATAGGTGTAGCCAGCCATTTTTTCCAATCGTACAATTCCACATATAGTACAAGCCCTCTTCACTATTCATCTGAATACAACAGCTAAGACATCAAAGCTACCTGTGCTCACGGAACTGTACTCTGCAGAAGTTAACATCTTCGAGTAATGAAGAGAGCTTCCCAACCAGCTTGTAAGTTAAAACATTATTTGGGCACAGCATGAAGCTACAATATCGACAGAGCAAGTATATCACTGAAGTGCTGAAATTGGCTTTACCATTATTTGACTCCAATTGGATTTAAAAATCTTCCTGTGGAGTTCCCTTGGAAGGTGGCTATTCAACAGCTCCTGCTGCAAAAGATGTGCATGGGCATGGAGAGACTATTTAAGCATCACTTGGCTCTCATTTGACTAGCTTGATGATCCTCCTTGATGACTACCCAAAACTGACAACTTATGCAATGTACCAGAGCATAGCAGGCACTTTGGAAATGTATCCGAGAAAGAAAGGAGCTAGGGGTGGGGGAGTGCAGGAACTGGGATGGCAGAGGTATACTCACAAAAGGCAGGAAAATTCAAGAACATGCTGTGTTGCCAGTTCGAGCATCTATTGCCTCTTTCATTTAAAACTGAGAATGTGCCTGACAACAAAGTCAACATATTGCTGCAAGCAACAAAGATGGGCTAAGAGTGGGAAGAAAGTTCAAAAGTGAGAGTGATGAATGATGGATAGGGAAAAGGAAGATGGAGAGATGAAACACAGACATTAGAATTTAAGAGAATTTATTGGTGCCTTTCCCGATAATTTTTTGTGTGGAAAGCACTCCATTCAAATAGGTGAATACATTCAATATGCACAGACTGCATCTATTTGAATAATGAGAATCAATTTAATAGGGCTGGCATTAGTGCATGTTTGTGAACACAATGACGACAAAATTTGCACGATCCTTCAACTTCCCTGTGAACTAGTATCCCTTCCATTATTCCTGCCTATCTGATGGGAATCCCTTTAAATTCTCTCAATTTTCTCAGTCTCTCCTTACCTGACCCAGACCTCAATCCTCCTCTGTCCCCAGTTACCAAAGGACAGCTCTAACTTCTAAGCAAATCTCACCTTGAATGTAATGCTATCCATTGCCAGAAAAGGACAATTTTTAAATTAACAAAATTAATAGTTAAAATGCATATTTTCTAGGAATAGAAAACAACCTATTTAAATTGAGGTAATTGGGGTGTCATCTTATAAACATTATAAAGTGCAACAAACATTAAGGAGACAAAAAGCTCAGCACTGTGCAAAAAGCTCGGCGATGGACACAAATGGGGATAAAAGAATTGAAGAAAGAAAGTTACATCATGCAAAAGCAGAATTCAAATTTACACCTCAAGAATTATCATTCCTTCTTCAAAGGAAAAATTGTCAGCCCAGGAATTGAGATTGCATTATTTTATACCAGTTTTAATACATTCCATTCCATTTCCAATGGCTGAAAGAACTTTACAGATTAAGAGGCAACTCTGCGAGCGCTCACTGTTAAAATGTCTAAAATAAATCCAGTTAGAGTTACAAAGTAACACCAGTTCTATTGGCTTGTTTTTAGAAATATTCACACACAAGCAGTTCCTGTTACAATCAGCAGCCTTTGATCAAGTAATCCTCCATTTTGTAATTTCAAATCATTCAGGCACATTTAAAATAGCACAGCACAGGAAAAGGCCATTAGACCCACCGAGCCTACGTCCATTCCAATTCCACGCTCCTTCCCAAGAGATTTAATTCCTTTTGGAAAGCCAGTATTGAATATATTCCCACCAACCTAGGAGAGGCACTGCAATCCAAGGGTAGATAGTGACATAGTGGTAATATCACTCAGTTAGCAATCCAGAGGCCCAGACATAGTTTTGGGAACATGGGTTCAAATCCCACAATGGCATCTGGAGGAATCCGAATTTAATCAATGAATATGGAAGTAATATCTCTGTAATAGCGACTATGAAACTACAAAAACCCACCTGGCTCACTAATATTCTGTCTGCTATCCTTACCTGGTCTGGGCTGCATGTGATTCCAGGTCTACAGCAAAGTGGCTGAATCTTAACTGCCCTGAAATGGCAACGAGCAAGCCACTCCATTAAAGGGCAATGAGGTATGGCAACAATACTGGCCTTGCGAGTGAGGCTCACATCCCACAAAGAATTTTAAAAATCCTATTTGTTGCATAAAAAAACAGTTTTGGGTATTTTGTCCATCAGTTGAGAGTAGTGTGCCCCATGCCTCTATAAGAATGTATAACATGGAGATCAGGCACATCACATCTTTTGCCTCTCCTTTAAAATCCTTGTTTGCTTTTGCCTCTTCCCCAAGCCCCACCCTGAGTTTCTCATTAAGATATCCCCCAAGTCATTAGATAATCCCCCAAGACATCCTTTCCCAAGGCATGGTACATTGGGGAAACCATGCAGACGCTACGACAACAGATGAATGAACACCGCTCGACAATCACCAGGCAAGACTGTTCTCTTCCTGTTGGGGAGCACTTCAGCGATCACGGGCAATCGGCCTCTGATCTTCGCGTAAGCGTTCTCCAAGGCGGCCTTCACGACACACGACAGCGCAGAGTCGCTGAGCAGAAACTGATAGCCAAGTTCCACACACATGAGGACGGCCTCAACTGGGATCTTGGGTTCATGTCACACTATCTGTAACCCCCACAGCTTGTCTGGACTTGCAGAATCTCACTGGCTGTCCTGTCTGGAGACAATACACATCTCTTTAACCTGTGCTTAATGCTCCCTCCATTCACATTGTTTGTACCTTTAAGACTTGATTATCTGTAAAGACTGCATTCCAATCATTATTCTGTAAATTGAGTTTGTGTCTCTGTATGCCCTGCTTGTGAGCATTTCTCCACTCCACCTGACGAAGGGGCAGCGTTCTGAAAGCTAGTGGCATTTGCTACCAAATAAACCTGTTGGACTTTAACTTGGTGTTGTTAAACTTCTTGCTGTGTTTACCCCACTCCAACGCCGGCATCTCCACATCATAACTTCAAATTAACCAAGATGTAACACATTATTACCCAGAGGTCAAATTAAACTACTACATCCAATTTCATGCGATAACATTCAGTAGGAAAAAAAATCAAAGCAATGTTTTTATACACCTTGAAGTCTATCATGTTTATTCCCAAGAAAATTTAGCAGAAACTATGCTATTAAAATCAATTCTTAATACTCTTTTTGCTACTCCTGTCTGCTATAGCTTCTAAGTGTCGTCTTTTACTGTCAGATAAGAGGTAGTGGGCCTTGTCACATGATGTGCAGTGAGAGAAGCCACTGACAGATCCAGTTTGCATTTATTGGAGAGGCTTGTGGAGAAAATTAGGCCCTTAATGGCTCTCTTCCCTGTCACTCTGCTTTTCCTCCCAACCTTCTTGTTCTCGTGACCCTTTTTTTGTCTCTTTGCCTGTCCCATATCCATTTACCTCAAAAAGTAAATAAAGTTTGGCAAATTAAGATGAGAACAGACACTGTCTGCCTCTGTCTCACATGCTCAGTCTTAAACATTGGCAATTCAAAAGTTTACAATTTGATATTTAATGTGATAGTGAGAAGCTGTTACATTTTTAAAAGATAAACTAGAATTAGGATGAGAAAAGACATTGACGACTAAATATGCTTTCTAAAGTATACTAGACTCATTAAATACAGAATCTTTGCTTTGAGGATTTAGTATAAACTTCCCCTGAATCACAAGATAAGCTGTGGACCATCCATCACCAAGATCGTTTATTTTCACCTCGATAATGTTGTCCGAACTCTTCCCCTGCCTCAGCTCATCTGCTGCTGAAACCCTCATCTATGGCTGTTACCTCGAAACTTGATTATCTCAACGCTCTCTTGCCAACCGCCTGAACTTTTACCTCTGTAAACCTGAATTCATTCAAAACTCTCTTGCCCGTGTCTTTATTGCACTCATTTAATTCTTGACTCGAGCATCCGGATTTTAATTGCTCCACCACTGGTGGCCATGCCTTTGGTTGCCTCAGCCCTAAGCTTGAATTTTCCCCTAAACCTCTCTGGTTCTGTACCACTTATCTAATTTAACACCCTCTTTGAAATCTACCTCTTTGACCAATATTAGGGCAGATAATCAAAAAGTCACATTGTGGTTCCTTGTCTAATTTTGCTTCATACCATTTCTGTGAAGCATTTTTTGATTTATAAGATTAATGACACAATATAAATTCAGATGTTTGTTGAACAAATCTTCTGAAATCTATCCTTCAGCTATCAAATATATTCTCCATCTGCATGCCACCACTGCAAAACCAAGTATGCTTTTGGTGCTACCCTTGCCATTGTCCCAGGATTCTGTTCCCTTGACTAGATTAGAGTTTTCCCTTTGTACCCCTCAGCTTTCTTCACTCTACCAATTGTGACAATTATGCCTAGATCTCTCAGAATTGTCTCTGATTATCCCAGCCTCTGAGTTCCTCCCATCACAGTTACTATCTCAATGGCATCCCAATCAGTCAGTAGAGCTACAATTATTGTCTTTTCCAAATTTATCCTCAAGAACATTTTCACTTTCAAGTAAAGGTCTTTTCTATTCACAAGCTCACAATGGATGATTTTATAAGATGGCATTGTACTCACTGAAACATGACTCACCCGATGACAACTTCAATCTCTTTCCTTCCTCAGAAGCTTGCCTGGTTATCTCTTGGAGCAGTGATCTGCCTAAAAGCAGGGCCTTTGTTTATTTCTCCACGTTGTGGACTTGAACTTCTCTTCAGTTGCTCATAGGAACCTCCCATTTTGTGTCATAGAACAATATGACTAGGGAATAGAATACATGAATACATAGCTGCTTTCCTCGTGCATGCTTGAATGGAGCACAAGTCCTCTTCCCAAAGGATATGCCATGCGCTCAAGGTTCTAACTTTTCCACCATCACCACCAAAAAGTCTTTGGTCAAGGCTCACAATCCAACCCTAAGCACAGGCTTCTCATTTGGCCCATGAACTCCTCTCAAAAGGGCAGGGCCAATCACTTCCAGAGTTCTCAAATGACCCTATTGCAGGTCAGTTAAACATTCAACTTTTGAACTGCCTTAATAACTATGGTGAGATAACAGTCGTCTTCAATTCACATTTAGGCCTCTTCCTTTAGTGCAATATATTAATCTTCAAAACTCATTAAATACCATCTCACGCCCACTGAATTTCATTCTCAGCAAGCTTCCCTCTACTCTCATTTTTTGCACTAATTCTAATTCTGGATTCCAATCTACAATTCAATTAGTCATCCTCCTGAGAATTAATTGCTTTCTTATCCATCAACCTCACTTTTTTTCATAAACACTCCACCCATAATTTGACCACTCTCTTTGCCTTCACATAGTACACAGGGTCTTGATCACGAACCACACTTGTTCTGGACTCCATTGCCCTCTGCAATTATATGGCCAAGCTGAAATCAATGAATCTGCAATTTTGGCACACTTTAATTTTTATCCAATTAAGGAAAAAAATGTATTTGCGTAACACCTTTCGCAAACTCAGGACATCCCAAAGCTCTTTACAATTAATCAAATACTTGTTAAATGTCGTCATTTTGTAGGTAAAATCAGATAATCTGCATAAAGCAAGGTTCTCTGGTGAGGAAGCAATAGTTTACCTGAATCTGCCTTAGCAACCTAAGTGCCTGGAAAATTACTTGTGTTATGATAAATTCTTCTGAATCTTTTCTAGGGTTACAATATAACCCATGAGAGATTAAAACTGAGCATAATTCTTAAGATGCAGTTCTGCTGGACTATTAAGTGGTTAAAAGAGTGAGACCCAAGGGTATACAATTCAATCTAATCTAGAATATGGAGGTTCTGATTCAGTTTAGATCATTTGATTTTTAATTCATCATTATTAAGCAACAGTTTGGAGATCTCAAAGTACTTCTCCATTTTCAGACAGCAAGGAGGAGTGTTATAGCACATGTTGACATTTTTATTGGTTATTTCATTTTCTGATGTAAATTACACAAATTGGGGACAATTCATTGTGTGCAAACTGAACAGGACCAGTTGGAAAATTGTGCTTAATGGATTTGAGCTTTCTTATTCAGAAAAGAATTAAAGAATTAATTCCATTCATCCAAAATAATTGATTTGGATATTTGTGTTTTACTTCGGAATTAAAAATGTTAAAAATGGCAAAAAGGTGACTGGTTCATATTCCCTTCATTAAATGATTAAAAGTGGTATATTCAAACCAAAATCAAATTAACAAATTACGTTGTAGGATAGACTATAACAGCAACTTTTGGTATTGCAATCGGAGAATTAGAAAGCTGGTTCACACTGAAGGATATGACTTCTCTCAGATTTGATGCAAATTATGCTCTCTGGTGTGATGCATGCTCTAGAAGTTAACTGTGAAGATAACTGTCTCTGGCGCACTAACCAAGCTAACTCTAGCAATATGGGAACCCAAAGGAAAAATCCTACTGATGAACCATTCTTTCCTTTTAATTGGACACACCACTTTCAATAGAAGACAATGGGTGGCATCATAAAACAAAGCTCGGGTCCAAATTGATCCAAACCGGAATGGGTTGTGCTCCATTAGAAAATATACTTTTTAAAAACTATAAGGAACAATATGCACGTCCAAGGAACTCAGTTTATCTTATTTTTATGAAGTGAAGTCAAATGACAAAAAAATGACAAAAAGACATGCTAAACCATGTACCAATCTCTCACATAGCCAAAACTCATTCATGTCATTCTCAGCACTATTTCCACACCAATTACTTCAGTATTTACTAAACACTGCCATCAGCTTCTCTTGCCATGAGACTCCATTTCCAGCATTTATTTCCGCTCTAACTGCCACAAATCATACAATACTACAGCTGAACACTGGGGCCCCCTTTCCTTTCATCTGCACGCCAAGAGCAACAAGATTACCCTGGTAACCAGCAGTCACATGACCAGCACCTGCTCTTTTGGCTTGATGCCACTGACTAAAGCCATCTGCTTCCCTCAATCAGCTATCACCATTCTCAACACCTGCACAGCAGCATTTTGCGGTTTCTTTTATCAAATCAGTGCAAAAGGTGTTCTAAAACATTACACATTTCTCAAATTTGTTTAAATCAAAAAGACAATGGCCAACAGCTCGATTCCTTGCCAAAATCATGTTCTAAGTACTAGTTAATTATTCTTTCCAAATCGCACTGAATTTACAGTTCCAAGGCTGCACTGACCAACAGCACAAAGTAGGAGAAAGTGAGTTTCAAAATGATTTAAGGTGAGACAAAGTTGGCATTAAGCTAAATATAAATGCCATGGGCAATCCTGGACAATAAGCCAGGCATAACATTTCTGTTTAGTATCAGCTGTACAGCACAAATCAAATGACATCAAAAATTTTCACTACCATTTATTTTTAAAGTATATACACACACAAAGTAGTTAACATGCTTTCGTCCACATAATGAAAAGCTCACAATTCCAACCAATATTAGATTACAGCTGTGTTATCCTTAGTGGTGATATACCATGGAGATGACAGTTAATCAAGTACTTTACCACCTTGCTTCTGTAATAAGTTCAAGACTGATAACATTTGTTGATTGCAAAATTCCATTTCTTTGTAACTTTACCAACTTATCCAACCAGTAGTGTTTCTTTAGTAACAGGATGCTACAGTCCATTTGGTTGCAGAATATGTTTTTTTCCTCCCTGAATCATGGGTCTGTCTCCTAGAAGTATATTTTGATATTAGTATTCTTGATCCATCAATAATCCATTGCAAGTAATGGCAATGTCACTGGACAAGTAATCCAGAGAGACCCAGGCTAATGCTCTGGGGATACAGGTTCAAATTGCACCATGGCAGCTGGTGGAATTTAAATTCCAGTGATAAATCTGGAATTAAAAGCTAGTCTAAGGGTGACCACAAAACCATTATTGATCATCATAAAAACCATCTGATTCACTCCTTTAGAGAAGGAAATCTGCCATCCTTACCTGGCCCGGTCTACATGTGACTCCAGACCCACAGCAATGTAGTTGCCTATGAACTGTCCTCGGAAATAGTCCAGCAAGCCGCTCTGTTGTATAATACCACAACAAACTTTAAAAATGAAACTGGCTGGACCACCAGACATCAACAACAAACCCAGCCCTGTCGACCCTGCAAAGTCATCTTTACTAACAATTGGGGGTCGGTGCTAAAATTATGACAGCTGCCTCAGACTAGCCATGCAACATATACTCTCAGAATCAATGTACCTAATACCATCACCTTCCCTGGGTATATCCTGTTGCATAGATGGGACAGACCCACCAGAAGTAGCAGCACAGTAGTATACAGCTGGATGGCAATTTCCCTTGAAGTCTCATGGTATCAGGTCAAACATGAGTAAGGAAATCTTCTGCTGGTTACCAACTATCCATTTCCCTCCTGCCCCAACAACCACCACCATGTAGAAGGACAAGAACAGCAGATACCTGGAAACACCACATGGAGGTTCCCTTCCAATTCACTCACCATCCTGACTTGGAAATATATCACCATTCCTTCACTGTCATTGGGCCAAAATCCTGAAACTTCCTCCCTAATAACAGTGGGTGCACCTACACCTCAGGAACTGCAGCGGTTTAAGAAGGCAACTCACCACCATCTTCTCAAGGGCAACTAGGGATGGACAATAAATGCTGGTCTAACCAGCGATGCTCACATCTCAAAATGAAAAAATTCCTCCATCTTGAGGAAACACCATTGGTAGCAAGAGTACAACATACCCTAGGTAGGGAACTTCAATTTCAATCACCAAGAGTGGCTTGGAAGCATCACTACTGACTGAACTGGTTTGGTCCTCAAGGACATAGCTGCTAGACTTGGTCTTTGGCAACTGGTGACAGAGCCAACAAGAGGGAAAAAACCTATCTAACCTTGTCCATGCCAATCTACCTGCCACAGATACATCTTTCCATTACAGTAATGATAGGAGTGACCACTGCACAGTCTCTATGCAGGCGAAGCTCTCATCATCGTATTGAGGGTATCCTCCATTTTGCTGTGTGGCACTACCACCATGTTAAATAGTATAGATTTTGAACAGATTTGGCAACTCAAATCTGGGCATCCATGAATTGCTGTGGACTGTCAGCAGCAGCAGAATCATAAACAGCCACAATCTATAATCTCATGGTCTGGAATATCCCCTACTCTATTACCACCAAGCCAGGGGATCAACCCTGGTTCACTGAAGACTGCAGGTGGTTATGCACTCTTAGCATGCCATTTAGAGGCATGCCTAAAAATTAGATATCAGCTTGGTCAAACTTGTGTGCCAAACAGCAGAAGCAGCATGTGATACACAGAGCTATGTGATTTCACAACTAACAGATCAAATCTAAGATCTGCAGCCCTGCCACATTCAATCATGAATGAGTTGTTAAGGAAAGAATCGGATCTCTCAGGGACCTCTTAGAACCAAAGGAAGTAGGTGAGATCCTAAACGAATACTTTGCATCAGTATTCACAAAGGAGAGGGACATGTTGACTGGTAGTGTCTGAGAGAGATGTGTTGACCCGTTAGAAAAAAATCTCAATTACAAGGGAGGAAGTGTTAGGTTTTTTAGGAAACATTAAGACAGACAAATCCCCAGGGCTGGATGGCATCTATCCTAGACTCCTCAGGGAGGCAAGAGATGAAATTGCTGGGCCTCTAACAGAAATCTTTGTCTCTTCGCTGGACACAGGTGAGGTCCCAGAGGATTGGAGGATAGCAAATGTGGTCCCGTTATTTAAGAAGGGTAGCAAGGTTAACTCAGGTAATTATAGGCCGGTGAGCTTGACGTCCATGGTAGGGAAATTGTTGGAGAATATTCTTAGAGAAAAAGATATATGCGCATTTAGAACTGAATAATCTCATTAGCGATAGACAGCATGGTTTTGTACGAGGGAGGTCATGCCACACAAATTTGATTGAGTTTTTTTGAGGAGGTGACAAAAACGATTGACAAGGGAAGGGCCGTAGATGTCGTCTATATGGATTTTAGTAAAGCGTTTGACAAGGTCCCTCATGGCAGGCTGGTGCAAAAGGTTAAATCTCACGGGATAAAAGGTGAGCTAGCTAGATGGGTGGAGAACTGGCTTAGCCATAGAAGACAAAGGGTAACAGTGGAGGGGTCTTTTTCCGGTTGGAGGTCTGTGACTAGTGGTGTTCCGCAGGGCTCTGTACTGGGATCTCTGCTGTTTGTGATATATATAAATGATTTGGAGGAAGATGTAGCTGGCGTGATCAGTAAGTTTGCGGACGACACAAAGATTGCTGGAGTTGCGGATAGTGATGAACATTGTCAGAGAATACAGCAGGATATAGATAGGCTGGAACATTGGGCGGAGAAATGGCAGATGGAATTTAATCCAGATAAATGCGAAGTGATGCATTTTGGTAGATCTAATGTAAGGGGGAGCTATACCATAAATGGCAGAACCATCAGGAGTATAGACACACAGAGGGACCTGGGTGTACAAGTCCACAGATCCTTAAAGGTGGCAGCACAGGTGGAGAGGGTGGTGAAGAAGGCATATGGCATGCTTGCCTTTATTGGACTGGGCATAGAATATAAAAGTTGGCATATGATGTTGCGGCTGTATAGAACGTTGGTTAGGCCACATTTGGAATACTGCGTCCAGTTCTGGTCGCCACACTACCAGAAGGACGTGGAGGCTTTGGAGAGAGTACAGAAAAGGTTTACCAGGATATTGCCTGGTATGGAGGGTCTTTGCTATGAGGAGAGATTGGGTAAACTGGGAATGTTCTCCTTGGAAAGACGGAGGATGAGGGGGTGACCTAATAGAGGTGTATAAAATTATGAAGGGCATAGATAGGGTGAACAGTGGGAAGCTTTTTCCCAGGTCGGAGGTGACGAACACAAGGGGTCACAGGTTCAAGGTGAGGTGGACAAGGTTCAACACAGATGTCGGGGGACGTATTTTACACAGAGGGTGGTGGGGGCCTGGAATGCACTGCCAAGCAAGGTGATTGAGGCGGACACCCTGGGATCGTTTAAGACTTATCTAGATAGCCACATGAACAGACTGGGAATAGAGGGATACAAATGAATGGTCTAGTTGGGCACATGAGCGGCGCAGGTTTGGAGGGCCGAAGGGCCTGTTCCTGTGCTGTATTGTTCTTTGTTCTTAAACCACTAATTGGAGAAGGTGCAACAAATGTCCCCATTCTCAATAATGGGGGAATCCAGCACAGTGTAAAAGACAAGGCGGAAACATTTTGTAGCCATCTTCAGCCAGAAATGCCAAGTAGATGACCGCCTCGAGAGGTCCGCAATGTTACAGATGCCAGTCTTCCACTAATTTGATTGATTCCATGTGATACGAAAAGACAGCTGAAGGCACTGGATTTTACAAAGCCTATGGGCCCTGATAATATGCTGGCAACAGTACTGAAGACTTGTGCTTCAGAACTTGCTACGCCCCTGGACAAGCTGCTCCTGTACAGCTACAATACGAGCATCTACCCCAGTTTGGTGATTGCTCTTTTAAGGGTCAATCTGCAGAGAAAGCGTCACATGTGCCTGGAACGAATTGGGGAGCAGGGTGGGTGATCACCTTTGTAAGCAGGATTTGCTGTTCTAGAACCATTTTGGGAGTTGGGAGCTGGCTGCAGCCGCAGACCACAGAGCCTCTTTAGCCTTTACCTGAAAATCTTGTTTTTCCCTTAACTGGTGGCAAGAATTATTACACCTGGCAATGTGGAAAATTACCCAGGTATATCCTGTCCAAAAAATAGCAGGGCAAATTCAATCCAGCAAATTCCCACCCCATCAGTAAAGTGATAGAAAGTGTTGACAACAGTGCTGTCTTACTCAGCAACAACCTGCTCACTGATGTTCAATTTGGGTTCCACCAGGCTCACTCAGTTCCTGACCTTATTACAGCCTCAGTCCAAACATGGACAAGAGCTCAATTCCAGAGGGGAGATAACTGTCCTTGACATCAAGACAGCATTTGACCTCATGTGGCATTAAGGATCTCCAGCAAAGTGAAATCTATGGGAATCGGGGAAAACACTCCATTGGTTTGAATCATACCCAGCACAAAGGAAGAAGGTGGAGTTGAAGGTTAATCATCTCAGTCTTGGGTATCACTGCAGGAGTTCCTCAGACCCAATCATTTTCAGCTGTTACATCAATGACATTCCATCCATCACAGGATCAGAAGTGAGGTTGTTCTGATTGCACAATGTTCATCACCATTCACGGTTCTTTGAACACTGAAGCAGTCCTCATGTGGCCTCTCAGGCTTGGGCTGATAAGTGACAAGTAACATTCGCACCACAGTGCCAAACAATGACCATCTCCAACAAGACAGAAGCTAACTATCTCCCTATGACAGTCAATGGCTTCATCGTCACTGAATCCCCCACTACCATCGTGATAGTTGCCCCTGATCAGAGACTGAACTGGACCAGACATATAAATACTGTGGCTGCAAGAGGTCAGAGGCTGGGAATTCTGCAGAGAATAACTCACCTCCTGACTCAAGACCTGTGCACCATCTACGATGTACAAGTCAGGAGTGTGATGGGATACTCTCCACTTGCCTGGATGAGTGCAGTTCCAACTGAACTCAATCATCTAGGACAAAGCAGCCCACTTGACTGGCTCCCCTTCTACCAACTTTAAAATTCACTGCCTCCACCACCAAAGCACAGTGGCAGCAGTGTGTACCATTTACAAGATGCACTGCAGGAACTTGGCAAGGTTCCTTCAACAGCACCTTCCAAATTTGTGACCTCTATTGCCTACAAAGACAAGGGAGCAGATGCATGGGAACACCATCACTTGCATGTTCCCCTCCAAATTACACACCATCCTGACTTGGAACTAAATCACTGTTCTTTCACTGTCACTGGGCAAAATTCAGGAACCCTCTTCGTAAAAGCACTGTGGGTGCTCCTACAACCCAGTGGACTGCAGCAGTTCATCAAGACAGTTCATCACCACCTTCTCATAAGCAATTAGGGATGGGCAATAAATGCTGGCCTAGCTAGCAACACCCATATCCCAGCAACAAATTTAAAAAGTCATATTCTCATTTTGTCCTCAAATTCTGGTACAAATATCTTCCTTCACACATCATGTGGAATTTGCTCCATGATAGTCCTACTTTATTATTTGAGCTAATACATGGTTTTGTGTACTCCCCAAAGCAAAATGATCCAATACAACATTACTGTATGGAAAGCAGCATGATGGAAGGCTGACCATACAAATGAAATTTCACAAATATTCAAGCAAAAACAAATGTATTGCATATCCACACAATTTCAAACAAATAGTCTGCTTATTCAATTTGCACAACTTCAGCACACAATGAAAAGCACATTATGAAGACCCTATTTGACCTCCTGACATTCCACCAATATTGCTACTAGTGTCACATGGTTCACTGAGTAGTGGACATAGTATAATCTGTGGATGGCAGGAACACAACAGCTGTTGTGAAAACCTGCACACTAATGCTAGCTGTCCATCTAATCTTGTAATTTTAACACTTATGACACTGGCATCTGTCCAATTGCAAGAAAAACAATTTTTGCATTTATACTGTGCTTTAATAGGAAAAAAAATCCCTTGGTGTTTCTCAGAAAAACGTTTAAACAAATTAATGAGTGAAAGGAGGAGTTATTAAATGGGTGGTTTTTAAGGAGGGTCTTAAAGGAGGCAAGCAAGATGGAACAGCAGAGAGATTTAGGAAGGGAATTCCAATGCTGACAGCTTAGACAGCTGCCTAGGGTGGGTTGATAAGTGGGGAGCGGGGGGAGGGGGGAGGGGGGAGGGGGGAGGGGGGAGGGGGGAGGGGGGAGGGGGGAAGGGGGAGGGGGGAAGGGGGAGGGGGGAAGGGGGAGGGGGGAAGGGGGAGGGGGGAAGGGGGAGGGGGGAAGGGGAGGGGGAAGGGGAGGGGGGAGGGGAGGAGGGAGGGGAGGGGGGGAGGGGAGGGGGGAGGGGAGGGGGGAGGGGAGGGGGGAGGGGAGGGGGGGAGGGGAGGGGGGAGGGGAGGGGGGAGGGGAGGGGAGGGGGGAGGGGAGGGGGGAGGGGAGGGGGAGGGGAGGGGGGAGGGGAGGGGGAGGGGAGGGGGGAGGGGAGGGGGGAGGGGAGGGGGGGGAGAGAGAAACGACACGCACAAGAGACTGAACTTGGAGGATTATAGAAGGTCACAGACATTGGGAGGGTCTAGGTCATAAAGAAATTTGAACATGAGGATAAAGGTGTTAATGCTGAAACTACATAGTGACAAGGCAATGTAGGTCAGCAAGCCTAAGAGTGATAGGTAAGCTGAACTTGATGCAAGATTGGTTATAAGCAGCAGAGTTTTGGGTGTGCTGAAGTTTATAGAAAGAAGCCAAATAGGAAAGCACCGGAAATCAAGTCTGGATGTGTCAAAGACATAGATGAGGGTTTTGGCAACAGATGTGTTGAGGCAGGCATAGGTGATGTTATGGAGGTGGGAATAGACAATCTTTGTGATGGAGAGAATATTCATTTGGAGACCAGCATCAAATGAAATATTAAAAATTGCAAACTGCCTAGTTTAATCTGATAGGAAAGAGCTTGCGGCTGAGAAGTTCGGTTTTAGTTTTCTCAATGATTCTTGTTTATGATTCTTTCCTGGGATGTGGGTATTGCTGGCAAGACCAGCATTTATTCCCCATCCTTAATTGTTATTGAATTGAGTAGCTTGCTAGATGGGTTTTTTTTTTACAATTAACAAAGGTCATAAGACTTTTAATTCCAGATTTTCAATTGAATTCAAATCATGGTGGGATGCGAATCAGGGTCCCAGAGCATTATCCTGGGTCTCTGGGTTGCTAGTCCAGTAACAATACCACTATTCCACCAGCTAGAGGATAATGCAGCTTATTCAGGACTGGATATTGAACATGCAGCATGGTGGCACAATGTTAGCACTGCTGCCTCACAGTGCCAGGGATCAATTCTGGCCTTGTGTGACTGTGCAAATTCTCCCATGTCTGCATGGGTATCATCTGGGTGCTCCAGTTTCCTTCCACAATCCAAAGATGGGTAGAGCTGGGGGCTGACAGCAAGCAAGTGGAACCCAACTCCATATGGATGATATTGTTCATGAGGTGGCATGTAGATGAGGAAAAGATGGTGCCCAATGACAGAGGCAAATGCATAGGTGAAGGAAGAGAACTGGTTGCTGGAAATGCTCAAATGTTTTTGCTCTAGCTCTGATTGCATAGATAAGAATGGAAGTCCCAATTGCTGGGTAACAGAACAAAGGCATTAAGAAGAGGATGGTGTGATTGACTATGTCAATGCAGATTACTCAAATACATTCCATTCACAAAAACAATAATCAAGCGAGCCAATTAATGTACCAACAACATAAGAGCTATTAATTATGGCATCAATTTACTTCCACTGGTCCACTGAAGCTTAGTTAGGATTCTGAGTGGGCATCAATTTACTTCCCCCAGTCCACTGAACCTTAGCTAGGATTCTGAAAGTCTTGATCCAGAAATGGACACGAGCAGAATGCAAGGGCAGCCAATGATATCCATCAGCGATAGCAAGTGAGAGAAGTATAATGAAACAATCATTCAATTGAATGGATGTTATACAAAGAGTTCAATGCCATCCAGGACACCAGGCTGGAATTGATTCGTGCTACTGCCATTTGATTAAATATTCTCCCTCTCAATCTCCATGTACAAATGCATTTTTGCTTCTCCAACTCATCAGGTTACTTTAAAAATGTCTTTCTCCCATACAACCTCTACCATAAGGAGAATAACAATTTTGGGGGAAGAAAAATCATTGCTTCCAAATTGTACACCATTCTGATTTGGTCTTGTTTTGCTGTTCAATCATCACAAGGTCAACAGCTAATAATTCTCTATTTATCAATACCATTGTGGGAGCAGGACTAAAGCATTTCAAATGACATTTTGAAGTATTAAGTCATTGCATGAGTCATTTCACAAAACACAGAATTGGAGTAGCAACTCTACAAAAATGAAAGAGAAAGGAAAATCTTACACTATGCCTATTTCTCTTTTCTCCCTGCATTGCACGCTCTGAAAACAGAGGCCAATTCATCACAAGTGATTGCAAACAACTGCTTTTCTATTTACATACAACAGCCCTTCATACTGGCAGAACTAAAATTCTTCCTGAAAATTGTTCAAAAGCAAAATATTGCCAGATTTGCCAAAAATTGTGATTTAATGAATACAAACTCTTCACATTTGCTAAAATATTGTGCTATTGAGTCATTTTGTTTTCATCTTACTAAATTCCACTAGGTTTATTCTCTAGTTTGTTCAGATTTCTGCATATGAAGCAGAAAGATAAAATCTAACAGCCACTTACATCAGTTCAAGCACATATTTTAAAAATTGAAGTGTAAATAACGCCACAAAAAAGGAGCTTCACATTTTTAATTTGAGGACAGCGAGAATGCAAAGCTTTACAGCAACCTTCAGCTTTGGTTTAATTCAGATCCTTACATCTACGAGAGATGACGGAAATGCATTCTCTGAAATTCAGTTTTATACATTTTGAAACAAGATCAATTAGCCACGATTCACAAATTATCCTAAATTATTCCCCCAAACAAGTGGGTAGGTTTACTCTAAACACAAGAGTACCTAATTCACCTACAGATTAATTATCTAAACCACAAACAAGACAGAAGTGAGCTTAGAATAAAAATTAAATTCAATAATTCGGAACTACAGATCTGCAATGGTTTCAAGTTACACCAGGTCAGGAAAATGGCTATAAAGGAACTTTGAGGTGGAATTGAGACTGAATTTCAAAGATCAAGTTCACCATTCTCTCATTTATTCATCCTCTACATATAAATAGGAAGTATACCAAATAAAGCAAATTAGTTTTTATTGCAAAAACTAACACTTTCAAGCATTATGGAGCACAGCAAACAGGGAGTACAATAAATGTGAAAATCTCTTGCTATAATCCTTTGTAAAAGATTGTAAACTGCTCCACGAGGGGAAAGGGGAGGAGAAACTGTGAAGTTTGGTGGGAAGAAGAGGTGTTGATTGATCACAGATAGATAAGGAAGCACGAAATAAGACTTCTTTTTCAGGGTCCCTGTTGGTCTAACATTTTGGTCTACTCTGACAAATGGTCCTTTCAGAGCATCGCTGCAACTTCTCCCAGGGCTTTTAAGTATAAATTAATTGTAGGATACTTTCAACAGAATTGCCAAACTTTAGCTGAAATGGAGGCACCGACCACACAAAACATAACACTCTCTTCAGTGAGTCACTAATTATGCAAATATACCCACAGCAGTTCTCAATTATAAATGAATGCACAGCAACTAAATCTGGGTGGACTATTTAGAAAATCATAGAAACCCTACAGTGCAGAAAGAGGCCATTCGGCCCATCGAGTCTGCACCGACCACGATCCCACCCAGGCCCTATCCCCATATATTTACCTGCTAATCCCTCTAACCTACACATCCCGGGACACGAAGTGGCAATTTAGCATGGCCAATTAACCTAACCCGCACATCTTTGGACTGTGGAGGAAACCGGAGCACCTGGAGGAAACCCACGCAGACACAGGAAGAATGTGCAAACTCCACACAGACAGTGACCCAAGCCCCTGGAGCTGTGAAGCAGCAGTGCTAACCACTGTGCTACCGTGCCGCCCGGTATGGTGCAAACTTTGTAAACAATTGGAGGGATAACTGCAAGCAAACTTTTTTAACTTTAAGCTTCTAGCTGTGTGGACTTCTTTTTAGGAAAGGCTGACTATCTTTCCCTGCAAAAAAGGATTAGTTGCTTTTGTTTCGAAGACAATAAGGTAACAGGTCACAACACAGCCCATTTGATACCTCAAGAACAGAGTGGAGCATTATCTGATGGGACATGACTCGCTAGAAAAGTGAAAAAGACTTGGATACACACAGCACGTTTCAGAACCTTAGGGCATCCAAAAGTACTTTGCAGTTAATTTGCACAATGGCAGGTCCCACAAACAACAATGATTTCATGACCAGATCATCTATATTTAGTGATTTTGGTCAGGACATTGGGACCAGCTCCTCTCAATCTTTGAATAGCATCTTTTAGACAATTGAATGAGGGCAGAAGGGACGTTGTTTCAATAACCCATTGAAAGTTGACCCGACTCATACGTCAGTCCCTCAATAAGAGGATGATGCCTGCCAGACTTCTTCAATTGCGTGTCTTCAACTGACTCAGCAGGCCAATCCTGGAGCCACAGGTCTTTGAGCAGACAGGACAAGAACTACCCCGAAGAAAGGAAGGACTCTCACACCAGGGTTCTGCTCTCTCTCCTGCTTTCGTCTTTTCTCCACAGCAGTTTACGTTGTCAGTTTCTGACGGCACTAAAAATATTCAGGCTCCCACCGGTGTGGCTAGAAATATAAGAAATGCACAGGGAAGCACAGTGGCTCTCCAGAGCAAGCTTTCCCAACATGGACTGGGAAGAGAACCTCAAAAACTGACTGCTAGCTAATTCTTTCCATTCCTCCCTGTTTATTTGTCAACAAGATTGTACACTTACAATTTCCACAAAAAGAGTAATCAAAGATTCAATCCTGTACAATAGTCAACATAATTTGACATGATTCAGTTACAAACTAATGGTCCTTAGAATCCACAGAATCTCTACAGTGCAGCAGGCAGTCATTCGACCCATCGAGTCTGCACCGACTGTTTGAAAGAGCATCTTTCCCAGCCCTCTCCACAACCATTTATTCATGTATTGTAATCAGTGGTGTGTTCAATAAACTCTGGAAAGGCAGGAAGATCAGTTATGGATCAGTACTAATTCAGAAAGCAAAACAACTACTTCACAGACAAACACCCAAACTCTGGTCAAAGACTAGATGTTCTGTTCAGTGGTCAACTGACACTGACGCAGGGGCCAAAAATAGAGGCCAACTTTGTGACTGACACTAAAGCAGATGATGCAAGATTCAAAAAATAATCAGCTGTATCAACGTGCAGGGCAGCACGGTGGTTAGCACTGTTGGCTTACAGCACCAGGGACCCATCTTCAATTCCAGCTTTGGGTGATTGTGTGTGTGGAGTTTGCACGTTCTCCATGTCTGCATGGGTTAGGTTGATTGATTTTGATTTGATTTATTGGTACAAAGTGAAAAGTATTGTTTCTTGTGCACTATCCAGACTAAGCATACCATTCATAGAGAAGGAAAGGAGAGAGTGCGGAATGTTGTGTTACAGTCATAGCTAGGGTGTAGAGAAAGATCAACTTAATGGGAGGTATTCAGAGCTCTGAAGGCAGCAGGGAAGAAGCTGTTCTTGAGTGGGTTGGTACGTGTCCTCAGACTTTTGTATCATTTCCTTAACAGAAGAAGGTGGGAGAGAGTATGTCTGGGGTCCTTAATTATGCTAACTGCTTTTCCGTGGCAGCAGGAGGTGTAGACAGTGTCAATAGGTGGGAGTCAATGGATTAGCCATGCCCCTTCGTTTCAGGGGACTACCAGGGTAAAATACATCGAGTTGAAGGGATAAGGTTTGAGTGGGATTGTTGTCAGTGCAGGCTTGATGGGTCAAATGGCCTCCTGCACTATAGGGATTCTATGATTTGAAGTATGGAACAACTTGTGCATCTTAAAGATAGAAATTCATCAGTTTCCCTCTTTGGTTTGGGAATGGATAAATGGATTATTGAGACTGATCCAGACTTCATCCGTGTGTTGAGACTAAATTAACATTCTGATCTCTTGGTTTCCCACTACTGATTGCATTGATCACAGTAACCCCACGTAATGAATGGAGAAGAGGTGCTCTCTGTTGAAATGTCATGAGGGAATGCAATGAAGAGTGGTTTTCTCGCATTGAAGGTTCAAGCTTCATAATGGAATTACTGCAATTTCTACTTATAAGGGTGATTCAAGAATTAAATATTCAGTTAGCTTTGCAACGGTGATGTACTCCAAAGAAATAAAAGTATGAACTAATTGGACTTGGGATGCATCTGTGCCGATAGCATCATCTCCACTCTCCTACTTTCATGACCAGTGCTCTGGGACACAAAGCAAGAGATTCACTGCTGGAAATAGCAGATGCAATACTCCTGCTTATGAGGCAATGAGAAATGTGCACATATGTTATGCTGTAATTTAATACCATCCAACATATTTATTTATCTGGGTATCACTTAGCAGAAAGGAAAGGCATTAATATCAGACCAAACAGAATTAAATCCCTATAGAGGCTACTGCAAACTCAATAACTATCAAATTACTATGTTTTGCCATGCTTTGTTCAAACAGACTTCTCATAAACAGACTTATGATATTCAGTTATCAGGAATTAAAAGTTTGCATTTCAAAGTTAATATCCAACATGAATTTTAGAAACTCCAGTAGGATAAGAACAACATTATAGGCCTATTATAGTTTCTGACACAAAAGCAAACACTGATGAAACTTTTGGCCAACTCATCACTCAGTAGCAACACAGAATGCTGCACATATCAAGAAAGGCTTAATCTGATAACCTGTGGTTAAGGTTGACAGAGCACCTCCTGGTGATGAGTCACCTTCATCTCAAGCTGCTTCTACCTGGCAACATACTGAAGTCACAAAAATATTCCATCATTAATACCATACAGGAGCAGTTATACCACAGACTAAACTGTTACAAAAATATTCAAATCTGAAAGAGAAACATTGCTCCTATGAAACCTAATATCTGATAAAGTCAATGCAGTAATCCACAATCTCTGCTTAAATTTGAAATGTATTCATTTGGGTTATTCATTTCACTTGTATTGAAACAAACTGAAAATATTACGCACGATGAACATATTATAGGTCTAATGTCACATGCCAAACAGTAATTTTTTCATGCACATTAATAGATTTTCATAAAACAATTGTGAAAAACAAGTTTCTCCATTTAAAAAAAAATTGACATTACATTAGCATTATTTGACAAAATAAGACCTGATTTTTAACAGTTTTTTGGCAAAGACTAGGTGTTTGAATACACCAGTGCTACAAAAAAAGTCACAGGTATGTTTAAAAATATGTAACTCAAATACTCGTTAACAGTACCTACAGCAACCTATGTGGTTACATTTTTTGATAGCACCTGCTAGGAACGATGTGTCACCTTCATCTCAAGCTGCCACACTATCTAGCAACATACAGCCATCTTGTGCCGATAATACAACCTTCACTATCTAACCAAAGCTAAGCATACCAAGAATGCACCAGCTGTAATAATATTATGCAAGTCGAAATGATTTTTGAGAAATTGCTTATGAAAATCTGTTTAACCAATAAATAAACTAATTCCAAAAGTGTACCCCCTCACTATCAGCAATGTCAATGCACAAGTTAAGCTGCAAACAAATTATACTTATGTCCTCTTTCAATATAAAAAAAATCCCAAGGCACTCCAAGGAAATAAATCTGAGAGCTGAAGCAAAAGGGATTGATTTTATTATATTACTTTCTCTGGGAATTGTAGAATAGGACTAAGGCAGCTGAAAAAAATCAGAATCAGAAAAACAAAGAATTTAAAAGCAGGAAATACAGGGCTGGAGAAGATCGCAGAGATAGAGTGTGGCGAGGCTGCAGTAATATTTAAAGGCAAGAATGTAAAATTTGAGTCACTGGGGAAGGGGGTCAAAGCTGGTCAGTGAAGACAAGGGGTGATATGTACACCAAGAGTTCGACAAGTTGATGGTGGAGAATAGTAAATGGAAAGCCAGCAACAAAAGCATTCAAGTAATTGAGTTTAGAAGTGACAAAAGGTATTTGTAAAAGCTCAGTGCAACAAGGGTGGAGGCAGGGATAGAGGAGAGAGAACCATTGACAGCTAGCATGGAGAGTTGAGTGGTCTGTAAACGGGAAAGGGTCAAGGCGAAACTATATAGCTCTCTGGCAAGATGAGCAGCGTAAGACGTCTCACAACACCAGGTTAAAGTCCAACAGGTTTATTTGGTAGCACAAGCCACAAGCTTTCAGAGCAGTGCCCCTTCATCAGGTGAGTGGGAGTTGTGTTCACAAACAGGGCATATATAGACACAAACTCAATTTACAAAATAATGGTTGGAATGCGAGTCTTTACAGGTAATCAAGTCTTAAAGTCTGTACCTTTAAGACTTGAAAGACTGGATTACCTGTAAAGACTCACATTCCAACCATTATCTTGTAAATTGAGTTTGTGTCTATAAATGCCCTGTTTCTGAACACAACTCCCACTCACCTGAAGGGACAATGCTCTGAAAGCTTGTGGCTTGTGCTACCAAATAAACCTGTTGGACTTTAACCTGGTGTTGGGAGACTTCTTACTGTGCTTACCGCAGTCCAACACCAGCATCTCCACATCAAGATGAGCAGCGGCAGGAGATTAGAGAAATTGAGAGAAGCTACAAGATGTGGATTCTGTGTCAAAGTTGTTGAAACATGAGGCGTGGGGGGGTTCTTTCTCACGCACATGGCTCTGAACAACTTTAGACTGATCCTTAGGCGAAAGCCATGTGTTCTCTCACATCACTGTGTGGATGGTACTGTGTTCAAGTCTCATGCTAACCCTGTGTGTGTCAGACACTTATACTAAAACTCAAGTCTTTAACCAATGTATTTCAAGTCATTCTAGTTTACATCATGCTTTTATATCATTATTACTATCCCACCTCCCCCTTTAAATCTCTTGGGTTCATGGGTTCAGGCAGTATTGAGACCTTCAAAACCGCACCATATCTTGTTTGAGAGAGCAATGGTATGCTCTGTTGTTGCAGGTAAACTCTGCAATTTGGAGGTTGTCCCAGCATCAGAGTATCTTTTCAGCCTCGTTTTCCATTCCTTGGCTACTCTGTTGATTCGGCAATTGTGATAGGTGATTGCTATTTCATCCCATTGCTTGCAGGGTGGACAAACACTTATCATCTCCATGTTGTTTTTTTCCTCCTCTTTTGTTGTGTGGGTCATTGCAATGGCCTCTGTGACAGAAGATGACCTTTCCTGTTATGAGAATGTGGCTATTTAGTAAGCTGATCTTTGAAAGTTTGGCTGTGTGGTGTGCTATTGGCAATGGATTGTTCCAGCATGGTCTGCGGCACTGTCATGTTGGCTGGGTATTGCAGTGTTTGCTCTGTGGTTGCAGTGTTACCACCTAAACAGTTGCCAGAGCTGGAGGATGAGGTTCTTCTAGTTGTTGGTTGCTTTTTGTCTATTCATCTATTTGAGGTGCTGTGGTAGCTGTCTGAGTGGTTGGCTGGTCTGACCAATAAGGTTTTCTGAAGCGATAACAAAAATAGACAAACCTGGTCTGCAAAGAGAGGAGACATTTGGAGCTGAAGTTCTCCTCAGGATATCCTTTCTCATTTGAGCTCTGGAGAACCTGCAGTTCATGTAATTTATGACAGTGGTTGTCTTGACATCTTCTGCAGTTTTGAGGAGATTCAGAGCTACATGGGCATCTCTGCTCATAAGAGAAAAGGGTTGGCTACAGATGACATACATCAGCTCCAAGATTTTTATTTTCATCATACCTTAGTGGTTCCAGAATCATACCTCTGACTTGAAGTTGGATTTGAGAAGGCCTATAGAGTGGTGTGTCTCAACCACAGCTCTTTGTCCAATGGCACCATAACTCTGGCTCCAGTGTCTAATTTAAAGTTCGAGAGGTGGCTGTTAAACAAAATGTCTGCATTCCAAAACAAAAATCTTTGATCTCACAAGACGTTTAGCTGTGTGTCCTCTTAGTACACAGTCTCAACCTTCTTTGAAAATTCTTTCAAGGGACATAGGCCTCGCTGACTAGCCCAGCGATTTTATTGCCCATCCCTAATTTCCTTCGAGATGGTGGTGGCGAGTTGTTTCTTGAACTGCAGGAGTCCGAGTGGCGAATTGGTGGCACAGTGGTTAGCACTGCTGTCCGACAGCTCCAGGGACCTGGGTTCGATTCCTGGCTTGGGTCATTGTCTGTGCGGCATCTGCATATTCTCCTCGTGCCTGGTGGGCTTCCTCCGGGTGCTCCGGTTTCATCCCACAGTCCAAAGATGTTTGGGTTAGGTTGATTGGCCAAACTAAATTGCTCCTTAGTGCCCCGGGATGCGTAGTTTAGAGGGATTAGCAGGGAAAATGTGGGGTTATGGGGTTCGGACCCGGGTGGGATTGTTGGTGCAGACTCGATGGGCCGCATGGCCTCCTTCTGCATTGCAGTGATTCTATGAATCGTCTTTGGGTCTACTGTGCTTTTAGATGTTTTGGCCTTGCACCATTTGCCAAAGTGTCTAATTCTGTTACACTGAAAACACTGGTCTGAAATTGACTTGATTTATTATTGTCACATGTATTAGCATACAGTGAAAAGTATTGTTTCTTGCGCGCTATACTGACAAAGCATATCATTCACAGAGAAGGAAATGAGAGTGTGCCGAATGCAGTGTTACAGTCATAGCTAGGGTGTAGAGAAAGATTAACTTAATGCAGGGTAGGTCCAAAAGTCTGATGGCAGCAGGGTAGATGTTCTTGCATCGGTTGGTACATGACCTCAGACTTGTGTATCTTTCTCCCGATGGAAAGTGGTGCAAGTGAGAATGTTTTGGTGCGTGGGGTCCTTAATTATGCTGGCTGCTTTGCCGAAGCAGCGGGAAGTGCAGACAGAGTCAATGGATGGGAAGTTGGCTTGCCTGATGGATTGAGCTACATTCATGACCTTTGTAGTTTCTTGCGGTCTTGAGCCATACCAAGCTGTGATACAACCAGAAAGAATGCTTTCCATGTGCATCTGTAAAAGTTGCAGAGAGTCATTGCTGACATGCCAAATTTCTAGACACTTCGGAGAAAGTAGAGGCGTTGCTGAGCTTTCTTAACTATAGTGTCAGCATGGGGGGGACCAGTACAGGTTGTTGGCCTCTTTTTAGGTCAAACCAAATAAACAAACTCAGGTTAAGTCAGGACAAAGTAAAAGGGGCAGCTCCCCAAAAAGGAGGGGGACAGCCCGAACAGAAATCAAAGTACAAAGGAGATATGGACACCTAAAAACTTGAAGCTCTCGACCATTTATATTTCGTCCCCGTTGATGTAGACAGGGGCATGTTCTCCATTATGCTTCCTAAAGTCGATGACAATCTCCTTCATTTTGTTGACATTGAGGGAGAGATTATTGTCGTCGCATCAGTTCACCAGATTCTCTATCTCATTCCAGTACTCTGTCTCGTCATTGCAGGACATTGATCTCGCTTGTGGGGGTGCTTTGCTCCACAGCACTGGCATGGTCACTCTATTGGTCAGTTAGGGTACTGTTTCACTTAATCTGGAGGGCTCCTGTTTTTGTGCTGTTTAATTAACTGGACTGTGGGATTTCCTTTGTACCAAAGTTTACTTTCCCCTCTTAAAATGGTAGCAGTGTTAACGAATAAAGCAGTGTTAATTTGTTCAGTTTCAGTCTTTTAGCAATTATGTATCCAAGGAATAAAAACAGAAAATACTGGAAAGACTCAAGCAGGCCTGGCAATATCCATGGACAGCGCGACAGGGTTAACATTTTGAGTATGTACGATTTCTTTAGAGTTTCTGCTTCTTTGTATCTAAGGATTTTTTTCCCCCCCAAAGTTCCCAATTATGTGATTGATGTTACACAAGTCCTGGTTGATCTGGGAGAGCGGATTTAAAGTGTAAGTTCAACTTTAAGAAACTGCTTAAATGGAAATTGGTGCCACCATCTATTTGAAGACAAAGGGTTTACCCACGCATGCCAATTTTGGGGGGTTCCCTCTGCAATGACTCGTGATTATCCTTGAAAAAACTTTAAACAATGGTGGCTTGTGACATCTAGCTGCAGACTTCACTATTTCAATGCTATGCTTTAGGGGTCACAAAAGCATCGAAACCTGGCCTTCGCTGGGGTCTTTAAAGTAGATTCTTTAGTTGCAATTCTTCCAAATTAATGAAGAGATCTTATTCCCCCTTTTTTTGGAGCAAGCTCAGACGCTACATGTTCAAACGCTGATTTGAGAATCTGGTTTTTCCAACTGAATTGAATTATTGTCATGTGTTGGGACACAGTTATTTCTTGTGAGCTATACAGATAAAACATACCGTTCACAGAGTACATAGGGAAGGAGGAAAGGATAGGGTGCAGAACGTAGTGCTGCAGTTACCAATAGGGTGAGGAGAAAAATCAGCTTAATGTGTGATAGGACCGTTCAAAAGTCTGATGGCAGCAGGGAAGAAGCTGTTCTTGAGTCAGTTGGTACATGTTTTCAGACCTTTGCATTTTTTTCTTGACGGAAGAGTATGTCCAAGGTGCATGGGGTAAGTGTCGATGGAGTCAATGGATGGGAGGCTGGTTTGCATGACGGACTGGGCTCCATTCACAGCTCTTTGTAGCTTCTTGCAGTCTTGGTCAGAGCAAGAGCTCTGAGCTTTTAAACAGCAGTTTCTGACCACTGAACTCTTTATAATTTCTCAGGAATTGCTTTATTCTGTTATTTAAAAGTTTTAGCTCACCCGTTAGGTCTGCTGACTCTGCACTCTGGGAATTGAAGCTGGACTTCCAAGAGTTCCGACGGAGTCTTCTGCTGCAGTGAGGAATTTCTACCTTCAACTTCAAAGCCTTTCTCTGGAGCTTTCTCTGAGCAATTTTCCTCTGCATATCTGCTCCTCAAACCTTTCAGGCTAAGTAGGTTAATTGTATGTACTTGTTAGCTCCAAGAACTATGTACACAGAGTAAAGGGCTCAAACTAGTAAGCTGTTTCCATGCTCCTTGCGCACTTGGCTCTGTCCAACACTAGACTGTCCCATAGATGCGGGTCCTGTGTTATCTTACATCAGTGTGCAGTAATATATTCAGGCCCACATTAACTCTATATGTGCTAGACACTTGTACTGCATAACTCTGATAATATAATCTGTGAATCACTGCCACTTGGATGTCATGTTGTAGAGAAGAAAGGGGTTTAGGAACTGGTTAAAATGCTGGGAGCTTTGATCGAGTAAAGCACAATGAATAGCTTGGTCAGGTCCCTCAGAATTGTGGGAGTGAAGAGGAGAAAGTTGTTAAACAATACTTCTCAGGACCAAGAAGGATGCATGAATTTTCTGACTAATCTTCAACACCATTTAAAAAAAAATGTTAATATGAATACTTATCCACAGAATACTTTTTTCTCAACTAAAGATCAGCCATGATCACATTAACTGGCAGAGCAGGCATGATGGGCTAAATAGCCTACTCCTGCACCTATTTTCTATGTTTCTGTGATGTACCGCAAAGAGAACCCTTTGGCTCTTCAAAACTATACTTCCACATTTGAATTGAAATTCAGGGTTCCAGAAGGTATCTCTGTAAATGAGGATTTTTTGATTAAATACATTGTCAGGGAGTTACTTTATAGATACACAATGTTGTTTAAAAATATTACAACCAAATAGCCCTGCTTGTTTTTTAATAAAACTAACTACTCACCAAATTGAGTATCATGAGAACTACTCACCTTAAAGTAAAAAAGCAGTGCTACTAATTTATCACATTATACTTATTTCTCCAGATTTAAGAAACATAAAAGGATACAGTTTAACTTTGTATTGTTTATATAAAAGAGTATGCAAGTAAGAATACATTTTTGATTATCAATAGCAGAGCAAAACTGCCCCTTCATGCTGCCCACTAAATTTCACAGTGAGAGTTAATGTGAAAGAATTTGAAGAATTACAATAATAATCAAGGTTAATCCAGTTCCAATTCCATCATTAGTACCTAATCCAACCAGTTCACCACTCCATCCAATGTTAATCACCATTTAACACAGGATTTTAAAGAGAGGAGGGGCTGGGGGAGTAGAGGGTTCTGATGGACACTAACAACCGAAAGATGAGACAAAGAAACAGAGCAAAATTCAGAATACAAAAGGACGAAAGCAAGAAAAAGGTGAGTTACAGATAAAAAATAAAGGATAAAGAAATAAAGGACCTGCCCATCCCCAAATTTTCTTCTAAGAACAATGAATCACATCAAGGCAGTTCTCAAATGTGCTATAACCAAGCAGTCACGTGTATTTAATCCATTTTTACTCTTTGTATCTGATAGCAAGACCAACTGCACAATCCTAGTCTAGATTAGCCAAGGCTCAGGCTCTAATCAAGAGGAAATTCAATATTCAACATTCTTTAGAATACTGGATTTTATTTTTTATTTAAATATTGAAAAGCAATATTTGTGAAAATCTGCCACAAAATCTAGGCGCATATAAAATTCAAAGTACTAATATTAGTGAACTAGTTCCAAGAAAGTTGCCAAGTTAAGAATTACATTTTCTAAATGTTTGGAAATAAGAAACAAGTACTGAACAGTTAATATTTTTGTGTATTTTTAAAATTACACACCTCTAGAGTCCAGGCTAAGTTGATTATTTAAACTTGTATGAGTTCATGGCAACAAATTATTTTGGGCTGCAAACTACACCAATTCTGCATCAGCTTTATTGCCAACCCAACCCATCATCTGAATATTGATGGAATGTACACTGATGAAAAACAGCATTAAATAGTCAATTCAAACTTGCTCGTAAATAGTGAGTATAGCACTGGAGTACGAGTTATCGCAGCAAACAAATGTAACAATGTTCTATGCACTGTAGAAGAGTCGTGCAGATTCAAAAACATTGTTTTGCACTCCACTGCTGCTGCGAGACCTGAGCTTTTCCAGCATTGTTTTTACTTCAGATTTTCAGCATCTATAGTAATTTAATTTTTTTATTTCAATAATTGTCTACTTCGAACCCATTTCATGCTTCAAATTTTTAACCAACTGTTCAGTCACAGTAGCTGAATAGTTCTTTGATCAATATCCTAGCTACAAATGTGCCAAGTGGAATCCAAGGCAGAACAAAAAGCCAATGCTGGAAAAAAAATTCCGAATGGCTTCAAAAATGACAGAAGCCGTTAAAAAAATCCTAAGCTTGCATTCTGCCTCTTCTATAGTCTTAACATTTCCGAGACTTTTTCCTAAACCATTCATGAATAGTAATTCTTTCTTCAAGGACATGGTCAAATTCACATTTGTTTTCCCCTCACCAAATTGCTCCTCATTCATTAGGCTTCTTATTGGAATATAGTTTCTGCACCTGACCCAAGTACTCATACAAACATGTGAATTAGTAGGCCATTCAGCCCCTCAAGCCTGCTCCACCATTCAATAAGATCAGGGCTGAAATTGTGGCCTCAACTCCATATTCCACCTATCCCAATCACCTTTGATTTTTGACTAACATGGGTGTCAATCTCTCTCTGCCTTAAAAACATTAAATGACCCTGCCCTCACAGCTCTGAGGAAGTGTGTTCCAAAGACACTCAACCTTTTGAACAAATTTCTTCTCATCTCCATCTTAAATGGGAGAATCCTTATTTTTAAACTGTGTCCCCCAGTTCTAATCTTTCCTACAAGGGAAACATCCTTTCAGTATCCAAATTATTCAAATAAAGCCATTGGTTTTGTGAAAATTATCCACTTGTGTTAAGCAACTTTCAAGTCAGTGGATGTTTTTTGTCGAGGCTAGCCTGAAACCCACTGATGGGAGTTTTGGCACGGATCCAAGGTTCACAAGATGCCATCCATGGGTGGGGGTGATACTCTGAAACGTAACTGGGTCCTGGACTATACTTTCCCTGCCAAGTCTTCCTTTTGAGAGTAGGCTGATGTCAGTCTGCAAACATTTGATATCAGCCACACTGGCTAGACATTAGTTTCAGATTCAAAGTGCATGTATTAGCCAGTGATGACAGTACCAACAGGGTACTGAAGTTACCAGAGTACCAGTAAGCAGCCTGGTTACTTTAGTTACTATTGCAGAGTCCATTGGTAGCCAAGTATATTACTGTGCTAAATTGTGACAAACTCTGGGTACAATCATGTGAGTTGAGAGAGAAAAATAGAAATCTTCTACTGACCGGATACAGATTACAAAAAATATGAATCACGCCATCACATATTTTCCTTACAGTACCCGAGTGCAACTCACCACTGGAGAGCTGGCACAAAAGGGAGAGAACTGAGAAAAGATGAGCACAAACATGAGACTGGGAAGATGTGCCCAAGAGAAGGGATGCCCATACACACTATTGCTTAGAAGGGGCAGAAATGAGGCAAAAGCAGGGTGGTGACATACATGAGTTCAACGGCAGAAGAGAGACACAAAGACAATGTGGGAGGTGCAGTTGCCACGTGGGTGTGCATGCCCAAGGAGAAGATGGAATATGCTGTGAAAGTGAGAACAAACGTGTGTGTCAGTGTGTACAACCACAGGAGAGCAAACGAGAGTGGGTGCATGCACAAGAAAGATGAGTAGCACAGCAAAACAGCAATACAATATTTACTTGGAGTCACTGAAGGCATAACTATGTAATTCAAATGGCAATCAAACAACTGTCAATTAAAGTAGCAACAAATAATAACATGTAAATTGTTCCACAGGAGCAGGCTGAGGGTAAGGCAGTGTGTTTGTGCATGTGATTTATTTATTTCTCAGTTAAATTTGTGTACAAAAATCGAGGTTTTTTTTTAACCCAAAACAGGAAGTACGCCCAGGAGAAGCCTGGGAAGGTTTTGAGGGTTTAAAAGCAGGCCACACTTTTGAGCAGGCAGCATCGAGAGTGGACAGTGGAGTGAGCAGGGAGTAGAGTGTGAGCTGTAAGGGCTTTGGCTCACAGGGCTTCGGGGAAAGGGCGAAGCGGGGTACGTTTTTATTTATTCTCCATTCCTATAAAGGAAAAGGGTAGCTATGAGTGATAGGCCAGTTTGTTGCTTTCGGTGTGGGATGTAGGAGTTCCCGAAAACACCTAGCCGCCCGGAGGTTCACATTTGCGCCAGGTGCGTGGAACTGCAGCTCCTGAGGGACCGCGTCAGGGAACTGGAGCAGCGGCTTGATGACCTTAGTCTAGTCAGGGAGAATGAGAGACAAATAGACATGAGTTATAGGCAAGTAGTTACACCGGGGCCTCAGGTAGAAGACACGTGGGTTACAGTTAGGAGGAGTAAAGGTCATAAGGGTAACGTACCAAAGAGTACTCCAGTGGCTGTCATGGGCTCGGCGACAGGTGTGAGGGATGGGGTGTGAGCAGTTAGTGGTGGGGTCACCTGTGGCTGTCCCCCTCCAAAACAGGTATATTGTTTTGGATAGTGTGGAGGATGACGACTCTCCACGGGTAAGCCACAGTGACCAGGTCACTGGCACACAGTCAGGCTCTGTGGTCCGGAAAGGAAAGAGAGGGATTAGGAGAGCAATAGTGGTGGGGGACGCATCGGTTAGAGGCACGGACAGGCGATTCTGTGGGTGCAAACAGGACTCCAGGATGGTAGTCTGCCTACCTGGGGCTGGGGTACTGGATGTCTCTGAGCGGATAGGAGGCATATTAAAAGGGGAGGATAAAGAAACGGATGTCATTGTACACATTGGTGCGAATGACGTACATAGGAAGAGCAGGGGGATCCTACGAGAGCAATTCAGGGAGTTGGGAAATAGGCTAAAAAGTAGGGCCTCCAGAGTGGCCATCTCTGGGCTGCTCCCAATGCCTAGGGCCAGTGAGGCTAGGAATAGGGAGATAGTACAATTGAATGCTTGGCTAAAGGACTGGTCCAGGAGGGAGAGCTTCATATTCCTGGATCACTGGGAAGTTTTCAAGAGAGGAGGGCACCTGTACAAGGACGGGTCACAACTAAATTGGAAGGGCACGAATATCCTGGCTGGGAGTTTTGCTAGTGCAGTTCAGGTGGGTTTAAACTAATATGGCAGGGGGGTGGGTATCAAAACATTAGGTCTACAAGTGTAGAGGCTGGGGACGAGCTTGGGGCCAGGACAAGGCTGGCAAAGAAGAAGAGCACTCTGGGGGAGGATGACCTCACTGGGCCTGGAGGTCTGGAGTGCATCTACTTCAATGCAAGAAGCGTAGCAGGTAAGACAGACGAACTTAGGGCCTTAATGCTTACAAGGAATTTGGATGTGGTTGCGGTGACAGAGACTTGGTTGAAAGAGGGACAGGACTGGCAGCTGAATATTCCGGGGTACAAGTGTTTTAGGCGAGACTGGGGAGGGGCCAAAAGAGGTGGGGGAGTAGCAGTATTAGTTAGAGAGCATATTACAGCGGTGCAGAGGAAGGACAATTCAGAGGGGTCGTATAACGAGTCACTGTGGGTGGAGCTCAGAAACAGGAAGGGCGCAGTCACTATGTTGAGGGTATACTACAGGCCCCCCAACAGCCCAAGGGAAGTGGAAGAACGGATATGTCAGGAGATAATGGATAGGTGCAGGAAAAATAGGGTTGTTGTAGTGGGAGACTTCAATTTCCCTGGTATAGACTGGAAATCGCGTAGGGCTGGGAGTCTGAATGGGGAGGCATTTGTAAAATGCGTACAGGAAGGTTCTTTGGAACAATATGTAGATAGCCCGACTAGAGAGGGGGCTATACTGGACCTGGTACTGGGGAATGAGCCCGGTCAGGTCTTCAAAGTTTTGGTTGGGGAACATGTGGCAAATAGTGACCACAATTCTGTTAGCTTTAGGATAGTGATGGAAAAGGATGAGTGGTGTCCCAAGGGTAAGGTGTTGGATTGGGGGAAGGCTAACTTTAGTGGGATTAGGCAGAATTTGGCAGCTGTTGATTTGGAGGGGCTGTTTGAGGGTAAATCCACATCTGGCATGTGGGAGTCTTTTAAGGAACAGTTGTTAGGGCTGCAGGATAGGCATGTGCCTGTAAAAAAGGATAGGAAGGGTAGGATTCGAGAACCGTGGATAACCAGGGAAATTGAGTGATTGGTCATAAAGAAAAGAGTGGCGTACGTTAGGTCCAGGCAGCTAAAAATGGAGGGAGCTCTGGAGGAATACAAAGAAAGTAGGAAAGAACTCAAACAAAGAATTAGAAGGGCAAAAAGGGGTAACGAAATGTCCTTGGCAGACAGGATTAAGGAGAATCCCAAGGCATTTTATTCATACGTTAGGAGCAAAAGGGTTGTCAGGGAAAAAATCGGACCTCTCAGGGACAAAAGTGGGGAATTATGCTTAGAGCCCAAAGAAGTAGGGGAGATCCTAAATGAATACTTTGCGTCGGTATTCACAAAGGAGAGGGATGTGTTGACTGGGAGTGTCTTTGAGGGGAGTGTTGACCCGTTAGAGAAAATCTCCATTGCAAGGGAGGAAGTGTTAGGATTTTTAGGGAATATAAAGACTGATAAATCCTCAGGGCCTGATGGAATCTATCCAAGGCTGCTCAGGGAGACGAGAGATGAAATCGCTGGGCCTCTGATGCAAATCTTTGTCTCGTCACTGGACACAGGTGAGGTCCCAGAGGATGGAGGAAAGCTAATGTGGTCCCGTTATTTAAGAAGGGTAGGAAGGATAACCCGGGAAATTATAGGCCGGTGAGCTTGACGTCCGTGGTCGGGAAGTTGTTGGAGAGGATTCTTAGAGATAGGATGTATGCGCATTTAGAAAGGAATAAACTCATTAACGATAGTCAGCATGGTTTTGTGAGAGGGAGGTCATGCCTCACTAACCTGGTGGAGTTTTTTGAAGAACTAGAATGGTTGACCAGGGAAGGGCCGTGGATGTCGTCTATATGGACTTTAGTAAAGCATTTGACAAAGTCCCTCATGGTAGGTTGGTGCAAAAGGTTGGATCTCATGGGATAAAGGGGGAGGTGGCTAGATGGGTGGAGAACTGGCTTGGTCACAGAAGACAGAGGGTGGTAGTGGAAGGGTCTTTTTCCGGCTGGATGCCTGTGACTAGCGGTGTTCCGCAGGGCTCTGTATTGGGACCTCCGCTGTTTGTGATTTATATAAACGATCTGGAAGAAGGTGTAACTGGGGTGATCAGTAAGTTTGCGGACGACACGAAAATGGCTGGACTTGCAGATAGTGAGGAACATTGTCAGAGGCTACAGAAGGATATAGATAGGCTGGAAATTTGGGCAAAGAAATGGCAGATGGAGTTCAATCCAGATAAATGCCAAGTGATGCATTTTGGTAGAACTAACGTAGGGGGGAGCTATACGATAAATGGCAGAACCATAAAGGGTGTAGATACGCAGAGGGACCTGGGTGTGCAAGTCCACAGATCCTTGAAGGTGACGTCTCAGGTGGAGAAGGTAGTGAATAAGGCATATGGCATGCTTGCCTTTATAGGACGGGGCACAGAGTATAAAAGTTGGGGTCTGATGTTGCAGTTGTATAGAACGTTGGTTCGGCCGCATTTGGAATACTGCGCCCAGTTCTGGTCGCCACACTACCAGAAGGATGTGGAGGCTTTAGAGAGAGTGCAGAGGAGGTTTACCAGGATGTTGCCTGGTATGGAAGGGCTTAGCTATGAGGAGAGATTGGGTAAACTGGGGTTGTTCTCACTGGAAAGACGGAGGATGAGGGGTGACCTAATAGAGATGTATAAAATTATGAAAGGCATAGATAGGGTGAACGGTGAGAAGCTTTTTCCCAGGTCGGTGGTGACGTTCACGAGGGGTCATAGGTTCAAGGTGAGGGGGGGTGGGGGGGGAGGTTTAACACGGATATCAGAAGGGCGTATTTTACACAGAGGGTGGTGGGGGCCTGGAATGCGCTGCCGGGCAAGGTGGTGGAGGCGGACACACTTGGAGCGTTTAAGACTTATCTAGATAGCCACATGAATGGAGTGGGAATGGAGGGATACAAAAGAATGGTCTAGTTTGGACCAGGGAGCGGCGCAGGCTTGGAGGGCCGAAGGGCCTGTTCCTGTGCTGTATTGTTCTTTGTAAATTATGTTTAGTCTGGGTCACTTAGCATACAGCTCATTCTGCTCAGTCAGTTAAGTCAAACTGAAAAATCATTACTCCATTATTTATTACAGGTATCTTTGTGACAGGGACAATGTACTTCCCATAAAGCCAACCAATGGATTTTAAACTGTGGACTTGAATTCATTAGAAAATGCTGATAGGAAAAGTAGGTGATAATACAAAAAAAAATACTGCTGCCAGTGAGTCTGCACGCTAATACAGTGGGATGTGGTATGTGTTCAGTTCTCTTAATGGTGACATTCCAATCTCAGCTAGGCCATCTGTTGCAGAGGTTTCCCAACAGGAAGGAAAAGGAAAAAATGATGTGGTCAACTCAATACTCGCACACACAAAGATATCTCAATAAGGAAATTATGCATTCTGTAGCCGGCATTGGTTCTGTGGAAACATCCATTGTAACCGTGAAAAATATAAAACATCACAATGAACATCACTCATACTCTTGCATTTAAGACATCAGTTCTGGATTACAACAAGCATAATAAAGTGGTTAGGTTCTTAAACATGAGCCAGCATATAATTTTGAGTCCATTACATGATTTTTACACCCATTGATTGAGATCCTGACACAATTAGCCAAGCCACAATCACATGATTTAATTTTCACAGACTAACTTGTTTGATCGAAGAAAATTCATGACCACCAAAAATGTGTATAGAAAGTTACTTCTGAAAGTTATCGAAGCACATATATAGCCAATATTAAATGCACTGTAAGACCATTGTAGGTTGACTACTCAGGTTTTCTAACCATTAGAACTATTGTGGCCAAACCACAGCTAAGATCCAGACCACTTTCAATTTAATACGCTTGTCCAACTACTCTGCCCCTAAGCTCCCAACTGTTGACTACATATGCCATCTGTTTACTTTGAGTCGAGTTAGCATTTTGAAATGGCAACTGTGATTGTTCCTGCTATAAATGTGTGGAGAAGAGAAGTCGTGTTGTACAGCTGAGTGGGAATGATTGTCCCTGCTACAACTGTATGGAGGACATGTTGTACAGTGGAGTGGCAATCTCCATACAAGGGTATGTGTATCAGAGAAACAGGACAAGAGATGGGTTTACGCAGCGATGGCACTATGAGACCCAGGGGTGTGAAATAAAAAACAGACCTGAAGCAAGAAAGCAGAGGAACTAGGGTAAACTAGCAGACAGGCAAAGAAAAAATAGTTCAGAACAGGAACAGGCCCTTTGGCCCACTAAATCTGTGACGACATAGATGTCTTTCTAATCTAATATTTTCTTGCCCCTACGTGGTCCATATTCCTCTATTCCCTGCTTATTCATGTATCTAACCAAATGTCTCGAATGCTGTTAAAGAATCTGCTTCCACCATCTTCTCTGGCAGCTCGTTCCAGACAGTTACCACCTCTGGAAAAAAAACTTGCCCCTTACATCCCTTTTAAACTTTTCCCCCTCTCACTTTCAACCTACACCCCTGAGTAATTGACCCTGGGAAAAGATCTCACTATCCACTGTATCCAAGCCTGTCATAACCTTGTAAACCTCTATCAGGTCTTCCCCCCCCCCCCCCGCTCACCCTCCAACACTCCAATGAAAACAATCCAAGTTTGTTCAACCTTTCTTCATAGTCCATATCCTCCAAACCAGACAATATCCTGGTAAATCTCTTCTGCACCGACATCCTTCCAGTAATACGGCAACCAGAATTGTACACAATACTCCAAATGTGGCCAAACAAAGCCTTATATACAGCTGCAGCATGATTTTCCAATTCCTGGTTGACTACCAGAAAGCAAAGAGTGGGAGTAAATGGGTATTTTTCTGGTTGGCGATCAGTGACTAGTGGTGTGCCTCAGGGATCAGTGTTGGGGCCGCAATTGTTTGCGATTTACATAGATGATTTGGAGTTGGGGACCAAGTGTAGTGTGTCAAAATTCGCAGATGACACTAAGATGGGTGGAAGAGCAAGTGTGCAGAGGACGCTGAAAGTCTGCAAAGGGATATAGATAATCAGAGTGAGTGGGTGAGGGTCTGGCAGATGGAGTACAATATTGGTAAATGTGAGGTCATCCATTTTGGTAGGAACAGCAGGAAAATGGATTATTATTTAAATGGTAAAAAATTGCTACATGCTGCTGTGCAGAGGGACCTGGGTGTCCTTGTGCAGGAATCTCAAGGAGTTGGTTTGCAGGTGCAGCAGGTAATTAAGGCGGCAAATGGAATTTTGTCCTTCATTGCTAGAGGGATGGAGTTTAAAAACAGCGAGATTATGTTGCTGCTGTATAAGGTGTTGGTGAGCCCACACCTGGAGTACTCAAGGAGTATACTGTATATACTCCTTGAGTATATACTCAAGGATATACTTGAGAAAGTATATCCTTTCTCAAGGATGTCTCAAGTATCCTTGAGAAAGGATATACTGGCACTGGACGGGGTGCAGAGGAGATTCACTAGATTGATTCTGGAGTTGAGGGGGTTGGCTTATGAGGAGAGACTGAGTAGACTGGGACTATACTCATTGGAATTCAGAAGAATGAGGGGAGATCTTATAGGAACAAGGTTATGAAGGGAATAGATAAGATAGAAGCAGGGAAGTTGTTTCCACTGGCGGGTGAAACTAAAACTAGGGGGCATAGCCTCAAAATAAGGGGAAGCAGATTTAGGACTGAGTTGAGGAGGAACTTCTTCACACAAAGGGTTGTGAATCTGTGGAATTCCCTGCCCAGTGAAACAGTTGAGGCTACCTCATTGAATGTTTTTAAGGCAAGGATAGATAAATTTTTGAAGAGTCAAGAAATTAAGGGTTATGGTGAGCGGGTGGGTAAGTGGAGCTGAGTCCACAAAAAGATCATCAGCCATGATCTTATTGAATGGCGGAGGAGGCTCGAGGGGCCAGATGGACTACTCCTGCTCCTAGTTCTTATGTTCTATACTCAATGCCCCGACCGATGAAGGCCTTCTTGAACACCTTGTCCACCTGAGTTGCCACCCTCAGGGAACTGTGGATCTGCACACCTGGATCTCTCTCTATGCCAATAATTCTAAGGGCTCTACCATTTACTGTATGCTTTCCTTCTGCAGTAGACCTTCCAAATCACATCACCTCACATTTGTCCAGGTTAAATCCTATCCGCCATCTTTGAGCCCAGGTTTCCAGCCGATTTATATCCTGCTGTGTCCTCTGACAATCCTCCTCACTATCTGCTACTCTCTCAATTTTTGTATCATCTGCAGATTTACTAATCAGACCATCTACATTTTTCTTCAAATCATATATATAAGATTCCAGCACTGATCCTTGTGGAACACCACTCTTCAGTTAGAAAAGTACCCTTCCACTGCTGCCACTCTGCTTTTTATGCCCAAGCCAGTTTTGTATCAATCTTACCAGCTCACCTCGGATCCCGTTTAACTTCACCTTCTGTATCGGCCTGCCATGAGGAACCTTATCAAAGGCTTTACTGAAGTCCATGTATACAACATCCACTGCCCTGTCCTGGTCAATTTTTCTTGTCACTTCCTCGAAGAACTCAATCCCGTTTGAGACCCAACCACCCATTCACAAAACCATGTTGCCTATCACTAATAAGCCTATTCTCCTCTTCCTGTACATCCTCTCCCTAAGAATCTTCTCCAACAATTTCCCCACCACTGATGCAACGCTCACAGGCCTGTAATTTCCCAGATTGTCTCTTCTGCCCTTCTTAAACAGAGGAACAATGTCAGCTACTCTCCAATCCTTTGATACCTTGGCCGTGGCTAAAAAGGATACAAAGATTTTGGCCAAAGCCTTAGCAATTTCTTCCCTTCTTTCTCTCAGTATTCTGGGATAGAACCTATCTGGCCCTGGGGACCTGTCCACATTATAGTTTTTCAAAACCTCCAATACCTCCTCCCTTTTTATCTCAACATGTCCCAGAATGTCAACATCCTCCTTTCTAAACTCCCCATTCACATCCTTCTCCTTTGTGAATACTGATGCAAAGCACTTGTTACACTCCGCACCCACCTCATCTGGCTCCAAATAAATTCCCTGCACTGTGCTCGAGTGGACCCACCTTTTCTTTACCTACCTTCTTCATCCTTACATATGCGTAAAAAGCCTTGGGGATTCTCCTTAATCCTGACTGCCAAGAACATTTCATGGCCTTTTAGCCCTCCCAAATCCATGTTTCAGCTCTTTCCTGCTCTCTTTGTATTCAAGAGCCTTATCTGTTTTCAATTTCCTGAAATTTATTTATGTCTTCTCCTCGTTTTTCACTAGGTCACAATCTCTCTTGCCATCCAGGATTCCCGAATCTTGCCATCTTTATCCTTCATTTTATACTTGTCCTGAATTGTTAACTGACTTAAAAAAAACTCCAACATATTGGATGTAGATTTACCCTCAGCCACCCCCAGTTTACATTCCCTAGCTCCTGCCTAATACAGTTGTAGTTAGCCTTCCCCCAGTTTAGTTTCACTCTGGGACTACTTCTATCCTTTTCTAAAGTATCTTGAAATGTATAGAATTGTGATCACTGTTCTCAAAATGGTCCCCCACTGAGACAACAATCACCTGTTCGGGCTACTTTCCCAGAATCAGGTCATAGAGGTTTACAGCATGGAACAGGCCCTTCTCTAAGCTAGCTCCTTCCTGGGTTGGACTATCTACACATTGCCTCAAGAAGCACTCTTGGACACACTGAACAAACTCTGCCCCGTCCAAACCCCGGCACTCATGGAATCCCAGTCTCCGTTTGGGCAGTTAAAATCGCCCATCACTACAACCCTGTTGTTTTTATATCTTCCCATCATCTGCTGACATATCACTTCCTCCACTTCACGCTAGCTGTCGGGAGGTCTGTAGTACAACCCGAACAGTGTGACTGCACCACTCCTGTTCCTGAGTTCTACCCATATGGCCTCACTGCATGATCCCACCAAGGTGTTCTCCCTCTGTATAGCTGCAACATTCTCTCTAATCAGTAAAGCAACACCCCCACCTCTTTTGTCACCCTCTATTCACCTGAAGCATTTAAATCATGGAATGCTAAGCTACCAGTCCTGCCCTTCTTTCATCCAAGTCTCCGCAATTGCCACAACATCATACTTCCATGTAATAATCCAAGCTTTAAGTTCATCCCCTTACTTGTCATACTCCTTGCATTAAAGCAAACACATCTCAGACCATATGTCCTATCATATTTTGTACACTCTCCCTGTGTTTTATTTCTCTTCGGGTGGCACAGTGATTAGTATCTTGCCTATATAGGATTCCAGACTCACAGTGCCCTCGGGGCATTTAGCAATAGGCAGGAAAAACCTTGCCAGCGTCATCCATATTCAAATGCCGAGCAAGTTAGGGAAGAAATTTGGTGGACAGAAAAGGAAAGTCAAAAGAGGAAATATAGTCAAAGTAACAGAGGAGACAACAAGGGTAGTTTTTATTGATTTTAAATTTATGAAGACAGTACCTCCCCTGTGGTCAATGTTCAACTCCAAACTGGAATAATGCAATCTGTAAGCTCTACTCTAGTCTATGCCCTACTCTGACAAGCACATGGCACTGGTGAGATTACTACCTTTGAGGTCTTACTTCTTAGTTTAACTGCTAACTTCCTAAATTCAGCTTGTAGGACCTCATCCCGTTCTTTACCTATAACGTTGGTGCCTATATGCACCACGACAGCTGGCTGTTCACCCTCCCCCTGCAGAATGCCCTGCAGCTGCTCCGAGACGTCCTTGATCCTTGCACCAGGGAGGCAACATACCATCCTGGAGTCTCGTTTGCATCTGCAGAAATGCCCGTCCATTCCCCTTGCAACTGAATCCCCTATCACTACAGCTCTGCCACCCTTTTTCCTGCCCTCCTGTGCAACAGAGCAAGCCATGAACTTGGCTGCTGCCACCTTACCCCTGCAAAAACATTTGCAACTATGATTAGCAAATACAAGCTGGCTTTGATGTCATTTTGACCTCGAGTTTAAAGAGCACATAGGGGATGCCCGTTAGGACAACACATTGGCAGGTTGTTCAGAATCTCTTTTCTACCTGTAGGGTTTCTGGATATGTGACCTGCATTCCCCTCAAATTCAAAAGTTTATTCTGCTACATTGTTGAGTCCTGCCACATCACGTTAGATTGTGGCATACAGCAATGCAGCTCGAATGCCAGAGTTTAAATTTCCTAGACAAGTACAAATTTTATTGCTAGATGTTTTCCAGAGCATCAACAAGCTTGGCCAAATTATGTGAAAGGAAAGGATCTAACTTAAAAATGTTAAACTCACTAACATTTTTTCTAACTACTTTGAACAGGTGGATACTGTATTTTCAATTTATTTAAGCTATTAGGCATATGTATCAACATGTACAAAATTTTATGTAAAGTACATCTGCCTTAATTAATTTAAGTAGTTCTGAGTCACTTTTATTCCAATTATTTATGAGATGACATATCTTTACTGGCATTTATCCAAAGGTGCTTAGTTGAAGCATTTTCTATTCCATGGTGAGAGTTACAGATGAGGAATCGGGAATAGAAATCAATGATGCCTGATAACTGTATATTTTCAGATTAGCTCCTGAAATGTCAACTGGTCTGTAAAGTAGGTATGCATTTGGCTTGTACAACATTCATATTTTAGATACACATTTCCTTGATTATTAATTTAAATACTTTGAAAGTTCAGAACATTCATTGTACTCTATACAATAACTGGAAAAGCATTGATTAATGTTTTTTCAATTCCCTAGAACTATGTTGGATCTTCAAAGGTCTGTCAGAAGAAAAAAACAAGTAAAATTTCATTCCTGCAACAAACTTTCAACGAGTAATTTATTAATCATGAAAATCATGATTTTGTCAGATTCAAAAGCAATTTAATCACATGATCCAGCGCACAGTTCTGCAGATATCTAGTTTAAATTATAATAGCTTTCAGGTAACTAGTTAACTTGAGTACTCAAAGATGATCAACATGCAAATTAATCATACAAAGGCAAAAGAACCTTCAGATCATGTGTTTTATCCCCACATTGCTTCAAGCACAGTAACAGAATCACTTCAATAAATGTACAAAGCTGAACGGATATCTTTACAGTACGTAGCAGCGACAGGTGGTCAAAACTTACCTTCACTGTTAAAAGTACTATTTACCTCTTTATAAATACTGGAGATCAATAGCAACAAATTAGAGAATCCACTTTCTGAAACTGCAACTCATACATAACTTAACATAAGTGAATCTGAATTTTATGCAGTCTTTCCCCCTGTCTGCCTGCCACCTACTCCTCCCCCACCCCCTCCCCACAAACTGTTGCATTTGTATATAGCTTTGACTATATTGATCTACCGATAGTATTAAGGTATCAATCTGAAAACACTAACTTATTGAGAAGAGGTTGTTCATCATAACTGTGACTTTCTGGCACTTTATTAATATCAGCTTATTTGAAACTTTTCATTGGGCCAGGGTTAATTCCCTTTTGGGTATCAAATTTATATTAAAATGTTTGACTTTCCAGAGTTATGTTGCTTCAGCAGCTTTCAGCTCTGGCAACTCTATGCAATGCTGAATTATTTACATGGGGTATTATTTTACATCTGTCATCTTATATTTGTAAAAAAAAACTAATCAGTGGTTGGAGCAACACTTCTCCATGAAGCATACACCAAAAACATTTCTCAAACAGCCTCGGGATCATGATGACAAAAATGCAGTAGTTCAATATTGACTAAGCAAAAATTCCAATGCTGTGATCAAACAAATGACATGTTTCTACCTTGCATTCTTGTTGCTTTTGATTTTAGTTGCTGTTGACTTGGGTTTTTTTTCCTTCGTTTCTTTGGGCTCCTTGGGGTCTTTCTTTTCTTTTGGTTTTTTCTTCTTTTTCTTTTTCTCTTCAGTTGAACCATCCATGGCAGTGCTAGAGATCACCAGTTGATCAATCACCTTGGGAATATTTTGCTCACCACGAGCTTTTGCTTTAGCAATGGCCTCAGCCACAATGCGATTGGCCTTCTCTTGCATGCGCTGTTGGTCCAGTGACTTCTGTCGCTCTTCTCCACTTGCTAATTGAGAATTCTGTCCACTAATCTGCGTCATGTCTGACGGAGTATTTGAAAGAGACTAGAAGGAGGAAGAAATATATATTTTAAAAGAATTGCACAATCAAAATAATTTAGCATCATTACAATGCCAGCATCATTTTCAATTAAGTAGCACAAAATCTTTTCATTTCACAACAGAAACTTCTGCCCAATTGTTAAACCAGGTGTAATCACCAATATAATGCAACAGACTAAAAGACCATAATTGTTCGTTGAGACACATTCAATTTACATTCTATTAAAAAACCAAGCTTTTTTCAACCTCCCAATTATCACTAATACAGAATATTTTACATGCTTGACATTAACTATCATCTTAGAGCCCAAAGAAGTAGGGGAGATCCTAAATGAATACTTTGCGTCGGTATTCACAAAGGAGAGGGATGTGTTGACTGGGAGTGTCTCGGAGGGGAGTGATGAACCGTTAGAGAAAAATCTCCATTACAAGGGAGGAAGTGTTAGGTTTTTTAGAGAATATAAAGACTGACAAATCCCCAGGGCCTGATGGAATCTATCCAAGGCTGCTCAGGGAGACGAGAGATGAAATCGCTGGGCCTCTGTCACAAATCTTTGTCTCGTCACTGGACACAGGTGAGGTCCCAGAGGATTGGAGGATAGCTAATGTGGTCCCGTTATTTAAGAAGGGCAAGAAGGATAACCCGGGAAATTATAGGCCGGTGAGCTTGACGTCCGTGGTAGGGAAGTTGTTGGAGAGGATTCTCAGAGATAGGATGCTCAGAGATAGGATGTATGCGCATTTAGAAAGGAATAAACTCATTAACGATAGTCAGCATGGTTTTGTGAGAGGGAGGTCATGCCTCACTAACCTGGTGGAGTTTTTTGAAGAAGTGACTAGAATGGTTGACGAGGGAAGGGCCGTGGATGTCGTCTATATGGACTTTAGTAAAGCGTTTGACAAAGTCCCTCATGGTAGGTTGGTGCAAAAGGTTGGATTTCATGGGATAAAGGGGAAGGTGGCTAGATGGGTGGAGAACTGGCTTGGTCACAGAAGACAGAGGGTGGTAGTGGAAGGGTCTTTTTCCGGCTGGAGGCCTGTGCAGAGTGGTGTTCCGCAGGGCTCTGTATTGAAACCTCTGCTGTTTGTGATTTATATAAACGATCTGGAAGAAGGTGTAACTGGGGTGATCAGTAAGTTTGCAGACGACACTAAATTGGCTGGACTTGCAGATAGTGAGGAACATTGTCAGAGGCTGCAGATGGACATAGATAGGCTGGAAATTTGGGCAAAGAAATGGCAGATGGAGTTCAATCCAGATAAATGCCAAGTGATGCATTTTGGTAGAGCTAACGTACGGGGGAGCTATACGATAAATGGCAGAACCATAAAGGGTGTAGATACGCAGAGGGACCTGGGTGTGCAAGTCCACAGATCCTTGAAGGTGACATCACAGGTGGAGGTGGTGGTGAAGAAGGCATATGGCATGCTTGCCTTTATAGGACGGGGCATAGAGTATAAAAGTTGGGGTCTAATGTTGCAGTTGTATAGAACGTTGGTTCGGCCGCATTTGGAATACTGCGTCCAGTTCTGGTCGCCACACTACCAGAAGGACGTGGAGGCTTTAGAGTGCAGAGGAGGTTTACCAGGAAGTTGCCTGGTATGGAGGGGATTAGTTATGAGGAGAGATTGGGTAAACTGGGGTTGTTCTCACTGGAAAGATGGAGGATGTGGGGCGACCTAATAGAGGTATATAAAATTATGAAGGGCATAGATAGGGTGAACGGTGTGAAGCTTTTTCCCAGGTCGGTGGGGGAGAGAGAGAGAGAGGTTTTACACGGATATCAGGAGGACGTATTTTACATAGAGGGTGGTGGGGGCTGGAATGCGCTGCCAGGCAAGGTGGTGGAGGCGGGCACACTGGGAACGTTTAAGACTTATCGAGATAGCCACATGAATGGAGTGGGAATGGAGGGATACAAAAGAGTGGTCTAGTTTGGACCAGGGAGCGGCGCAGGCTTGGAGGGCCGAAGGGTCTGTTCCTGTGCTGTATTGTTCTTTGTACCAATCCAGTGCAAAAACATGCAGAACATCTGATTTTGATATCTTCTGGTGGTTTGACATTATCAGTGTGGCCGAGTCTCACTGATAGCCCTGCACATCAGCTGTTGTCATCTGTATAGCAACAATTTACATTTTTTTTAAAAATCAAAGGAGCCATATTTCATTGTGTTCTAAATATTCTTTCTTCTCCTGAAAGTTTGAAACATCCTGATCCATGGCTCCACAAGCTGTCAGTAGTCCACCTGCACTTCTCACACACACCTTCAACTCAAAAATGCTTCAAAAGGGCAGACAAGATACAGATCAAGAATGGGAGGACAGCAAGGAGAGGCAACCAAATGCATCATTACAGAAGGAAGATTTACAGCTTTTGAAAGTAAGGAAACTGCAGTAAGGGGGCAACATTCAAGAAATGTCAGAGGTAATAGCGGATGCATTAGTGGTTATTTATCAAAATTCGTTGGATTCTGGGGTAGTGCCGGTGGATTGGAAAACGGCTAATGTTACGCCGCTGTTTAAAAAAGGAAATAGACAAAAGGCGGGTAACTACAGGCCGGTTAGCTTAACGTCTGTAGTTGGGAAAATGCTGGAATCAATCATTAAAGAAGAAATAGCAGGCCATCTGGATAAGAATGGTTCGATTAAGCAGACACAGCATGGATTCATGAGAGGAAAGTTGTGCTTGACGAACCTGTTGGATTTTTATGAAGATGTGACTAGTGCGGTTGACGGAGGGGATGCGGTGGATGCGGTGTTTTTGGATTTCCAAAAGGCGTTTGATAAGGTGCCTCACAAAAGGTTGCTGAAGAAGATTGGGCCACACGGAGTTGGGGGTAGGGTGTTAGCGTGGATTGGGGATTGGCTATCTGACAGGAAGCAGAGAGTCGGAATAAATGGGTGCCTTTCTGGTTGGAAGATGGTAACTAGTGGCGTGCCGCAGGGATCGGTACTGGGGCCTCAACTATTTGCCATTTATATAGACGATCTGGAGGAGGGGACTGAGTGTAGGGTAACAAAGTTTGCAGACGACACAAAGATAAGTGGAAAAGTGAATCGTGTGGAGGGTGTAGAAGGTCTGCAGAGAGATTTGGACAGGCTGAGTGAGTGGGCGAGGATCTGGCAGATGGAGTATAACGTTAACAAATGCGAGGTTATTCACTTTGGAAGAAATAATAGCAAATTGGATTATCTAAATGGAAAGAAATTACAACATGCTGCTGTGCAGAGGGACCTGGGGGTCCTTGTGCATGAGATGCAAAAGCCCAGTCTGCAGGTGCAACAGGTGATCAAGAAGGCAAATGGGATGTTGGCCTATATCGCAAGGGGGATAGAATATAAAAGCAGAGATGTCTTGCTGCATCTGTACAGGGCATTGGTGAGGCCGCAGCTGGAATACTGTGTGCAGTATTGGTCCCTTTATTTGCGGAAGGATATATTGGCCTTGGAGGGAGTGCAGAGAAGGTTCACCAGGTTGATACCAGAGATGAGGGGTGTTGATTATGAGGAGAGACTGAGCAGATTGGGTTTGTATTCGTTGGAATTTAGAAGGCTGAGGGGGGATCTTATAGAGACCTATAAGATAATGAAGGGACTGGATAGGGTAGAGATGGAGACATTCTTTCCACTTAGAAAGGAAACTAGAACTAGAGGGCACAGCCTCAAAATAAAGGGGGGTCAGTTTAGGACAGCGTTGAGGAGGAACTTCTTCTCTCAGAGGTGAATCTCTGGAATTCTCTGCCCACTGAAGTGGTGGAGGCTACCTCATTGAATATGTTTAAATCACAGATAGATGGATTCCTGATCGGTAAGGGAATTAGGGGTTATAGGGATCAGGTGGGTAAGTGGAACTGATCCACTTCAGATCAGCCATGATCTTATTGAATGGCGGGGCTAGATGGCCTACTCCTGCTCCTATTTCTTATGTTCTTATGTTCTTATTATGAGCAGATGTGTTAGAAGTTAGAATAGGAATGGGCAATAGTACTGAAGGGGAGGAGGAATAGTCCCCACGAGCACATTGGCATAGAATATCACTGACCGCGAGTGCTTGCTGCAAGATGAAAACCATATTAGGGCAATCCAAATATGTTACAAAAATACTACTGGTTCGACTACGGGACAAACAAACCGAAGGCTTAAGTTCAAATCTCATCTTGGCAAGTTGAGAAAACAAATTCAATAAATCTTGGAATTTGAGAGTTGGCAACAGGTAAAGTTACCAGATTATCATAAAAAGCCCAACGGGTTCATTAATGTCCTTTAGGGTAGGGATTACCCCTCTGAGTAATCTTGCCTATATAGGATTCCAGACTCAGTGCCCTCGGGGCATTTAGCAATAGGCAGGAAAAACCTTGCCAGCATCATCCATATTCAAAGGACAAATGCCGAGCAAGTTAGGGAAGAAATTTGGTGGACAGAAAAGGAAAGTCAAAGAGGAAATAGAGTCAAAGTAACAGAGGAGACAAGAGGGGTAGTTTTTATTGATTTTAAATTTATGATGACAGTACCCCCCCAGTGGTCAATGTTCAACTCCAAACTGGAATAATGCAATCTGTAAGCTCGACTCTAGTCTATGCAAAGTTACATTTATAAAAGCAACTTCAAATGTTACAAAATATCCCAATAAATGAGGAAAAGCTCTTAGGCGGCAAACAGCTCTGTAAACTAGGGTTAAGTCAGCTGAAAGCTCTTATGAATAGCGAAATGGAGAGGTGATGCACAGGTTAGAATTAGAGAAAATGTTCTCAGACCAAAATATACTGGAGTTATCGGGGGTGGCATAAGACTGTGTGCATGAGGAAATGGGTTTTGAATTTGTTTATTGAGTGATAGAGAGCTAATGAGAGTCAACTAGGATTTAGTGCACAAAATGATGTGGATGGGACTTCGATAGACAGCGAGAACAGTGTTAAGAGAAATCAAGCTTGGAATTGACAAAAAACGCTACATTAGATTTTAGGTTTCATTAGGAATGACAGAGAAGGGTTTCCTAAATGGGCTTCAAGAGCAGCGGGGAGGGTAGGTGGCGTGAGCAGACTATTTAGTTGGTGGGGAAGTGCGCCACAAAGTGAGCCTCTGAGCAGGAACTACAGTGTGGCAAGGGGAGAATGGGATCACCAGCATGAGGGTTGAGGGTTTGTCTGTGTGCATGCGCGCAGGCAGGGGACGGGCGGGCATGCGTGCGGGCGAAGCCCGATTGCACACAGGGGGATACAAGGAGAAAAGAGTGGCGTGAGCGAGCGAGCGAGAACACGCACCCAAAAGGAGCAGCATCACTCCTCCAGTCCTTAAAATAACTTTTAAATTACAATAAACGTATACATGTAAGAAACAGAGAAGATTTCTATCAATTATGATTTTGTATGTTTGTAGCTAATGTACAGAAAACAATATTTTGGTGGTTTAACTCGTCGACCCAATAAGAATGCTTCTCAGGGCTCTGTTTGTACTCTTGCGAGGTCAAAAGGCTGAATAAGGTTGGAAAACTCTGACAGAGGGTAGGAGAGTAATACTACAGTGGTGGAAGTAAGGTATCTTGGCAGAAGCCAGTTAGAAGTTTATAGCTCAGTTCGGATTTATTTCATTTCAAGTACATCTTGAATTTAAAATTCACAGATAATATATTTCATCATTTGTTTAGGACTTTCAGAAATGTCACACTTCAGAAATTAACAAGTAAAGTTGTGGACATGCATTCAACAAGGTACACATATTGCAAAAATCTTCCCTACATCAACCAACAGCCAACATTTTGTGGCTGCCTATTCAAACTCATGCTGCTTTTTGACTATTTACTAGCAATACAGAGGAGAGTGAGTTAAGGAGGTCAGAACTGAAACAATTCTTTTCTCATTAGAGTCTTATTCATAATTTTTCCAGTGAGAGGGGCAGTTAGATATAACACTTGGCGCGAATGGGATCAAAGGTTATGGGGAAAAAGCAGGATTAGGCTATTGAGTTGGATGATCAGCCAGTAATGAAGGGCGGAGCAGGCTCAAAGACCAAATAGCCGCCTCCTGCTCCTATCTTCTATGTTTCTATAAATTCCATGCTCACATTTGCATGTGGGGTCAATCCACCATGTTGATATGCAATGTTGTATTGCTACAATTTTAAGGGGAAAATCTGCTATTGGAGATCTAGTTTCCTGTCAGATTATGAAACAGATTGCAGAAATGCAAGTAGTTTTGAAGACAAAAAGTACTTGGTAAATGAGAAGATGGCTAAAGGCCAACAAGCTGAGGATGCTAGATCCAGTCATCTCTAATACGACATTGTGAGTTCTTCAGTCACTTCCTGTAATCAGCCAAATGGTAAAGTCTCCTTTAGCACCATTTTATTTTTTGCCAATTTCTGCTGCCTAATAGTGCAGGTAGTTCCTATTTGTAGTGCAAGAAGCTTTTCCACAAACCATTCTGCTTCATGACAGTTTAGCTGTTGGCATCTATTACAGGGAAATCCCTAAATTTAAGTAATTTCCTGCTTAGGAATTGCCAAAGACTGCACATACTCTCAAAAGTTGGTTCAGTGTGATTTGTTATCTTGGTGCACAATGTGACTGAAGTAACAGATCACATCACTGGATAATTTTAAAGTTTGTGGTCAAAACAAACATGGAAAAATGTACACCAAAGTAATGTTTTCACTGGCATTCAGCAGATTCAATAGTTGCAGCTCTGAAAATTGCTTCATCACACAAAGCATTCCATATCCCTCTAATTTCTAAACTTCAGAAAGTAATTGACCTCTGGAATCTGTTCGACAAGAACAAAATTCAACAGGAATTGCTTCAAACTATAGGCAAAAAACTTGCACTAGGATTACCCCATCACAACCATAATAAGGCGGCTTAAAAATGAACCCTCAATATATGGCCTCTGGATTCCATTTACAGGAAAAGCTGATAATAGAAGTAAATGTTAAAACATCATTCTTTGTTCTGCATGTCCCCCAAGTATTGGAAGAAAAAATTAAAATTTGTTCTGTTCTTTTATCATCACAATGATCTAAATATTAAGCAATTTTCAGACCATGTCTATTTTATTGTAATCAAAATGCCCATGAGACAAAAATTTGAATCTAATTTAATCCTCTAATCTGCCTGTAACAGATATTTGGGAAGAACCAAGGGTAAAAACAAGTTTCCCACACTTGTGCAAGTACATTTTAAAATTTTAAATTGAACGGTGTAACATAAATCAGACCCTACATTAGGATTGACACTTGAAATCCCAAAACTATCTAAACCTTTCTCCACAGGTTTCACCAATTTGAAATTTGGATGAAAATTCTTACTCAATTATTCTATAGCAAAATCTTTATTAACCTGCATGCGCAGGGAAAGGATGGTGTCAGTTCAAAAATGCCGATTAATGGAAAGCTCATTTACCAATGGAATGCTTGCATCATGAACTCAGCAAGTACTCAGGAAGTAAAGATCAGCATGCTTTTCACTTCTATTCTTCAACAGCGCATTAAAACATTAAAAGTATTGGATAATACAGTATACAGCTTTGTAATTACTTCCAGTTGGTAAAGTGATGAGTCGTATTCGGGGACATCAAAACTTCTGGTTAGCAGAGAACTCCAGTTGGTAGAGTGCCGGATAACTCACTGTAGTAGAACTTCCACAATTCCAAACAGTAACTGTCAACAGTGGTGAAAGAGCAGAGAACCACAAATATACCCACTGTTACAATTCAGGCAACTGTCCAACATTGCTCATTCTCTCAAAGTCAGCTTCCATAAGCAAGAGTGTAATTCTTATAAATCAAAACATGACTTTATGCAGCAAATATCTGGAGCGATAAGCCTCATTGTGAACAATGATTCCTTATATCATTCAGAAAAGAACAAATATGGGGAGGTCACTGCACATTCAGATCTCTCTAGACTAGAGGGAAAACACCTTACATTTACTGAAAGCACAATTATATAGCAGGAATAAATCAGATTTGATAGGAACACATTTAACTTTTACTGATACATAAAACAGATTTGCATTCCAACATACAAGGATCCTGAAAAATAATTTTAACTGTTTGCAATCATGGGTGCTGATAACACAATGATTCTAACATGCAGTACAGGCAAGTGGACTGCTTGAGCAGAGGATGAACTCATGAAAGTTCGTTACATTTATACCTAACTTCAGGTAGTTTCTACTTGTAAAACTGTCAAACAAAATCAGAAAAACATAATATAACATTAATGAATAATTGCATACACTTGCAATGTTCAGGAAATACTGATACTTAATAACCTGTCTCACCACACAAACATGATTGGCTACATTTTCCATGCCCCCACTGGGGGAAGGAGTGGGCAAATGTAAAACAGGATACGTGACCACTCCTCCACCTTCCCATCCATCCTCGAGCTTAACACTCATAACATGAGATCAGCAGCCCACCTGCCACATTTAAATAATCAAGGGTCAACTGAACTTGTTAACAAGCCAACTAATCCAGATAATCCACTGCCCACACAGTGGGGCTGGATGTGGGCAGTTGGACAGGAGTAGACTGGCAGTTTTTGTTAAAAGATTTTTTAATAAAACAGGGTGGGAATGAAGGTGGATTTTAACTTTTGAGTGTTGCCCTTTGCACATCGGAGTACATACCCTCAAAGATAGCACTCCCAACTCTCCAAAACCCACCACCCCCACCCTCTCTTTCATAAGCTGCCCAAACCCTCGCTCAATACCCGAGACCTATCTTATTCCGGGATCCATTTGGCCTTGTTCTTGGGACTGGTTGCAGTCCAGACAACATGCAATAATGCGGTCTTGGCACTGATGGCCAATTGAATTGACTGGCAGCTCCCAAGAGAAAGAAATCCTTTTTAGTGAGGGGTGGAAGTCCCACTGTCAGGCAATTTAGCCCGTTTGTTATGGCTGACATGGAGGGGGAAGGTAAGGGCAAGACATCTGCAACCCCGCCACCCCCGTAATATGGAGTTCAATGTCTCCTTCTCGGATTGTTTGATCTCATTATCAGTCAGGCCTGCTTTCACAGCCTGACACTTCTTAACAGTTCATGTTAATCAATATGCTACCAGCCAGTGTGAAGTTTGAAGAATTTCAAAAACTAATATCCAATTTAAAATGCACGCCTAAATATGAAATACAATAACTAATTCAAAACTGGAAAGTTCTTGCTCCCTCAGAATCACTTAGCTTGACTTGCAAAATTTACATCCAACTGTTTTGTATGAATTAATGTTTGAACAAAGCAACTCTTAGATAAACAGTTCCAATGTAAACTGAAGTTTCATTTGCACTGACGTGAAAAAAGTTGCAAATGAAAAAAAAAATCAAGTTGCAAGGTGAGTGCAATTTCCTGTAAACAACTGTTTAGGTGATGATAACTGCACTTCAAACTGTGTAAACCACTCAAAACAAGAGACAAGAGTAGCATTGTGCAAAGTGAAACAAATACCCTCTTCCTTTCAGTGGTTAAATATGTAGAGCAAAGCAGCATTTGGTGAACAAAGGGCAGATTATCCAGATTATATATGGTCATCCTTGGCTGTCCATCAGTTTGAGGACAACATACTCATGCTCAGATTCTGCCAACGTGTCTTCCCATATGACTGAACAGACCAATTCTTGATCCACACATCTCTGGGAACATTAGGCAGGATGTCCTAACAGATAGAGAGATCAGCGTGCAGGATTTCCTCCCTTTCTTTTCGCTCTCTGCCTCAACATTATGACTCAAAATGTGATGCAATTTAATGGAGAAGATGTAATAGTCATAAACGTCAATGCTGCCATATTTCAAGGAAAGCTTCAGAGTATCTTTGAAACATTTCCTTTGTCCTGTCTGAAACTTTGGCCATTCTAGACTTCAGAAAACAGGACCTGGCAGGAGAGACTTTTCAGCCATCTGGACATTATCCAGTCTGTCGAACTTGATTTTTCAAGAGTTTTGCTTGAAAACATTTGGATTGGGCTTCAAGAGGACACGAGCATTTGTTCAATAGTCCTCTCATTAAACCATTGCTGATGTAACCTCTCTTCTCCATTACGTGTCACTGGTGCACAACCCAGATCTCACTGCCGTACAGGAGAGGCGACAGTAACTCTTTATATCAGGTAATTGTTGTCAAACTGAACATGGAAGACTAAGCTGACACAGTTGATCCAGTGTTCGATCTCATCAATGGTGGCCTGTTGACAAGAAGTGGCTGCAAAGGTATGGGAACTGCTCAACATGTGTCAGAGTCCCTCCTTCAACATGTATGGGAGGTGAAATGCTTAACCAACCAAATCTGTATACAATTGCTTGGAGTCATGATATAAACAAAAACTCACCAGTTTTGAAGACCTCAACTGGAACAACATGGACAGAGGAGAAAACTGTGCATGGAGCCGGAGGAAATGGGTGAGATATTAAATGAGTACTTTGCGTCAGTATTCACCAAAGAGAAGGACTTGGTGGATGATGAGTCTGGGGAAGGGTGTGCAGATAGTTTGGGTCATGTTGAAATCAAAAAGGAGGTATTGAGGGTCTTGAGAAACATCAAGATAAAGTCGCTAGGGCCTGATGGGATATGCCCCAGGTTACTGATAGAGGCAAGGGAGGAAATTGCTGGGGCCTTGAGAGGAATCTTTGTATCCTCACTGGCTACAGGGCAGGTACAGTAAGAAGTTTAACAACACCAGGTTAAAGTCCAATAGGTTTATTTGGTAGCAAAATCCACAAGCTTTCGGAGCGCTGCCCCTTCTTCAGGTGAGTGGGAATTCTGTTCACAAACAGGGCATATAAAGACACAAACTCAATTTACAGAATAATGGTTGGAATGTGAATACTTACAGCTAATCAAGTCTCAAAGGTACAAACAATGTGAGTGGAGAGAGCATTAAGACAGGTTAAAGAGATGTGCATTGTCTCCAGACAGGACAGCCAGTGAGACTCTGCAAGTCCAGGCAAGCTGTAGAGATTGCAGATAGTGTGACATGAACCCAATATCCCGGTTGAGGCCGTCCTCATGTGTGCGGAACTTGGCTATCAGTTTCTGCTCAGCGACTCTGCGCCGTCGTGTGTCGTGAGGGCCGCCTTGGAGAACGCTGACCCGAATATCCGTGACCGCTGAAGTGCTCCCCAACAGGAAGAGAACAGTCTTGCCTGGTGATTGTCGAGCGGTGTTCATTCATCCGTTGTCGCAGCGCCTGCATGGTTTCCCCAATGTACCATGCCTCGGGACATCCTTTCCCGCAGCGTATCAGGTAGACAACGTTGGCCGAGTTGCAAGAGTATGTACCATGTACCTGGTGGATGGTGTTTTCGCATGAGATGATGGCATCTGTGTCGATGATCCGGCACATCCCAGGTCAGAGCAGGTCCCAGAAGATTGGAGAATAGCCAATGTTGTTCCTTTGTTTAAGAAGGGCAGCAATGTTAATCCAGGTAATTACAGGCCAGTGAGCCTTACGTCAGTGGTAGGGGTTTGATTAGTAAGTTTGCGGACGACACAAAGTTTGGTGGAATTGCGGACAGCGATGAGGACTGTCAGAGGATACAACAGGATATAGATCGGTTGGAGACTTGGGCAGAGAGATGGCAGATGGAGCTTAATCCGGACAAATGTGAGGTAATGCATTTTGGAAGGTCTAATACAGATGGGAAATATACAGTAAATGGCAGAAGCCTTAAGAGTATTGACAAGCAGAGGGATCTGGGTGTACAGGTACATAGGTCACTGAAAGTGGCAACACAGGTGGAGAAGGTAGTCAAGAAGGCATATGGCATGCTTGCCTTCATTGGCCAGGACATTGAGTTTAAAAATTGGCAAGTCATGTTGCAACTTTATAGAATCTTAGTTAGGCCGCACTTGGAATATAGTGTTCAATTCTGGTCACCACACTACCAGAAGGATGTGGAGGCTTTGGAGGGAACAGAAAAGATTTACTAGGATGTTGGCTGGTATGGAGGGCATTAGCTATGAAGAGGGGTTAGAAAATCTTGGTTAGTTCTCACTGGAACGACGGAGGTTGAGGGGTGATCTGATAGAAGTCTACAAGATTATGAGGGGCATGGACAGAGTGGATAGTCAGAAACTTTTTCCTAGGGTGGGTCAATTATCAGGGGGCATAGGTTTAAGGTGCGAGGGGCAAGGTTTAAAGGAAATGTATGAGGCAAGTTTTTTTTTTACACAGAGGATGGTGGGTGCCTGGAACTCGCTGCTGGGGGAGGTAGTGGAACCAGATACGATAGCAACTATTATGGGGCATCTTGACAAATATATGAATAAGATGGGAATAGAGGGATGTGGTCCCCGGAAGGATAGGGGGTTTTAGTTCAGTTGGGCAGCATGGTTGGTGCAGACTTGGAGGGCGGAAGGGCCTGTTCCTGTGTTATAATTTTCTTTGTTTAACATCTGGAACTGCAGGTTGTTAGTCATCTGTTTCCCATCGATGGTGGTTCATACATGAATTCTACCACAAGTTACAGGGGATAGACTGGAAATATCAGCTGCTACTGTGGATTTACAATGAGGAGAGGTTGAAAATGTTCTTTTCAATATTGACATCCTTAAGACATGCATTACCTTGTGAGTAATGGAGGTTTGGTCCATTTCATCTTGGTCTATAAATGGCCCTCGTGACTTCAAATAAGCTTTGCATATCATGATGGACAGCATGTTGTTGGATCTCTCAGGTTTTCTCTTCCTAACACATCCTTCATCTTTATTTCTCGAGGGCTTTATAGAGCTTTGAACTGCTGAAATGCTGCCTTCTTGACTTGTGACCGTAGACTGTTCTACTAGGCAATGAAGGCTCCCATTTTTTGTTCTTGGAAGTTACAAATTTTAGCATCATTTTCATTGAATAAGTCTTGGCGATGACTATGCTTGAACCTAACGAGCTGGAAAACAGCAGCATAGTTCGGCTGACTTCATTTGACCCCATGGAGGCTGCTCTTCTCTAACTTTTGGGCATTATGATGCCCCTGTGCTATGTGGATGTTCATCACCAATCAGACATCTAACATCTGTTCAGCAGGCATGAATCGAGTGATATAATCAACATGAAGATCTTTGATTTGCACAATGATGTCATGCAGGGGGTGCCAATGCTTTGATCTAGGATGTCTCCGTGTGGTTTTGTATTTGCCCTTCTGTGGAAGACAGTTATTATGAGAATAAGGTCATGCTGAGCACACTATCAGGAGGATACCATTTGCATTAGCTTTTCCCACCTGTTTGTTCTAATGGTTCCCGCTCCTGATAGAGGACTCAGTCAACCATTGTATTTAAGTCCCTCAGGAGATGATCTTTTCTTCTTTTGGGATGTGTGGATTTCCCAACGTCAGCTAGAACTTTTCCTTAACATCTTCATCAGAGCCAATGACCAGTCATATGCGCTGATAATGTTGGCACATTCACAGAACCATAGAAACCCTACAGTGCAGAAAGAGACCATTTGGCCCATCGAGTCTGCACCGACCACAATCCCACCCAGGCCCTACCCCCATATCCCCATATTGATTACAGCTGAGCTGCAGGTGAACAACCATGGGTCTTCCATTTATACAATTGGATGATTCTGGCAATGCTTCTGAGATCCTATGCCTGATGGCAAAATCATCTTTGTGGACACAAGAGATACGGGGGTCACTGTCAGACTTTTCTTTCCAGTAGAAGGTGTATCCCCCTGCTTGGTCCTTCAGCTGTCCCTCCAAGGGAAGGCACATCTCACTGAGGGCAGTGATGTTAATTTGGCATCTTGATAGCTCGTGATATGACTGTAATTCTTCTTTCCACCAGTCACTTGAAATTATAATTACAAACTTTTAAGCTTTTTTGACCACAAAGATGGTGGTCATGCGGCATGTGGTTTCCCAGCCAGGGTGAAGAGGAATGGCCTATTTCAGCCCCCTAGCTGCCTCCCTATTCTGTGTGAGCACAGGATATCCTAAAGCAGGACAGTTCAGTCACAGATGCTGCTGTCCAAAGAGATGTCTGTTATCCAACAACCGTTGTGCATCTGTTGCTTGTGCAAAAGAATGGATGATTCAGTTATCTACAGATTATGAAAATTAAGGTGCTGGCAAATTCAGTTGAAGAAATATGGGAGGGATTTTTTTTCTGGTTAATGGAAATGGGTAAATGTTATAACTTTGGGTTTTAGTCACTGATCTTGTCAACCTCTCAGCTGTTGCTATATTGTACCAATTGGCTTTCTACAACTTGGCTATTTATATTAACAGGTTTTTATGTTTTTCAGCGAGCATTTCATTTTGGGTTTTCACGTCTTACCAGCTTTTCACAGCGAGGGTGCCAATGCTGGAGAACACAGCACGGCTAATTTAGGCACTGAACAACAGTAATCATGAGCTAACACTTAGCTGGACATAGAATAAAGTTCCCTTTAATGTTGTCACCAGCTTTAGACTATTGGTACCAATTTTAGTGACAACCTTCTGTCACATCCGACAATGATTTGCGTCTTGGTGCTCAACTCGTGTACTCCAGTGTCTCTCAGGAGCTCCACACTGTCATGGCAATCCCTGCTGCAATTGCTGCAACTGAAGACAGTGGGTTGAGGTGCAGGGGTTGCTAGCTTTTATATTCTCCGGGTTCTCCTCTTGGCCAGCTGAGCTTTCTGTTTTGTCTCGCCTCTTTCAATGCCCCTCCAGAAAGTCAGCCTCAAGCTCATGGTTGTCGACGACTGTCTCCCAGTTGTCAATGTCTTTATATCTTGCTTTCAGGTGTCCTTGTAACAGATGTATGAATGCTCAGCAGTTCAGGGCTCAGTGGCCAGTTCACCATTTGGAAGGTCTTTGGATGTATTGCATCATCTATCCAATGAACGTAGCTCTCAATCAAGTTGCTTTTATACAGCTTAGACATAACAGCTGCAGCTTTTACAAAGTGTGTATTGATTTCAGCATTAAGAGACAGGTTACAAGTGGTTATGGAATCTATATATGTGAAGTTATCACCAATCTCCAACATTGTATTGTCAATACCAACATCACGACAATATGGCAACACCTTCCTCATGCCGATGGTCAGACCAAACTCCTTGAGGCATGACAGAGCCTTTATTTGCCGCTGAAGCTGTTGCTCAGTATGGATTCCTGATCCTGGAACCACTGGCAAAGAGCAACTCCCTGATGACTTGGCACACTTTTCCCTTGGATCTCAGATGGGCAGGCGGAATAGATTTCCATCAGTTCTGGTATGCGTGGACACACCTTTTGAGATGAACTGAAAGGCATGTGGTGGCAGCAGCAAGAGATTATTCTAAAGAGGTTTTTACCAGAATGTAACCTGTTTGATCCCACTGCATTCGAAAAGAGTTCTAATATTGCCCTATCATGGCTGATCTTACTCAGCATTTTGTCATGGAAAGAGGAGATCATATTGAGCAGCTTCGACATACAGCCAATTTTCTCCAGCAGCTTAAATAGGCGCTCTCCACCCATGTGGTTTAATGCATTGGTGAGATTGAAGGTGGCAATATATAGCAGTCTCCTTTGTTAACAATGTTTCTCTTGTAGCTACTAGACTGAAAATCATACCGATTATGGATCTTCTAGTTCTGAAACCACACTGGTATTTGGGATAGATGCGTTCAGCAAGGATCTGCAGTCTGATAAAGTAAACATGGATGAATATTTGTGTCTAACTGCTCAGCAGGGAGATGCCTTGATAATTGTTGCAATGGCTGTGCTTGCCCTTGTTTTTGCATAGCTTTTGTCATGCATATCCTGAGGTACCCTCCAGCAGAGATAGAGAAGTTTCTGCAAATGCTGCAGGTTTCCTGCGCTTGATGAGTTCAGGTAGTATAGCGTCAATACCTGGAGCTTTGCCAATTGCAAGCAGGTTAACGGCTTTGCAAGTTCTTCTACTGCGGGTTCGATATCCAGCTCTTCCTTGAAAGAGGAGCACTCTATGATGTCCTCGGTGACCACGTACCCCACTGAGGAGAACTCAAGGTAGTCCCACCCATCTCTCCAACTGTTTATTGCAGTCGATGATTACTTGCACTGTCTTTGTTCTCAATGGACCTATTGCCTTTTTGATCCCATCATATATGCTCCTAGCATTCCGTGTCGAAGCATAGCATTATCAATAAAACTAACATGTTATTTACACAAGTTTAAAGTGCTATGTGATCCTCTTAAAACACTTCTGTATCGTTGTTTTAATTTGAGTTCTGGGAGGGCCGAGTCCTCAGTTTCCTGGATGCAAACATTCCAGAATCGCAAGTACAAGGAAGTTTGCTCCCACAACTGATAGAATATCTTTATCTTTCCAGCACATTCAATGGAATATGACAATTTTCAAAAGCTCCAATATAAAATGTGCTTTATTTCTTACATAATTAATGACACTGTTCGAAGCTTTCAATGTTAGTGGTCATGTCTTCCCAGTCAGAGTGATCCATAAGTGACACCACCCACAATTAGTGTTAACTGCACAAGTATGAGGGGAGGAAAGATTTCTTCACCCAGCGGGTGTGAACGTGTGGAATTCACTACCACAGGAAGTAGTTAAGGCCAAAACGTTGTCTGATTTCAAGAAGAAATTAGATATAGCTCTTGGGGCTAAAGGGATCAAGAGATGTGTGTGTGTGGGGGGTGAGGGAGGAAATCAGGATATTGAATTTGAAGGTCAGCCATGATCAAAATAAATGGCGGAACAGGCTCAAAGGGCCAAATTGCCTACTCATGTTTCTAGTTTCTATACTGCTCTCTTTTTTATTGTCTGTTTTGCTGTAAAGTACAATTGCCAACCAAAGTCACTGATTATACAAAGAACGAAGAAAAGAGCAGCACCGGGACAGACCCTTCGACCTTCCAAGCCCGAGGCAATCATGATTCGATTTTATTTATTATCGTCACATGTATTAACGTAGTGAAAAGTATTGTTCCTTGCATGCTATACAGACAAAGCATACCGTTCATAGAGAAGGAGTCGAGAGAGTGCAGAATGTAGTGTTATAGACATAGCTAGGGTGTAGAGAAAAATCAACTTAATTCAAGGTAAGTCCATTCAAAAGTCTGACAGCAGCGGGGAAGAAGCTGTTCTTGAGTCGGTTGGTACGTGACCTCAGACTTTTGTATCTTTTTCCAGATGAAAGAAGGTGGAAGAGAGAATGTCCGGGGTGTGTGGGGTCCTTAATTATGCTGGCTGCTTTGCCGAGGCAGCAGGGAGTGTAAGACAGAGTCAACGGATGGGAGGCTGGTTTGCATGATGGATTGGGCTATATTCATGACCATTTGTAGTTCCTTGCGGTCTTGGGCACAGCAGGAGCCATACCAAGCTGTGATACAACCAGAAAGAATGCTTTCTATGGTGCATCTGTAAAAGTTGGAGAGAGAGTCATAGCTGACATGCCAAATTTCCTTAGTCTTCTGAGATAGTAGAGACATTGGTGGGCTTTCTTAACGATAGCATTGACATGGGGGGGGGGGGGGACCAGGACAGGTTGTTAGTGATCTGGACACCTAAAAACTTGAAGCTCTTGACCCTTTCTACTTCGTCCCCATTGACGTAGACAGGGGTATGTTCTCCTTTACACTTCCTGAAGTCAATGACAATCTCCTTCATTTTGTTGACACCGAGAGAGATTATTGTTGCTGCACCAGTTCACCAGATTCTCTATTTCATTCCTGTACTCTGTCTCGTCATTGTTTGAGATCCAACCCGCTACAGTGGTGTCATCAGCAAACTTGAAAATCGAATTGGAGGGGAATTTGGCCACATAGTCACAGTGTATAAGGAGTATAGTATGGGGCTGAGAACACAACTTGTGGGACAGCAGTATTGAGGATGATCGTGGAAGTGTTGTTGCCTAGCCTTACTGATTGGTCTGAAAGATAGGAAGTTCAGGATCCAATTGCAGAGAGATGCCCTAAACAAAAAAAAACCTTCCGTCCTTACTCTATCCATATCCCTCTATTCCTTCCCTATTCATTTACCAATCCAGATGCCTCTTAAATGTTGGGCTTTCCTGAGGCCAACAACAATTCCAGAGCAGACAGATAAATTCAAATTGAATATTAATCTTTCAATAAATACATTTAAAGCAAGGGCTTGTTAGCATAAAAAGTGTAATCTACAGGCATTACAACCCCTATAATGAGCTCCAACTGGAACAAGCTCCACTTGAGCGGTTTTAGTAAAATACATGTCCCTATGTGCCAAATTTACTACACAAGTTATATTCCACAGTGCACTCAGTAAGATGGTGAATAAGGCTATTCTGATCTGATATCTTTGTGTTGCTGCTTCTTGTGCACTTGCCCTCCCAACTAAACACATGGCTGCAATTGCATTAAACAGATTGCAACTTTTCTCTCTTCAAACCCATACTCTTTAGCTGAATATCGTGACTACCACTAACGGACATGATTTTTATTTGAACTGAAACTACCACAGCTCCTGCTCCCGAATGAGTCTGTCTCTCCCCTCCCCCAAAATCCACTACTCTGCTGCAATCTCTCTTCCCAGCTGATCTCATTTACTCTCCCCTCCCCCTCTCAGTCCTCTTCAAACCACCCGCTGTGCAAAATCACGAACAAAGCCAGGACCAGGCAATAAGCCGTAAGCACCAAGGGCAGACTAAATCACTACAAAGCATCCCCATGGCAAATGTCAATGAATGCAAACAAAAATAGCAAGGGTTGACTAGATGGACCTTGAGTGTAGGGTGCTTGATGCTTTGGGAATTCCTCTCTGCTATAAGGCATGGGGGCATATGCTGCTTGCTATTTTCATTTTAACTTGCCTTAAAAAAAACATTTTTTTTCAATTACGAATCAGGCCCATCACAAGCCTCCCTTCTAACCTTCTACATCTCTGCCAGCTCACACCTCTTGCGTCCATCCCTATTCCTGCTGGCCTTTTTTTGCTTTATTTTTCGACTTAAAAATTAATACTCATCTAATGTTAAGCCTTGGACCCATGTGCACTCAAAATTAACATGAAACTTCAAAGCTGCTTCTTGCTTCTTTCCTTTAAGAAATTTAATATCAAGAGCATTGATTTCCCCCCCTCTCGTTCACAAAATATCTTAATTGCATATTTATTAAAAATGGTCGGTCTCAGGATTCCAACAGTACATTAGGTGTCAACAGAGCTTCCTGCCATCAACTGAAAATTGTCGGTCACTCAAATGTTACTTGACAACCCAGTACAGTGATTAGCACTGCTGCCTCACAGTGCCAGGGATCCAGATTCAATTCCGGCCTTGGGTAACTTTCTCTCGTGTCTGCATGGGTTTCCTCCGGGTGCTCCGGTCACCTCTTATAGTCTAAAGACGTGCATGTTAGGCTGATTGGCCAGGCTAAATTGCCCATTAGTATCAGGGTGATTAGCAGGGTAAATACGTGGGGTTACCGGGATAAGAGCCTGGGTAGGATGGTTGTCAGTGCAGGCACGATGAGCCAAATGGCCTCCTTCTGCACTGTAGGGATTCTATGATTAACCGCAAATGGCACTCTGAATAATTAATGACATAGCCCATCAAGTCTTTTTGGTTGATCTATCAAATGAAACCTTCTCTTTCCCATAGACATGCAATTTTTAAAAATTACTTATTTCAAAAAGGAATCAGTAACTGTGAAATAAAAACAATTGTCAAATGAAGCATATAGTATTGTTAATCTTTATGACTGATTACAATATGGTTGTGCTTTAAATTGAAATCAAAACTAAAATATCACAAACTGTGATCATGAATGACTGAAGGAATGAGGTCCATGAAACAAAAATAAAAGTGGAAAGTGGGGAGAAAGTGAGTTAAAGTAGCAAAAGGAGTCTCAGGGACAGGCAATAACAAAACTATAGCACCTTTAACATAATGAAACATCCCAATGTGCTTAATAGGAGCATTAAAACAAGTATGACACTGAACCACATACAGATTAGGTCAGATGACCAGAAGCTTTGTTAAAGAGGTAGACTTTTTTACAAAGGAGAAAAGACAAGTACATGGATGAAAATATGTAGGGAGGAAATTTCAAAGTTGGGGTCTAGGCAAGGAAAACATGGTCACCAATGGTGGAGTAGTGATGATTAGGAATGCACAAGAGACCAGATCTAGAGGACTGCATGGAAAGTTGTGGGATGGATCTGATTACAGAGGTAGGGGCAAAACCATGGAGGGAACCAACGATGTATTTTGAAATCAAGATGCTACTTGACTGGGAGCCAATTTAGGTCAGCAGTGTAGGGGATTGCTGCAAGTTAAGACACAGGAAGTAGGATGACCTCAGTTTACATAAGATAGGGTTGGGAGTCCAGTCAAGAGTGTAATGGAGTATTTGAAGCCAGAGGTAACAAAGGCACGGATAAGGGTTCCAGCAGGTGAGCTGAGACAGGGACAAAGTTGAGAAATGCTAACGGAGGAATAAATAGCCAGTCTTAGAAATGGCACAAATTAGTTCAGAACTCGCCTCAGGATCAAATGTGACTCCAAAGTTGCAAACAGACCGGTTTTGTGTCAGAAAGTTGCCAGGAAAAGGGGTGGAGCCAGTAGCTAGGAAGTTTGGAAGGTGTACCAAAAAGAATGGCTTCAATCTTCCCAATATTTAATTGGATAATAAAATGTTTTTAGTTTTGATTTACCTTGCATTAAGTTGATCTTTCTCTACAACCTAGCTATGACTGTAACACTACATTCTGCACACTCTCGCTTCCTTCTTTATGAACAGTATGCTTTGTCTGTAAACTGTGCAAGAAACTGTACGCTAATACATGTGACAATAATAAACCAACTCATAACTTTAAATCAATTTGATTTTGATAAGAATGAACGTATTGCAATCAGCCATTTAGATCTACAATTCCATATCCAGCACAGGATGTCAGAGAAGCGGTCAGATAATTTAGCAATAATGGTGCAGTTCAGTGGTGTGTGAAGCAAAAAATGAAAAGCAATAGGCTGACTAGCAAAGGTCCAATGACTAAAACTGTGGCAGTGATATAGACTGAGTCAACAAGTATAAACAAATGCAAGTGTCAAAGTCACCTAAACAAGTTAACTAAAAATGCAGCCAATTGCTGAGTTGCAGTCACTTCCTCATGCTTATCAAGTACATTTCCCTCTTCACAATGTAAAAGTTTTCAGACTTTGCATTGCTGAGTAATGCTTCAGCCCCAGTCCCATCAGTTGAGTAACCTTGCAGTCCCTTTCTTCCCACACTGAGCAGCAATTGTTAACTCCTTCCCAAAACAAGGACATGGATTGAACTACCATCACTGGTTCCATCTTCCTCTCAGTCACCACTGGCTGTAATTCCCTTTGAAGCCACCTACTGGGTTTCCACCCTCCCCATCCCATAAATTAACTGTAATTCCCCTTTACAGACAACCCCAATATGGTTTTTATTTTCCCTCCATAACTACATTTCCTATCCACAGCACACTTTTCACACTGGCTGTATTTCTCTTCCATTGACAAAGTTACCTGCCTTAACAAATCCACCACTCTGCTCCCACCGATCTGAATTTCCCTTCCTGCCTCAGCGCTCTCCATTCTCGTCTGCTCAATCATCTCCCTACCCTTGAACCGTTTGGCCTGAAAATTGCAAATTGATATTGACTATGTTACTGACAGACCAAACAACATCTTGAATAGGTCCCATCTATTTTCTCCATCACCAAAATAAAGATAGTGACAGAACTATTAAAACAAGTGCGCATCCCTAATAACTAGAATGAGCAACTGCTGTTATATGGCATGAGAAAAACTGAAAAGCAGTTTTTAAAAATTTGTGTAAATGACTGAAAATTCATCCCTCATGGAGAAACAGAAGCCTCAAGCAAGTTGCCTGGGTTCTCATACATTTCATATTAATTCTGTCCTGAGCAAGGAATCAGCTGTGGCTTAGTTGGCAGAACTCTTGCCAGACTCAGAATGTTGTGGGCTCAATTCCCATTCGAGACTTGAGCACATCGCCCAGACTAACACTTCAATGAAGTACGGCAAGAGTGTTGCACTAGCAATTGCATGATCTCTTGGATGAGGTGTTAAAACAAGAATTCATCTTCCTATATGGCCCATGTTTCAAAGAGGGATTCTCTCCAGTGTCCCAGCTGATCCCTCAAGTAACACGACTAAAAACAATTTCAGCAATATTTCACTGCTTGGCTCATTAAAATAGTGAGAACACAACAGCAATTAATTGCTTGTGAAGCACACTGTTGTTATAAGCTATACAAATGCAGGTTGTTGGATGTTTTCATCCCCTCATGTAGGTTACTGTCAACAACTGTCCGCAAAGAGCAAAGTTAAAAATTCTTACACCCCATTACGCAGACAGCTCCATTATAATTCCAGCTAACTCGCCTTTGTTATTTTATCTGATGCAAGACTCCAGAAAAGTTGTCTCAATGCTACCCCAGTACATAGATGCCTAATAATTGCGAGTAATATTTTATCCTTCCTCACCAAAAATTTCTGTTCAGATAATCTTGATCCCCATTGCAATAATCAACTGTACCACAAACCTGTTCAGATTAGCCATCTATTTGAATGGGCATATAACAATCTCAGATACTAAAGCAGTGGTGCCTGGGGGCCTCACACGACCCATCAGCCCTGATTGCGGCCTGAAAGATTTTTTTGCTAAGAGTGAATGCAGAGTTTGCAAGATTGAGAGCAGATCAGGGTGGATAAAAGGGCCCAAGTGAGAATGGGCAGGGCCAAGAGGACAAAAGAACGCAGGAAAGAGCGACATCGAGGCCTGGAGATAAAATCTGGAATTAAGAATCTACTGATGACCATGAAGCCATTGTCAATTGTCGGAATAACCCATCTGGTTAATTAATGTCCTTTAGGGAAGGGAATCTGCCATCCTTACCTGGTCTGGCCGACATGTGACTCCAGAGCCACAGCAATATGGCTGACTAACGGGCAGCACGGTGGCACAGTGGTTACCACTGCTGCCTCACAGCGCCAGGAACCCAGGTTCAATTCCTGGCTTGGGTCACTGTCTGTGTGGAGTTTGCACATTCTCATGTCTGCGTGGGTTTCCTCCGGGTGCTCCTGTTTCCTCCCACAGTCCAAAGATGTGCAGGTTAGGTGGATTGGCCATACTAAATTGCCCCTTAGTGTCAGGGGGGACTAGCTAGGGTAAATGCATGGGGTTATGGAGATAGGCCTGGGTGGGATTGTGGTCGGTGCAGACTCGATGGGCCGAATGGCCTCCTTCTGCACTATAGGATTCTATGATTCTCAACTGCCCAAGGGCAAGTAGGGATGGGCAATAAATGCTGGCCAGCCAGCGGCGCTCATGCCCTACAAATGAAAAAAATAAAAGGGCACAGGAAAGAGCGAGACCAAGAGCAGACCCTGGAGCTAAAAGTGCGTGGGAAAGAGACAGAGAGCGGAGTGATTAGTAGGTGAGTATTTTATACGTTTTCCTCATTTGCCTTTAAATACTTTTCCAATTTATTGGCAAATAAGGTTTCCTTCATGGTTTTGTAGCAGCAGTAACGGTTATTGGGGTAGATCAAGAAAGAAAATAAATATGAATAAATTTTTTAAAATGCCCAAAGCACATGTGCAATTCAGAAATGCATAACGTTCAGTTGTTGCTGGTACTAAGTTTGATAAGGGCAGTAAATTGTAATACATGCAAGTTGAGCTTAAATATTTCTCCCATTTGAAGTTGATGATAGTTCCATTAATATATGAATGATTTACATTCTTGTAACTCATTATGAAATATTTGTGTATAGTCATAGAAATCATAGAAATGCAGTTAATCTTATTCATGGGGTTGTGGTCCATGCACAATGCTGATTTCAACTTTGTGGCCCACTGAGGAGGAGGGCCATTCACTAGCCTAGGTTGCCCATCACTGTAACAAAGCATGTCCCACACCCTGAAAATATCCCTCTGAAATAAAAATATTTACTGCTATTCACATTCACCTGTCAAAAAAGACACACAGCTACAACATTCTTGGAGCTCTTGTGCATTTAAGTGACATAGTCAGCAAAAGCATTCCCCCAAACCAAAAAGACTGAAACCCCTTCTTCCCCGCCTCCTTCCTCCATCTGAAACCTATGTGCCAACCTCCTCACTAGTATGCACATGCACTAATCATGATTTTCACTTCCCACTGAGCAAGTTACAGCCATATTTCACCCCAACACCCCCCTGCCCAATTTTTGTCACCTTCAGTGATTATCTTCAATATTTCACCCCCTACATATCAAATAATCTCAGTCACCCAACCTAGAGCACAATATGCATAAACAAATATTTATACATACAATAATGGCCACTCATTTATTATGTCCATGGAATAACGACGGTTCACAAAAATCAGTCTCAACACCATGTTTCGTCTTGTGGGAGAGACTAAAATAGGGATCATATTTTAAAAATAAGAGGCCTCTCTTTCAGAGAATGAGAAATAGCTTTTTCTCCCCAAGGGCCACTGGCATGTGGAATTCTCTTCTGCAGAACGTGATGGAGGCTGGGTCTCAGAATATATTTAAGGCAGAATTGGACATTGTGTTAGGTAAGATGCAACGGTATTTAATTGGCTGCACTTCAGAATGTTCTAAACATTACAATTCCCTTGATAACAAGGAGGATCCCTTCTGCACTGTAGGGGTTCTACGGGGTGAAAGGAGATAGGCAGGAATGTGGAGTTATTACAGTCAGATCAGCCATGGTCTTATTGAATAGCAAAGCAGGCTGGAGTGCTACTTCTGCACCTAATTCGTATGTTTGTAGGATGAAGATTATGAGTGGCAGATAGTAAAGTGAAACTGAGATCACAACCTGATCACCCATGTTCTTATTTGAATGTTGGAGCATGTTCAAAGAGTCAAATGGCCTACTCCTGTTCCTATGCACAGGTAAGAATGCAAAAATAGAAGCAACTCGTTGTCACTTTAAATCAGTGGCCCCAATATTATTTCCTACATCAGAGGTTCGCAATCAGAGGGCCCACAGCATAGTTCCAAAGCACATGCTAATGCATTGCCAAAAGAAACATTTTTTTTGCATCAAAGATGCCATCTTCCATTCTCAAATTGGCAGCCCCCTCATAGTCCATATATATATATATACAGCAGAGTGAGGTCAATGGAAGTTAGACAGCAATTGGAAGCAATTAAGAGCAGTGTAATGTTTAGAAAAAGGCAAGTTATTAGAAAGCCATGTGCAGAGTTCAAGAGCAACTACAGACAACAGCAACACATGAAGATAGTACTAGTAGCGTAGATAGTCCCCCACTGACCCTAGACCCAGTTTCTGTCACAGCCTCTGCCTTTCCTGAGAATGTTAATTTCTGCACGTTCAGCATGGGTAATTAACGCTCAGGTTACAGAATATCATTTCCTTATCCAAGGTGTAATCAAGCTACTTCTACAAGAGCAAATTGGGAAAAGGAGATGGTGGATCATGTCAGATGGTTCCTTGAGCAGACTGTCAAAGTATTTTGCAGAATGCTTCATCACGAGAACTTTCAAACAAACACCAAGACCTAGCTTTGGCCGATGAGAAAGGTGCTCACAGTCAGATCCTTCCCAAGAGTCTCATCCTGCACATTGCCCTCGAGGTGGCTGTGGTGAGGAAGAGACCATTGTCCACCTTCTTGTAGAATGTACCTTGCAAAGGAGGTCTGGAGAGAGATGAGATGGTTTTTGACCAAGGTTCATCCTGAGCAGCTCTGAGACACAGGACTTTGTGCTCTACTGGCTGGTCTCAGGGATGCACACTGAGGCAAACATCAGCACATCAGCTGTTGCTGGAGGATCAATGAGGTGAAAAAGACCCATGGCTCCTAAGAGACCCACCATTTTTACTGCAGACACTAGGGACTCGAGACTGCTCAGTGTAATTTTTTTTTACTGTCTTCCTAGTACTCCTTTTTAAAATCATGAAGACTGTTGACTTGATGTATTGTTTTTTCAAATTGCTACAGCCATGCAGCAAAGCAACCTTTCTTTTCAAATATGCCACAACTTGTCTGGAATCTCACCCTTCTCGGATTGGAAAAAACCCCTCTTTTAAACCACACAGAGATCTTTTTCAAGTGTGCAGAGTCCCCGCTCTGCCACTACACACTGCAATTTGTATATGTACCCTGCAGCTTAGAGGAGTCTACTGATTGTTTTCCCTGGTAAGAAACACAATATTTATTTTATCTGTTTTTTTCTTACTTGGTCTTCCTTCACTGGCATTTCAATCTTTAACCATAATGTTGATTTTCCCCAGCCTTCTAGTATTCAAAACATGAGGACCCACAATTTAAAAAAAAATTTTCTCTTATGTTCTCAAAACAAGATCCCGACTTATTGCAAATTTACTTTTTGAATGCCCTAACTGCCCATTTACTTTCTGCAATGCCTTATGTTAGATGTTGTGGGTTTTAAACCAAAAGAGAAAGACATCGTTTGCACATGTAGATTCAAAATAACAATAACAGATGTGCTGCAGGAGCTGCTGCTAGTACAGTTGAAAATGAAACCAAATAGGAACTTGTGAAGCATCCCAATGACATCACCATCAAATCATGTGACTGACTCTTAAATATATTGCAACCACTTAAATATATAGCATGTTGACTGCTTGTTGTATCAGACGCTGGCTGTGATCAGTGAAACAAAGACAGTCCCCCCACAATGCAGAACCTTAACACATGCCGAAATAAATGGTACAACTGCTGCCTAGCTTAGATCCCTTCAGGTGCAATTTGTTCAAATATTTTTGTTGATTACACCTCTACAATTTAATTTGTTGGCATCTTGGATATTTTGGCTACCATTAAACATTCTTATCAAATGGATATACCATGAACACAGAACAACCTTCAAAACGGGAACTTCTTAATGGAAAAAACTATAGTTCAGAATAAGACTGTAGGGAGCACAGGATGATCTTAGAAGCAATGTTAAATACCTCTGCCATAACAGACAGTATTCATTGGGATAATAAAACCTCCGAGATAAACTTAAGCTTTCAAGTTGCTTATCTAAAAAGATAAGAGTCAGATTAAAAATATTTGCTTGTTCAAAGATTGTAATGTAATCTTTATAAACTCCAGTATCTTTGAAGCAGTTTCGTAAGGAATTATCAAGAGAGACAAACTCTCCAGCTCAGTTACCAGTAGCTGCAACACCTTGCCAAATGCAAATTCTTAATTTTAGCCAAGACAGCCACCATCTTAGCTTATGTGTGTGAGTGAGAATGCAAATGAGCAGGAGCAAGAGGGAGAACAGAATCAGGTTAGGAAACATAACAGCAGAAAAATAGATCCCCCCTTCCCCGCCCATTCTGGGAATTCCAAGGCCTATGTGGCTCTTCCAATGTCGCTGTGACTGAAGGTCACCTAACACAGATAACGGATCACATCTAGTTTGTGCAACTTAATGCAATGTAGCTTCAGAACATTCTACCTACTGGATGCTATTTTGCCAACCCGACACTAGCCCCCCACCACCACTCAGAAGGATAATGGCAGCAGACACAAGGAAACTCCCATCACACCCAATTTCCCTGCCAAGTCAGATGCCATCAGTCATTCCTTCATCACTGAGTCAAAATCCTGGAGCTCATTACTTAGAAGCATGGTGAGACTATCTTTGCCAGATGGACTACAGCTGCTCAAGACGGTGGTTTGCAACACTTCTCAAGGACAATTCTGAATGAGCAAAAATTGCCAGTCTTACTCATGGCATCCATATCCAAGAGTGAATAAAAACAATACTTACAGTAATTAATGAATAAACCCATAGCAGTAAATTAAATTGGGCAGTCCAAATTAGAACATAAAATGCTCAATTAACAAAGTGACAAACTTTTCCTGGTGAGTTCCTACAGTGCATCTTATAGATGGTATATACTACTACCACTGTGCGTTTGTGATGGAAGAAGTGAATGTTTGTGGATGGGGTGTCAATCAAGCGGGTAGCTTTGCCCTGGATGGCAGTGAGCTGCTTCAGTGTTGTTGGAGCTGCACTCATTCAGACAAATGGAGAGTATGCCACCACACTCCTAACTTATACCTTGTAGATGGTGGACAGGCTTTGGAAATTCAGGAGAGGAGTTACAAGGATTCTTTGCGTATGACCTGCTCTTGTAGCCAAAATATTTATATAGAAACATAGAAAATAGGGATCAGTAGGCAAATTGGTCCTTCGAGTCTGCTCTGCCATTCATTATCATGGCTGATCATCCAACTCAGTAACTTGTTCCTGCTTCCCCCTCCCCATAGCCTTTGATCCCTTTGGCCCCAAGGGCTATATCTAACTCCTTCTTGAAAACATACAAAACTGTGACCTCAACTACTTTCTTTGCAGAGAATTCCACAGGCTCACCACTCACTGGGTGAAGAAATTTCACCTCATCTCAGTCTCAAATGCTCTACCCAGATCCTCAGACTGTAACCCCCAGTTCTGGACTGTCCCCACCAATGGACATATCCTTCCTGTATCTACCTGTCTAGACCAGTTGGAACTTTACAAGATTTTCATCTCATTCTTCTAAACTCCAGTAAATATAATCCTAACTGACTCAATCTCTCCTCATGCATTAGTTCTGAATCAGTCTAGTAAACCTTTGCTATGTTACCTCCATAACAAGAACATCCTTCCTCACATAAGGAGACCAAAACTGCACAGACTATTCCAGTTGTGATCTCACCAAGGCCCTGTATAACTGCAGCAAGGCATCCTACTCCTGTACTCAAATCCTCTCACTTTCACCACCAACACCAGTTCAGTTTCTGGTCAATGGTAACTACCAGGATGCTGACAGTGGAGGATTCTGTGATGGTCATGCCACTGAATGCCAAGGTGCAACGTGGTTAGATTCCCTCTCTTGTTGGAGATAGTAGTTTCCTGGCACTTGTGTGGCATGAATGTTTGTCAGCTCAAGTGGATCTTGCTGCATTTGGACAAGGACTGCTTCAGTACGAGTTGTCACGAATGGTGCTGAACATTGTTTGCTGATGATTGCACATTCCCACTTCTGACCTTACAATTGAAGCAAGATCAATGCAACAGCTGCAGATGGTTGGACCGAGGATACTACCCTGAAGGATTCCTGCAGTGATGCCCTGGAATGGAGATGATTGACCCCAAACAACCACAACCATCTAAAAAGTAAAATACTGCAAATGCTGAAAATCTGAAAAGGGTCAGCAGGCCCGGGACCATGAGGAGAGAGAAACTGACTTAAATGTTTCAAGACTGCATGATTCAGGGTACGTGGTAATCAGCAGGAGGTTTTGTTGCCTATGTATGACCTGATGCCATGAGACTTCAAGAGGTCCGAAGTTTATGTTGAGGACTTGCAGGGCAACAACCTCTTGCATGTCATGACCGCTGCTGCAGGGATATTGATGCCTGCAACACTATAAGGTATGATACCATGAGTGTGACAATGTCAAGCTTCACTTCAGCTCTGATGAAGGGTCATCCAGGCTCAAAATGTTGGCTCTATTCTCTCTCCACAGACGCTGTCAGAGAGGCTGTGATCTTCCAACATATCCTGTTTTTGTTTGCTGCTTGACTAGTCTGTGGGACAGCTCTCCCAATTTTGGCACAAGCCCCCAAAGATTTTAGTAAGTAGGACTTTGCAAGGTCGACATCGTTCTTTACGATGCTGAAGTCGATGCTGGCAGGTCCATCTGGGCTCATTCTTTATACTTTCTAGTGGTTCGATACAACTGAGTGACTTGATAGGCCATTTCAGAGAACATTTAAGAGTCACCGACAGGAATGTAGTCACGTCACAGGGCGGCATGGTGGCACAATGGCTAGCACAGTTACCTCACAGCACCAGGGACCCAGTTCGATTCTCGGCTTGGGTCACTGTCCGTGTGGACTCGGAGACCACGTTTCCCGGGTGCTCCGGTTTCATAGAATCATGGAAATTAGAAGCAGGATTAGGCCATTCGGCCCTTCAAGCCTGCTCCGCCATTCATTTTGATCATGGCTGATCATCGAATTCAATATCCTGATCCCCCTACCCCCAGAGTATCCCTTTAGCCCCCAGAGCTATATGTAATTTCTTCTTGAAATCAGAATGTTTTGGCCTGAACTACTTTCTGTGGCAGTGAATTCCACACATTCATCACTCTCTGCGTGAAGAAATTACTCCTCACCTCAATTCTAAAAGGTTTACCCCTTATCTTCAAACTATGAGCTCTAGTTCTGAACTCCCCCACCATTGGGAACATTCTTTCTGAATCTACCCTGTTAGAATTTTATAAGTTATGAGGTCCCCTCTCGTCTTCTAAACTCCAGTGAATATAATCTTAATCGACTTAGTCTCTCCTCATATGACAGACCTGCCACCCTAGAATCAGCCTGGTAAACCTTCGCTGTACTCCTTCTATAGCAAGGACATGGTGGCACAGTGGTGAGCATTGATGCCTCACAACGCCAGGAACCCGGTTCGATTCCTGGCTTGGGTCACTGCCTGTGTGGAGTTTGCACATTCTCCCCGTGTCTGTGTGGGTTTCCTTTGGGTGCTCCGGTTTCCTCCCACAGTCCAGAGATGTGCGGGTTAGGTGGATTGGCCATGCTAAATTGTCCCTTAGGGTCAGGGGAACAAGTTAGGCTAAATGCATGGCGTTATGGGGATAAGGCCTGGGTGGGACTGTGTTCGGTGCAGACTCAATGGGCTGAATGGCCTCCTTCTACACTGTAGGATTCTATCCTTCCTGATAAGGACACCAAAACTGCACACAATACTCCAGATGTGACCTCACCAATGCCCTATACAATTGCAGCAAAACATTCCTATCCCTATACTCAAATCCTATCACTATGAAGGCCAACATACCATTTGCATTCTTTACTGTTTGCTGTACCTTTGCACTTACTTTCAGTGACTGATGCATGAGGACTCCAAGGTCTCACTGAGAATCCACCTCTCTCAATTTACGCCCATTCAACTAAATCTGTCTTCCTATTATTGCTGCCAAACGTTTATCCACATTATACTGCATCTGCCATACAGATATCAATACACAGCCTGTCCAAAACACGTTGAAGCTTCTCTGTATCCTCCTCACAGCTCACCCTCCCACCCAACTTTGTATCATCTGCAAATTTGGAGATAATACATTCAATTCCCTCTTCCAAATCATTAATATATAATGTCTCCTCCCACAGTCCGAAAGACGTGCTGGTTAGGTGCTAAATTCTCCCTCAGTGTACCCGAACAGGCGCCAGAGTGTGGCAACTAGAGTACTTTGACAGTAACTTAATTGCAGTGTTAATGTAAGCCTACTAATAAATAAACTTTAAAACTTTAAACATGTATGTCAGGTCAACTAAGGATGGCAGATTTCCTTCCCTAAAAGACATTAGTGAACCAGATTGAATTTTACAGAAATCAACAATGGTTTCATCATCATGGTGATGGTTTCATCATCTAAAAGGACAGGACTGGCAGCTGAATATTCCGGGGTATAAGTGTTTTAGGCGAGACAGAGGGGGGGCTAAAAAAGGTGGGGGAGTAGCGGTATTAGTTAGGGAGCATATTACAGCGGTGCAGAGGGTGGACAATTTAGAGGGGTCATGTAATGAGTCGCTGTGGGTGGAGCTCAGAAACAGGAAAGGTGTAATCACTATGCTGGGGGTATACTACAGGCCACCCAACAGCCCACGGGAAGTGGAGGAATGGATATGTCCGGTGATTCTGGATATGTGCAGAAAAAATAGGGTTGTTGTAGTGGGAGACTTCAATTTCCCTGGTATAGACTGGAAAGTGCTTAGGGCTGGGGGTCTGGATGGGGAGGAATTTGTAAAATGCGTACTGGAAGGTTCTTTGGAACAGTATGTAGATAGACCAACTAGAGAGGGGGCTATACTGGATCTAGCTCTGGGAAATGAGCCCGGTCAGGTCGTCAAAATTTCGGTAGGGGAACATGTGGCAAATAGTGACCACAACTCTGTTAACTTTAGGATAGTGATGGACAAGGACGAGTGTTGTCCTAAGGGTAGGGTGCTAAATTGGGGGAAGGCTAACTATAGTCGGATTAGGCAGGAATTGGTGGCCGTTGATTGGGAGGGGCTGTTCGGGGGTAAGTCCACGTCTGGCATGTGGGAGTCTTTTAAGGAACAGTTGATAAGGCTGCAGGACAGGCATGTGCCTGTAAAAAAGGAAGGATAGGAAAGGTAGGATTCGAGAGCCATGGATAACCAGGGAAATTGAGGATCTGATCAAAAAGAAAAGAGGCATATGTTAGGTGCAGGCAACTGTAAACAGATGGAGCTCTGGAGGAATACAGAGAGAGTAGGAAAGAACTCAAACTGGGAGTTAGAAGGGCAAAAAGAGGTCACGAAATGTTCTTGGCAGATAGGATTAAGGAGAATCCTAAGGCATTTTATTCATATGTTAGGAACAAAAGAGTTGTCAGGGAAAAAGTTGGACCTCTCGGGGACAAAGGAGGGGAATTATGCTTAGAACTCAAGGGAATAGGGGAGATCCTAAATGAATGCTTTGCATCGGTATTCACAAAGGAGAGGGACTTGTTGACTGGGAGCGTCCTGGGAGTGTCTCAGAGGGAGGTGTTGACCCGTTAGAGAGAATCTCCATTACAAGGGAGGAAGTGTTAGGTTTTTTAGGTAACATTAAAACTGACAAATCCCCAGGGCCTGATGGCATCTATCCCAGACTGTTCAGGGAGACAAGAGATGTAATTGCTGGGCCTCTGATGGAAATCTTTGTCTCTTCGTTGGACACAGGTGAGGTCCCTGAGGATTGGAGGATAGCAAATGTGCTACCGTCATTTAAGAAGGGTAGCAGGGATAACCCAGGTAATTATAGGCCAGTGAGCTTGACGTCTGTGGGAGGGAAGTTGTTGGAGAGGATTCTTAGAGACAGGATGTATGCGCATTTAGAATGGAACAATCTCATTAGTGACAGACAGCATGGTTTTGTAAGAGGGAAGTCGTGCCTTACAAATTTGGTGGAGTTTGAGGAAGTGACAAAAACGGTTGACGAAGGAAGGGCCGTGGATGTCGTCTATATGGATTTCAGCAAGGCATTTGACAAAGTCCCTCATGGCAGGTTGGTTAAGAAGGTTAAGGCTCATGGGATACAAGGAGAGGTGGCTAGATGGGTAGAAAACTGGCTTGGCCACAGGGGACAGAGGGCAGCAGTCGAAGGGTCTTTTTCCGGCTGGAGGTCTGTGACCAGTGGTGTTCTGCAGGGCTCTGTACTGGGACCTCTGCTATTTGTGATATATATAAATGATTTGGAAGAAGGTGTAACTGGTGTTATGAGCAAGTTTGCGGATGACACGAAGATGGCTAGACTTGCGGATAGCGATGAACATTGTCGGACAATACAGCAGGATATAGATAGGCTGGAAAATTGGGCGGAGAAATGGCAGATGGAATTTAATCCAGATAAATGCGAAATGATGCATTTTGGAAGAACTAATGTAGGGGGGGGGGGGGGGGAAGTTATACAATAAATGGCAGAGCCATCAAGAGTATAGAAACACAGAGGGACCTAAGTGTGCAAGTCCACAAATCCTTGAAGGTGGCAGCACAGGTGGAGGTGGTGAAGGCGGCATATGGTATGCTTGCCTTTATAGGACGGGGTATAGAGTATAAAAGCTGGAGTCTGATGTTGCAGCTGTATAGAATGCTGGTTAGGCCACATTTGGAGTATTGCGTCCAGTTCTGGTCGCTGCACTACCAGAAGGACGTGGAGGCTTTAGAGAGAGTGCAGAGAAGGTTTACCAGGATGTTGCCTGGTATAGAGGGTCTTAGCTATGAGGAGAGATTGGGTAAACTGGGCTTGTTCTCCCTGGAAAGACGGAGAATGAGGGGAGACCTAATAGAGGTGTACAAAATTATGAAGGGTATAGATAGGGTGAACAGTGGGAAGCTTTTTCCCAGGTCGGAGGTGACGATCACGAGGGGTCACGGGCTCAAGGTGAGAGGGGCGAGGTATAACTCAGATATCAGAGGGACGTTTTTTACACAGAGAGTGGTGGGGGCCTGGAATGCGCTGCCAAGTAGGGTGGTGGAGGCAGACACGCTGGCATCGTTTAAGACTTACCTGGATAGTCACATGAGCATTCTGGGAATGGAGGGATACAAACGAATGGTCTAGTTGGACCAATGAGCGGCACATGAGGGGAGGGCCGAAGGGCCTGTTTCCTGTGCTGTACTGTTCTTTGTTCTTTATCATCATTAGATGTTGAATTCCAGATTTTTATTGATTGAATTAAAATTCCACCATCTGCCATGGTGAGATTCAAACCCAGGTCTCCAGAGCATCACCCTGTGTCTCGATTACTGGTCCAGTGACAATACCACTGCACCAATGCCTTCTGCATATATTGGGCGGCACGGTAGCACAGTGGTTAGCACTGCTGCTTCACAGCTCCGGGGACCTGGGTTTGATTCCCGGCTTGGGTCACTGTCTGTGTGGAGTTTGCACATTCTCCTCGTGTCTGTGTGGGTTTCCTCCGGGTGCTCCGGTTTCCTCCCACAGTCCCAAGATGTGTGGCTTAGGTTGATTGGCCATGCTAAAATTGCCCTTAGTGTCCGGGGATGCGTAGGTTAGAGGGATTAGTGGGTAAATGTGTAGGGATAGGGGGGTAGGGCCTGGGTGGGATTGTGGTTGGTGCAGACTCGATGGGCCGAATGGCCTCTTTCTGTGCTGTAGGGTTTCTAATATTTCTAAGATATTATCCAATCTAATTTTACAGTATTTTTTTTAAAAAACTACAATTTTGATTTCAAAATTCCTCAGATGATGTCATGGATACCATTTACAACTACTTACAGGTTAGAGAATCATAGAATGATACAGGACAAAAGGCCATGTAGCCATTGCGCCGATGCCAGCTCTAAATTAAAGCAATTTGATTAACCCAAACACCCTCTTCTTCCCCATAGTCAAATTTAAGTTACTGAAATTAACAGGAGGATCATATATTGTGCAGTTAAGTGGAGAAAAGGTACTGTTAACTACAATTATTAATTAATAAGGGAAATGATCTGGTTTCAAAGTTTCACAGACAGGATTTGTAGAATAGGTTAAAGAGGTCAGGTCACATATAACCATGTGAAAATATAGGCATAAGTAAATGGAGGTGAATTAGTGGTGCTTCTGAATACAATTGCAATGTTACAGTTGTCAAACAGTGCATGGAAAAATATTGCCAACGCAATTGTAATAAAGGCCCAGCACTCAACTGTTCTTGCATTGGAGAAGCTAACCATGACAGCATTCAGTTGGTAGAGTCAAGATTCAGACTAGAAATAGGAAGAAAATGCTATCACTGTGCTCAAAAATATGGAAAATGCCCCTTTTCGAAGGTTTTGGCTGAAATTAATTCGATTTGCAGCAGAAGTATCCAGCAGTGCTGAGGGACAGAACTACCGTTCAAATATGGAAATTAACTCAATGTCACCTGGCACATTTTAGGGGAGATTCTCCCATCCCAATGCGCATCTCCCAGCGACAGATATCTGGCATGGTCAGGACCACACTGGAAACCGGCAGGAACAGCAGGTAAGTTATTTTAATCTTATTTGAATGTTATTTGAATGTGATTATCTGGCCTGGGACTGAATTCTCTAGGCCTGCTAGCATCTCCCGCCCCGCCAGTACAATTTCACTCCGGCGGGGTTTAGAGTAGTTCCCCACTTTCGGGGAACCAGCGGGAGGCCATGCTTGAATGACGCGGGGGCAATCGGGGCCCCCCAGGGTGTGGTGCCCCCTGGGCATGGGCACCCTGGCAGTGCCAGCCTGTGCCCCTTGGTACTGCCCAAGGGGCAAAGTGCCCATGCCCATGGACACCTTGGTAGTGCGTACCGGGCAGTGCCAAGGGGGCGATCCGTGGGGGTGGGTCCTGCTGCCACTCTGCATTGGGATCCGGTCGGGGCAGGAGGGAGGCCTGCGATCGGCTCGGGCTGGGGGGTAATCTGCCAGGGTGCAGAGATTGTCACTGCTGAGGGGAGGGGGAAAGAGGGCTGGAGATTGGGGCACTCCAGGGGAGGGACACAAGGTCGGGGCTGGCCCAGGAATGGATGGGGGACCGCGAACGGGCTAGGGGGTGGCTGCACTGTTGAGTTCCCGGGCTGGCCAGCGATCGAGTGGCCAGCAAACTGCAGGCTGACAGATAGGGGCCACCTCGCATGCGCAGAGTTCCAGAACTGTCAGACTCTGGTGTGAATAGGCCCCGCCCCCAAGCTATTAAGCTATTAATGAGATTCATGATTGTGACCTCTGCATTGTACAGAGTGTGAACTTCCACTGAAAAAACAATTGTGATTTACATCAGTTTTCCCGCAAATTCAGCACTTAGAACTTTTTTGGGAGAATCACCCCCTTTATGTCTAATCACCAGAATGAAAATGACTGTTGGAATTAAGTGATCACCTAAATATAGTATATGGTTTGGAAGGGAAGCTGAGCAATTTAAACTTCCTATGAACTGTTGTACATTTAAGTGGTTGTATGATTGCTTTAAGAACTGTTCACATGATTTGATGATGTTATTATGGTGCTGATAGGCTGATTTTTAGTTTCAATTTCTGATCTGTGCAGAGAACATCTCTTTCAATAAACCTATTGTGTTACTGAACCTACGTGTGCAAACCATGTCTTTTTGTTTAAAACCCACAACCCGCAACGTAGTTAGGACATTACATAAATCTTCAATAATTGAAAAACAGAACTTCATCTAATGTGAGGTAGAAACAGAAAACAGTTGATGTGATTTGCAGCATCTACTCAAGAGCCTGAATTTCAGGAGATGGTAGCCAGATCCCAACAAAAACATACTTCAATGCATTTCCATTTTGTTTATTGGGCAAATTGACCCAATTCAAATCAGTTATTTATTTAACCAAACTCAGCTTGAATGACATGCATCTCTTGAATGACTACATTTCTAAACTAGAAATCACACTCCCACATCTGTTCCTGCTTCTTCCAGGTTATCAATTGTCTTTTTCCACACTGATTTTAGTTTAGCATTTTATCCAGCAAATAGCTGGGCCAATGTTGTATCCAGGTTTGATCCCTGGTCAGTGCTCAATTAGTGATTTTAGCTCAGGTAGCACTGAGCAAAGGGATGGTTGATGATAGTAAGTGTGCGCTCGGATTGACCTTCACTTCAGTTAGAAGGGAGAAGTCATTGGTGGCTCCTGAGAAAGCCTGCTAGGCAGCAAATGCTGCTGAAAGTTTGCATGCATGGAAGGCAAATGAAAGAGGATTAGGAGAAGATGGGAGGTCCAAAGTCTGAGAACAAGGTATAGTTTTCAAAGGAAACAAAGCAATAGCCTTTCTGCCAGCTGGAGAGATGGGAAATACAGAAAGCTCGAGAAGAGCTTAGCAATTATTGTGAAAAATAAATTGCTTGAAAATTCATATGCAGGTTTGAATGGAATACAAAGCAAAATTTAAAAATCTATAGATAGTTTGCAAAATAATTCAGCATTTAAATATAGTAGTGGAACACATAGGAGCAGGAATCATGATCACATTACTTACATCAAGGCAGAAAATTTTTTAGGCACAGTTCAAAAGTAGCTTCACAACGCACAACATCGGAAAACAAAAATGGTTAAAATAGACCCACAGGTCAATAGTAAAATACATTTAATTTTTAATGAGACTAGGAACATTGTGCCCAGCTACACACCAGCAACCAAAAAAAATGCATCTTTGGACAGTGTGGGGAAGTTTGGTGAGAAGAGGAAAATATTATCTTTCTAAAAATCCAATATTGTTTGTACTTGTGTTTAACATTAAATGACAAGTATTGTTTAACATGCAAGTCTCATCCAGGGGCCTAAGTAGGGGGAGAGAAACTATCTACTGGCAGCAGCTGAAAGTTAATTAATTAAAACTAGCTTGAACTGGTCTCTGCTGTACCTGGGTTCATTGGATCCCTTTGTTCAGAACACACAAATTCAGACACACTATGCAACTAGCACTAAATGTTTGGTGAGAAGAGGGAGTTCAATGAGGAGGGGAGAATGGTACTCCTTTGCTTCTCTAACTTTTTCACCCTGTAGAAATGGTTTCTGCTGTTCTAAAGGGGAGGTGGGGAGCTCTTGGTGAAGATCTGGTGAATGTCTGCTAAGTGGTCAAGGTCTATGTTCTGAAGGTTTAAATTTGTCCTGCAGTTTGTGATACGATTAATTAATATCTAAAAGAAAATAATTGAAAATAATTAAGTAATTAGTTGAAGATCATAAGGGTATGGCGGGACAGGTGATGTGTCATGCCTACAGTATGTGGGTGCTCATGGATACTGGTGTTACCCAGGGCAAACATGTTTGCAATAAGTGCGGCTTGAGGAGCTTCTGCTCAGAGTCACTGAGCTGGAGTTTGAGCTGCAGACACGGACACACCAGCGAGGGACAGTGTTACCAGGAAGCTTTGTTTCAGGAAGCAGTCATACCCCTTAGGATATAATCTTCCAGCTTGAAAAGTGATCAGGAGCAGGAGGGTGTGACTGCTGCTGATGCAGGCAAGGTGACCCAGGGGGCAGGAGTGTCAGCCACTGCAGTTATCCAACAGATCTGAGGATCTTCCACCTGGTTTGGATGAGAGTGGGGAATGAAGGTGATGAGCCGATTGACCATGGCAGCATGGTATAGAAAGCCATTCAGTGGGGGGGTGAGGGTGAGGGGATGGTTTTGGAGAGGGGATATATAGGCTTACAGAGCAAAAAGATATGGAAGCATTACAAGGCAGCTATTTAGCCAATGATATCCAGAGTGCGACAGGGAAGGACAGAGTGCAAATATAAAAAACAAATATGGTCAAAAAGAGGAAAAGATGGTAACAAGGCAAAAATTAATAGCTCTTTACTTCATGCATATAGAATTCAGCACAATGAATTAATAGCACAAATTGAGGTTACCAGATATGATCTTAAAACCATTATAGAAACGTAGTTACAAGGAGATCAAAACCGGGATCTAAATATTTAGGTGTATGTGACTTTTCGTAATGACAGGTAGGGAGAAAAGGGTAGTGGGGTAGCTTTGTTAGTACAAGATGGAATAAATATGAGAGCAAGAAATGATCTTGGATTAGGAGATGTAGAATCCATATGGGTGGATAAGAAATAACATGGGGAAGGTGACCCTGGTGGGAGTAATCTATAGCCCCCAAACAGTGGCTGAATTGTAGGACAGAGAATAAATCAGGAGCTAATAAGGGCATGTAAAAAAGGCTGCACTTTAGCCTTTCTGTAGATTGGGAAAAATCAAATTGGCAGAGGTAGCCATGAGGAAAAATTCATTTGGGGCAGTTTCCTAGAACAATATGTTGTGAATCCAGGGATCAAGTTACTTTGGATCTGGTCATGTGTAATGAGGCAGGTCTAATAAACAATCTCAAAAGTAAAAAAATCCCCTAGGAAACAGTGACCATAACATGATAAAATTTAGCACTCAGTTTCAGAGTGAGAAACTTGAGTCAGAAACAACTGCGTTACAACTTAACTAAGGATAACTATAAGGAAATGTGAGCAGAGTTGGCTAGAGTGGACTGGAAAAGGAGTTTAGCAGGAAAGATTGTTGATCAGCAATGGCAGATGTCTATGAAAATAGAACAAAGATAGAAAGCAGTGAGGAAGGCGGATTTTAGGGAGGAGATAAATCAAGCATAGTTAAGTAAGGATAGTAATAAACTGGAAGAAAAACAGAATGTGACAAAGATTAGTGGTACGCCAAAGGATTGGGAAAGTTTTAAAAACCAAAAGATGAAATAGAGGGAGAAGGAAAACTGAGGGTAAACTAGCAAGCAATATAAAATGGACAGCAAGAGCTTCTTTAAATATATGAAAAGGAAGAGAGGGGCCGAAGTGAATATAGGCCTCTGAGAATGAGACTTGGGAAATAGTAGGGAAGTTGAAAATGACAGAGGAATTAAACAAATACTGTGTGTCAGTCTTCATGGTGGAAGATAACATTCCAAAAATACCAAATAATCAAGGGTCAGAAAAGGGAATGGGGAGAGGAAATAAATACAATAACTATCACTAGAGAAAAAGTACTACGGAAACTAATGGGGGCTAAAGGCCGATAAGTCTCCTGAACCTGATGGGTTGCATCCCAGGATATTAAAGGAAGTAACAACAGTTTACAGTGGAAACAGTGCTAGTAATCTTCCAAGAATCCTTAAATTCTGGTAAAGTCCCAGAGCATTGGAAAACTGCCAATGTAACACCCTTATTCAAAAAGGGAGGAAGACAAACAATAGGCTACAGTTAGCTTAACTTCTGTCATTGGGAAAATACTAAGAGTCCAAGGATGTAATAGCAGAGCATTCAGAAATGCTTAATATAATTTATTATAATTTTTTGAAGTGTTAATGAGCAGGATAGATAAAAAGGGAACCAGTAGATGTAATATACTTGAATTTCCAAAAAGCATTTGATAAAGTACCGCATAAAAGGCTACTTAATAGTTAAGAGCCATGGTGTTGGAGGTAGTATATTTGCATGGTAGAGGATTGGCTAACCAATAGAAAACAGAGTTGGGATAAGAGGAGCATTTTCAGGATGGCATCCTGTAACCTGTGGAGTGTCACAGGGATCAATGCTGGAACCACAATTATTTACAATATATATTAATGACTTGGACAAGGGAAATGAACGTACTAATGGTAGGTTTGCAGATGAAACAAAAATAGATTAATCTACAGGTTAGGTAAGTGGACAAAAACTTATCAGATGGGATATAATTGAGGGAAATGTGAAGTTATATACTTGATAGAAAGAATAAAGGAACTGAATATTATTTAAATGGAGAAAAACTTAGAAAGCTGCAGAACAGAGGGAGTTGGGGATCCTCATGCATAAATCACGAAAGCTAACATGCAAGTTCAGCTGGTAATTCGGAAGGCAAATGGAATGTTGGCCTTTATTTCAAAAGGAAATGGAGTATAAGAATAGGGATGTCTTGCTAAAACTATGCAAGGCATTAGTCACACCACACGTGTTGTGAACTGCTTTGTCCCCTTATCGAAGGAAAGATATAATGGCATTGGAGGCAGTCCGGAGAAGGTTCACGAGGTTGATCCCAGGTATGAGGGATTTTCTTCTGAGGAGAGATTAAAGAGGTTAGGCCTGTATTCATTGGAGTTTAGTAGAATGAGCGGCGACCTTATTGAGACATAGGATTCTCAAGGGGCTTGACAGGGTAGATGCTGAGAGGTTGTTTCCCCTTGAGGGAGAGTCTAGGATCAGACGGCATAATCTCAGAGTAAGGGGATGCCATTTAATGATGTGGAGATGCCAGCATTTAAGGCAGAGATGAGGAGGAATTTCTTCTCTGAAGGTTGTGGAATTCCTTGTTAAAGAGCTGTAGAGGCTAGGTCATTAAATTCAAGGCTGAGATAGATATTTCATCAGTAAGGGAATAAAGGGTTATGGAATTAGGCGGGAAAATGGAGTTGAGGATTATATCAGATCAGACATGATCTCATTGAATGACGGAGCAGACTTGATGGTTCAAATGGCCTACGACTGCTCCTACGTTTTCTGGTCTTATGATGTTGCGCCTCCTCAACAAGTGCTGAAAGAGTGTGGGAAAAGCAATTATTCAAGGTTTTATGCTCAGCTGTTAGGATAGGCTGAGGAAACTCACTAGGAAAATGTTAACACAAAATGGAGAAGTTTGTAAAATTAACAGAAAGTGGCATTTTGAGCAAACCAGCTTAAGGGAACCGGGGCAGATGACCAGCTAAAAAGACAGTTAAAGTGAAACTTCGTATTTGGATTCAACATAGAGCAGAGTGCCACCTAGTGTAATGATCTTGACTTAACTAGAATATTCAAAAAGGGAATTGGATCAACCTTGGAGAGGAGAGAAGACAGTGACTTGGACAGAAATTGACAATTATAACCAGCCCTTCGGATGAGACAAGAAACCAAAGCCCAACCTGCATGCTCCAGTGGTTTATGTGGACACTAAAGATATGATAGCGCTATTTGAAGAGAAACAGGAAGTCTTCACTCAGACTTTAACAAAAAACTGATTAAGTAGTCATTCAGAGCTGTTACTAAACGCTCACAATGTCCACTGCAATTTTTTTTACATTATAGTCAGTGGATCTCAAAAAGAACTGCTTATAAAAGTTTTTGAGAGATGTTATAAAACAGGCTTCAAATGCAAGATTTAGTAAATGATCCGATCAGGTTCAACAACAGATTCTAACCAAAAAGATTGAATGACCATTTCCCATTCCTGTATTCAAGTGCACTTCACTTATCAAGTATACTGTAATACACTTTCTTCAACCAAAGATTCAATGTCAGACCTCTATTCTGAAATCAGGTGCAAAGACAGTTCTGGAAGAATTACGCAACATTCTATCACATACCAATCTGTACCACATAAGCTTGAATTAAACAGGAAATACCAATAATTCTGCCAAAATATCTTTCAATGTAGCAGGACGCTTTGAACTTTATTTCTGAGTCTCAAATTAGTATCCAAGCTTTTCAAAAATAATATTCAGGCACTTCAAACTTTGCACATTCGTAACAGATGATCAACTTTACATCCAGTTAGTTAGAAAAGTGAACTCTCTCAACAGCCTAGTGGGCAAAGACACTACATAACAGAACAGCAAGCCTTACAAGCCAAACATTAGACGATCACAGCTTAGGTAGCAAATAATCTTAACAGACTGGGCTACAGATGGAACAAATGTCAGAATTCCTGTTTAATCATTTCAAAAAGTTGAAGAAAATGATTAGAATTGTCTTCAATTTCCTCCTTAGCCTGCTGAAACCATCTAGACTCTCACAAAGAAACATCCACCTGGACAAAGGTAGTAGCAGGCGGGGTACTGTTGCTCCTGGAACTGTACCCTAGTATGAATTCAGTGAGAAAACTGGGACAAATGGGGATGACTTTGTAAGTATTGTGTATTAAATTGATGGAGCATAATAATATCTTCAATTTACAGCTGAAACAAAGCAGTAAACACAAAAATCAAACTGTATCACGAGAGCAACAACTGCACAATAACAAAGACAGAAGTGCAATTCCATGCATCTCAGCCAGTGATTAACTGTATTGCTTTGGGGAAGAGCTGTGTCAAAGACCAAGTGTTACTTCTCGACTGCTCTTGCACATCTAATAACCAGCTCAGAGTGTTTCCAGCAACCCTGGATGCTACCAAAAACTTCCTGGCAACAAGGCATAATGGCCGAGATAACAGGCACCAAAATTATTGTCCCTCTTAGTTCTCCAACCCTTTACAAGTTCCCTTGCCTATTTGCAAATGGTCAGTACCCGGCACAGGGCACTTGCACTAACTTTCCTCAGAAACTTGGGGAAATTACAGGCAAATCTGTCGTAACAGTTGACCAATTAAAGGTCTGAGAATATTTCCTTCTCGAAGATTAAAATATCAGTGTTCATAAAGAAAATAAAATCCATGCTAGGATGTTCTGTCTCAAATGCTGCAGCATTCATGTCCAAAACTGACCATGCCCAGCTTCTCAAAAGTAGAATATTTTCATGTTAATATGGTAAACTGGCTTCAAGCAGTCACATTAAAATAATGAGAGTCTGGTTATTGTCACGTGAAGTCGTCCATCTTTTCAAACAAAGTTATTTTATCCTATGGAGACACATTTGAAATAAATCTGCAAGAGTGTGGGTTCAAGTTCCACTCTAGGTCTTGAGCACAGAAACCTGGGCTGACACCCTGGTGATTGTGAACTCAGTGCAGTTCTGAGGCCCTGTCAACTCTCTCACGTGGATAGAAAAAGATCCCATATATTGTTTCAAAAAAGAGCAAGGCAGTGCCCTGCCAATATTTATCCTTCAATCGACATCACAAAATAAAACCGGGTCATTATCATATTGTTATTTGTTGAAGCTTGCTGAGAGCAAATTGCTTGTCACATTGTCAACATTACAGCAGTGACAACACTCTTAGTACTTCATTAGTTGGAAAGCACTTTGGAATATCTTGATCATGAAAGGTGCTATATAAATGCAAGCCTTTATTTTTACAATAGTCCATACATGCTCTTATTGCAGCTAAAAATGGCAGGGAATGTGGAGAAACATGACACCTTTAAGCAGTTGAGGGAAAAAATGATTTAATCATTAAAGGATTCAGCTCACTTCCTGTTTCAACCAATCATGGCTCAAAAATGCATAACATAATTATCTGATGAACAGAATTCTGTTTACCATGTCTACAAGTGCAAACATGTAGGCAACAGAATGGATAGATCAATGTGTACATTAGTTTGTCATATCTATAATTTGCATTTTGAGACTACACATTAAGAGTTAACTGCTATGTATGTCACTTTAAATTACTTCAAATGCAACATTTCATTAGCATATTAATCAATCCTTCCTATGTTAGAGACAGAATAAAGTAGTTCATTATTTATTAATAGACAAAAGTAATTCTAACTGTTGTTTTGTTGGGTTAAATTCAGTAAAATTGCAGCAGCACGGTGGCACACTGGTTAGCACTACTGCCTCACAGCGCCAGGGACCCGGGTTCGATTCCAGCCTTGGGTGACTGTGTGTGGAGTTTGCACGTTCACCCCGTGTCTGTGTGGGTTTCCTCCAGGTGTTTGGGTTTCCTCCCACATACAAAGATGTGCAGGCTAGATGGATTAACAGGGTAAATGTGCAGGTTACGGGCATCGGGCGACCATTGGGCTGGGCAAGATGCTCATAGGGATTCTAAAACTCTAACAACCACTGCTTTGCAATAAGTGATCCCAGCTTGAAGCCTCAATTTAGAAAAACTATTGAACGGTTTTGAAGATCTGTCACTAAATGTATCTTTTCACGTACCATCGCATTACTTAATCTGTAAACCGATATCTGGGAAAAATAATGTTAAGGGGATTGAGTATCAAATATTAAATGATTTAGAAAGGATAAACTCAGATTGAGAATTATAGTTACAGCATAGAGTCTGCCATTTGACCTGTTGTACTGCCTCTCCAAGAACTCAGTTAGTCGCACTCTGCAGACCTTTCCCAATGAAAATTTTCTCTCTTTTGATGCTTAGTTAATTATTTTTGGAAAGCTATGATTAAATCTGTCTCCCCCATACTATCAGTGCATCCCAGATCTTAACCACTCACCAAGTAAAGATTTCTCATATCAACATAGTTCTTTCACCTATCACCCACCTTAAGTCGGTGTCCTCTGGTTCTTGACCCCTCTGCTAATGGCAACAGTTTCTCTCAATCTACTCTGTCTAAATGCCTCGTGATTTTGGACACTTTGATCAAATCTCCATTCAGCCTTCTCAAAGAGAACCCCATCTCTTCCAATATCCACATAAGTTGTTCATTCCAGGAACCATTCTTGTGGATCTTTTTTGCACCCTTTCTAATGCCTTCACATCTCTCAAGTCTGCAACCAGAAATGCACACAAAGTTCCAAATAAGGCCAGTGTTTTCTAGAGGTTTGTCATAACTTTCTTGTTTTTGCACTATGCCCAGGATCCCATATGCTTTTTCAACTACTTTCTCAACTTGCTCTGGCACCTTCAATGATTTGTGTACCTATACCCATGTGTCTCTGTTCCTTCAGCCCTTTAGAATTGTATTCTTACCTATATCACTTCACACTTCTCTATCAAATTTCATCTTGCGTATGTCTACCATTTTCATTAGCCTGTCTCAAGTAAATTAGGACAGTAGAGTCACAAATCTTACAGGAGCTTCTTCCAATTCGTCAGGAGCGGGAATTGTCTACCAAAGGAAATTTGTTTTAAACCACAGAATATAATAAAGTTGGCAAATATTTTGTTGAATTACAAATGGAAAGTTACTTTTGTAGAATTACATAGTAAACTCATTGGGAGACCAGGGTAAGTACATGAAGTATTTGTTTAATCAGGGCTAATGCCATTTTGTTTCCTTAGGTTCCCCTGGGGTTTCAGAGTAGTTTGATTGCCAGGGACAGGGTCATGTGCTTAATGGGAGGAGCTAGACTTGCAGGGGGAACACTCTTTCATTTTTAAAACCAGCAGTTACTGCCTGGTTCTGAAAGAAGCAAGGTGTCTCTGTCTCTTTATTTCTAGACGCTGTCTAAAAGCTCCAATACTGGCAACCCAAGTACAAACAAGTAGTTTGTGTTTTGCTAACTAATTTTAAAGAGGGAATTTAAGTCTATAAGAGGAATATAGCTCGAAATGGGACTCATAGGGCAAGGTGAGCAGTTAAGAATTACATCTAGTCATGTTTAAGTATTATTCAATTGTTAAAAGTTAAGCTAATATATTTGTTTTAAACTTTGTTAAATAAAAGTTGTTTTGATAATGATTCCCTAGTTTGTCAGTAGAATCTTACCTCGAGTGAAACACTCTATCCTCACATTAATGCCAAAATAGCGAATTGTTGGGAGTCTAATCTGACTTCATGGTATGCCTTCGGGTTTCTGATCTGGTATCCTAACTACTCAAAGTCTTCCTGTCGTGTCCTGATCAATTCCCTCAACAATATGGTACTATGGTCACCTGAATAGCAACATCAATTGTACTTAAAACTATTATGCTACCATGAGGCAGGGTAACAGACCAAATCCAATAGTTTGCATTTAAGAATACTAAATTTGGAATTAATTATATTTATCGCAATCATATCAGTCTTAAAATTCTAATCTTATTCCATTTAAACTTGGGAGGAAAAATAAATGATGTAAATTCCAACACAATCTAGAGTTTGTTTAAACAAATCCCAATTTTTCTCTCACAATGAAAATTCCATCCACTTCTGACCATGTGCCTCATCTCTCAGTTCTACCAAAGCGTACTAGAAAAATAAACTACACATCAACAAACCACAATGCCAAAGACCTGGAATGTTTGAGAGATCAGAATGATTTTGCCAGCTTTGCTCCTCTGATGGTAGTGGTTCTGCAATGCACAATCTAAAAGCTCGACAAAACACTGGGAGTACTTGTCAATATGGAGAAAGAGCAGGTGCGATTGAGTTTTATTGCTTTGCTACCAGAGCTACTATGTCAGATTCAAAATGCCAAATTGAAAATTGAATATTAGTACAAATGAAAAAGTACACTTTCATTAGCATGGGGTAAATACAAGAAAATAATCAAATACACGACAATACATGATCATGCTGATGGACGAGTCAATGGCATCTAAATTGAATTGTAAATTAGATTATAGAAATGATGCAGGCCCCATTTACTTGTGAAAGCATTTAATCAACGAGCATTACTTTTTTTTATAAAATGCATTTTTCCCCCCAATCCAATGCTGAGACAGACTTTTGGTATTAACTGAAGTTTATTTAGATCTACATTGAAAAACCGTTGTCTAATTCAGCATAAGCAAGCAGTAGAAAACCTCAAAAAACAGTGCACTACTGTTTCCTATTTCAAAAACATTCACTGGTATCTGGAAGTCATAACTCATCATTTGGGACAAAAGAAACAGCGGGGCCAGTTAGCAGTTGTGCATTTAAGAGCATACAGAAGTAATTCAATGATGGCTGTTTAATAAAACAGTTGGTAAAACACACTCAAGGCACTGTCTACCACAACTGGATACTTACCACACTCAGTGGAGTTTCAGATTGTAAAAGCAGTTGCGCTGAGACATTTTGCCCAAGTCAAATCCTTAAAACAGCTAAGCAAACCATACTGTAAACTTTAGAACCAGCATATTGGTGGTCAAGAAATATTCACAGCAACAGGTTGCATTTGTATAACTTGGTTTTCGTAGGAGTTTTGTAACAAAGTCAGTCACAAGCTATTTGAGGAACGAACAATTTTTAAAGCTTACTCTACAACTTTTCAATAGCAACAATTCCAGTTCAAAAAGCTTGAGGTAACTCATCACCTAAAATGCTTCAACGTACAGATAACCTAAAATTTGTTTTCTTTTTAAAAATATCTTTATGAGACAGTACCTATACCTATCATCTGATTATTTATTAAAAGAGACATTGGGGTGGAACATGAAGGTCATCTAATGGGAAATAAAATAATTTATTTATACCCTGCCAATCAAAACTGTGTTACCTGCAACTAGCATTTTTAAACAGTAACTTGGTCGGTGACAAATGAAAAGGAACATAATCCTTGCTTTGCACCAGGAATGAGATGAATGTGGCATTTCAGTAGATTGCAGAGAGACAGATGGCCAACATTGCTGGAATGAGTTGAGGTAGGTCAAAGAAAGTGAGGAAAGACAGCCATAGTCTCCAAACTTACAACAACATTTTTTCCTTTATTCTTTGATGAGATGCGGGTGTTGCTGACAAGGTCAGTATTTGTCGCCCATCCCTAATTGTCCTTGAACTGAGTGGCTTGCTTGGCCATTGCAGAGGGCAGTTAAGAGCTAATCACATTGCTGAAGGCAGATTTCCATCCCCTAAAAGATATTAGTGAACAAGAAAGGAATCGACAATGGATGATAGCTTCATTGTCACCATTATCGAGACTAGCTTTCAATTCCAGATTTATTTATTTGTATTTAAATTCCACCACCTAGGTGAGATTTGAATCCATGTCTCCAGAGGATTAGCCTGGGCCTCCAAATTACTAGTCCAGTGATAGTACCACTATACCACAACCTCCCGCATGCTTATATAGTGTCTTTAACATAATGAAACACCACAAGATGCATCACAGGAGCATTATTAAACAAAGAATGACACCGAGCCACAAAGGCGATATTAGGTCAGATGACCAAATGCTTTAAGAACATCTCAAAGGAGAGAGGTAGAGAGATAGAGAGGTGTAGGAGGGAATTCCAGATCTTAGGGCCTAGGTAACTGATGTCACAATCACCAATGGTGGAACAATGGTTTGGAATGCACAAAGGGGCAGAATTAGATGAGTGCAGATTTCTCAGAGGGTTGTGGAGTTGAAGGAAATTATAGAGATAGGAGGGGTAAGGTCATAATGGGATTTGAAAACAAGAATGGGAATTTTAAAGTTAAGATGTTGTTTGATTGGGATCCCATGTAGGTCAGCAAGCACAAGAATGGGACATGCTAAGACACAGGTGCCAGAATCTTGTATGACCAAGTTTAGAGAGGGTAGAATGTGAGACACCAGCCAGGAGTGCATAACGAAGATAAAGTCACGGATGAGGTTTTCTGCAGATGATTGGAGATGGGGCAAAGTCAAGCTATGTCACAGAGGTGGAACATCATGGTCTTAGAGATGGCACGAACAAGGTCAGACGTTCATCTCAGAATCATGTGTGACACCAAGGTTGTAACAAGATTGTCTTAATCTCAGACTATCACCAAGGAGAGGGATCGAGTCAATCGTTAGGGAATGGAGCTTGGGAGTGGGAACCAAAAACAATGACTTGAGTCTTATCAATATATAATTGGAGGAAACGTCTGCTCATCCAGTACATAATTGTGCATAGAATGTCACTTTAGGATTTTGACCGGTGTGCTTTCAGTAATGCTAGTGATTCAGAAGTCAGTTTGACAAGCATTGCACGAGTATTCATTGGACCACAGTCATGAAGAAATGATGCCAGGGTTTAGAAAGAGAAGTTTGGAGATCTGATTCGAGATATGTTGAGTGCAAATTTCTTGAGAAGGAGAAAAAGGGTTGGAAGGAAATATACAGATATGGTTTATCATGAAGCAGAGGACATGATGTGTCGTCAGTAGGACAGGAAGGGAATTAAGGGAGCAAACAGGCTGCTAGAATGTGTGAAGACTCAGCTCGTTGGAGGCTGGAGGAAATGCTAGAAGTTTGCTGGGTAGAAAAGAGTCAAGATTAATTCACAAAAGCAGCATACACAGACGGCTTCAATTATGTATACAAAAAGGTTCACTTAACACAAAAAGGATATGAGCAAAATTGAAGGCATAAATATAACCACAGATAAACAGCTTTTTCAACACTTTTTAAGCATAGTTGTGTTTTCACATGTACTTTGGTTGGAACGTTCAATCCAGAATATTAAATATATAAAAATAATCTACCTTAGGATTTGCATGTTGAAAGTGATCTCCATTTCAACCACATATTAATTTGTAGATTTTCTTCACGTTTGCCTAAAACAATGCCAAGCTGCATGTTGTTTTTTTTAAATAAGCAAACCTCAAGCAACATAAGAGTTGGAAATTCCATTGCGTGATTCACAGTAAGTGTCATGGTAAACAATTCACAATGCATACTTTAATAACTTTCTACACTTTAACAACCATTAATATGCAATTATACATGTTATGATACTCAGACTGCAATTACAACACTGCCATAATTTACATACATCACTCACCTGATGTTGGGCAGGCACTTGTTGCAATGTGGCCTTAGGTGAAGAATGTTGTGACTGTACCCATGGCTGATGTTGATGAGATGTAGGAGAAGTTTGATGATGCACTGTTGGATGCTGTTTCACAGGTGGACAAGTTGGCAATTGAGGCTGAAAAGGCTGATTTGGGTGCTGCTGGCCAGACATTAGACGTTCCTGCATCACCTGATCGGCATGATTCCCACTGGGACCCAGTGCACCGACTGGTCTTGGAAGGCTGCCAATATCCCTTGGTACAGAAGGGCTCATGTACTGTTGTGTCTGCATGCTTCTGGGACCAATGCTCCTCTGTCCAAGTCCCATGGTGCCTGGGGACTGATGTGACTGTTGAGGCAGGGGCATGCTTGAATAGCTTCCAACCTCCAACTGCATTCCAGCACTGCCTGGCCTAACCTGTGGAGGAGGGGTACCTGCTGGGTTACTCATTGCTTTCATAGGTGACATTGGAGGTGGAGAAGCATAAGTTCCCTGAGACTGTGTGGGGTGCATAGTTTGTGCATTAATTTGGTTAAGTGGGCCACCTGGATGTATAGGCTGCTGGTGCATTAGTCCTTGGCTGGTGCCAGGTGGGAATGCCACAGTATTTGGATAGCGGGGTATTGACTGGTTCACAGCTGGGTTATTATTAAGGCCTAGGTTTTGATTGATCCCTGTATTACTGTTAACTAATCCCTGATTAATGTTACTATAAGGATATTGTGAATACTGCCCTGAGCTACTTACAGATTGTGAAGGTACTGCTTGGCTACGTGAGCTAAAGTTTAAATTTTGTTGCCTGTTACTGGTTTGTTGAGAAGGGTTAGGGGAGAATCTTGGACTGTGAGCAATGGAATCTCCATGGAGAGAATTGGGGGGAGGGGGATGAGGATGGTATTGCTGGGTTGGAGTGTGACGTAAGGAAGGACCCATGTTGGGGGTTTGCTGAGGCATGTGAGATAAGTGGCCTGGTCCTGAAGTTCCCATGAAAGGATTTCCCTGGCTGAGGGCCTCTTGACCCTGAGTGAATTGGTTCACCCTCTGCTGCTGTGGCTGGTTGTGCTGTTGCAAAGAATAATCACTACGTGTCAGGTAATTCCCCAGCTGTTGCATATGCTGAGCATGCCCTTGCCCTTGAGGTGGTGGCTGTGGTTGCTGCTGTTGCTGGAAGGTAGGTCGGATCTGGTCTGGCACCTGGACAGCACGTGGTCCCCACATGGAGCTGCTGTCTACAAATTGCTGTCCACACCTTTCAGTCTGCATAGTTGGGTACACTCCCATCTGAGCACCGCTGTGAGGGACTGGCGGAACTGAGGGGTTGTGGTACTGTGAGTGAGGCGATGCCATGCCATTCCCAGGAGTATTACCGATCATTCGATTAGGCTGATCTACCAGGTGTATTTTCTGCTGTTCAAACGGACCAAAATGATCATAGTGAGCCAGCTTAGTTTGAGTCTGAGTGGGTGGGGGATGATGGAGGGGAGATTGCATGGAGCCAAATCCTTGATCCATGGGTAGTTGTTGCCCAAGAGCATTCACTGGATTCTCTGAAAAACCACATTCTCCAAGACCTTCAAGCCCTTCACTGAAAATGTTCCCATCATCACCAAACAAACTCAGCATACCAGGATCTGCCATCTTCCTTGTGCTCACAGCTCTCCTAGTGGCACAAAAAGTGAACTATTCTGTGCTTCACCTCACCGCTTCCCTTCAAGGTGTACGTCCTCAAAGCTTTAAATCCTATGACTAATCTCCTGCATGTCACTCCACATTTCCTTAATTCTTTTGGACAATTCAGTGTCAGGCAAAGTCTGGATAGAGGTCCTAGGGAGAAAATGAAAACAAAATAAAATTGGGGACAAATGGGATGAATAATGTGGCACACACAAAGACAATCAATAAGGTCACATTAAGATGTTTCCTTCCCTCTATATAGACTGACACACAGAGCTTTCTAGGAAGTTTAAAAAGTTAAGACTGTAAAATTGAGTAACACATACAGTTTGTACCAAGAGTATCCTACACAATGTATTATTCATAACCAGTGCAAGCACTAACCTGACCCATTAATTCATTCTTCATTACTCTCTTCGGTTCTACATTCCTGGTTGCAAAAGAACAAAAGAACACAAACTGCAGCCACAGCAGCTGCCAACACACCAGGCAAGCAGCTGTATGAATACAGCAGAACACTCCATCTGCTACAGTAAGGCCGAGTATACGTACCAACCTCCTCCATTGCGTTCCTAACCTCATCATCCTTAAGAGCAACATAATCAAATATCCAAGCAGAAACACATATGATAAAATTCAAATAGTGCACAGGACTGCATTCTATTAAAACTAGTTCAGATAACTAGTATATCTTAAACAGTAGCAGGGGTTGGTAAATGCATAGCCCACAACAGAAAATAAAACTTAACCTTTATGTTAATTGTACAAAGGTATTGATCCAAGTACATCCTTAGATTTATTTATAATTGGACATGCATTTATTCAAACTCAACTGTTGCTAACACTAATTCACTATGATCCAACTGGCATTTCGGTATAAACCTTTGACAATTGTACATTTGATAACTTTAAGTTAAAGTCCAACAAGTGTAAATAAATCAGTGTTTTCGCCCCTCCAACCACATGCCAGAAATGAATGAGTAGCCAAAACAATGGATTTACAGATTCCAGGCCACATTTTCAAAATGATCTGACAAAGGAAGCACAGCCACAGGGTTCATCACTCACCCTGAGGCAAACAGATTACCAGTGATGTAACAAGCTCCATTTGTGACTAAGTGCGTATTCCAGCTGGAGTGTCTGGCAGATTATTCTTTCACCATTCAGACAAAGCTAAACAGCAGGATGACCATTTAGTAGTGCATCCCAACCTCCATAAAGTTAAAACTATCGAAACTGGCCCCACAGAATATTACAAGGAGAGAAGGTTGAAGAACATTGCAATGAATTACTCCTTTTTGTTTTACAGCTACATTCTAAATCTCATCAGGACCAAGTTAGTACTTGCAGCTCCACTTCAATTCATCTGAAATAGACTTCATTCTTGGTCAAGAGTTAAATATTTTCACCCCACCCACTCTTTCTAATCAGCAACGAGGATATTTATCACCCCAAACTACTTTACCACTAGTTTGAACAAAGAGCATCAGCATCTCTCTATCTGACACTGTACATTGCTCAACACTATTTCAGTGCATCATGGTCAGCTATGACATTCACAAGTACAATTACACAGCATGAAACAAAGCAGCTTCAGAGCCATCTGCTCCTACTGACCTATTTTTTATTGAAGTGCAATGATCCTTAATCACTTGCACTGGAGGGAAGGGATGTTTTCACATAGAAAACTATACAAATTTAGAAATTACACATATTTCTGCAAGCTCTCCTGTCTAAAAGGATGGAGAAGAAACAACAAAGCAAACAGTCTCATTTTACCCTTTTCTTTGTACAAAGCCAGCAATCTAATCACAACATATTACAGTAAACTGAGTGTTATCCAGAACTCTACCAACTGGAATTCACTAGGAACCAGAATTTAACAGCTCAATTCTTTTTTGTAAAAGACTTTCAGTATTCAGATAATGCAATCTTTTAAAAAATAGATTATAAATCTGCAGAAGTTGTTCTTGAACTTTACATTGGAATTGTTAAATGATTGGGTCAGTTTTGATTATTTTACCCGAGCAAAGATATACCGCATCTTTCTTGGGTCCAGAGTAATGCAACACCCTGTTAACTGATATTTTTTTTATCTAACCAGCACCACACATTCCCCAAGCAAGCTGGACAAAGATTTTACTGTATTTTACTATGTCAGTCTAATACAAAGAAAGTGGATGAAGGGGGAGCCAATAAGGGTGATGGGGGGAGCCAATTTCACTACCAACATCCTAGTACTGCATCGAGTGATCTCCAAGCAATTATATCTGCTTATAAAGCAGAGATTAAATTAATAGAAGACCAAGGGGTGGGACCCAATGGCTACATGCTGAAGCACGGAAGAAATATAGTCACAAATTAGTATTAACATACATTTTCCTTCATAGTTGAGGTAGTCATTGATAAACAAATCTGGTCTTTTTTCATTATTTTGTACTTAAAACATCTTAAGAGGCTTGACCCAGCATATTTCTGCGAATTGGGTTATGAGATTGCCGATTGTCCCCATAATGCCAATTGGCTCCCTGCTCAAATAGGCTTTTCTTACGGTCATCATTACATTCCTTTTCTTTCCCTCTGCAACCATTGACTGCAGTCGAAAATAATTTATCTGTTCCTCTTTCGCAGCACAGCATAGTGTATGTGATTGGGGGCAACTTATCCATCAGGAATAAACTGCAGCACAAAGACAGGCTGAGTGTCACAGGATATAAATGGGCAAAGGTCACAACAGTAGTTTTGCATGGGGCTCTGGCTGGTACACATATGCATGGCTGCCTCTTTCTGTCAATACTATACTGCAATTAATCAAGAACATTAATTATATATAATCTACCTCAAAAGTAAATTGAATACAAGGATGTTGCCTAGGCCAGGAATTACACTTGTATGCTAAATGTACTGGCCTGCTTCTGGAATTTGTACAGCTGCATTCTATTCAACACCCTCAACCCCTCCTCCTATTACTCATACTACCATAGGCCTTAGTTTCCATCATAAGGAAACTCATTCAACAGCTCTAGAAACAAGGGCTCTTATGGAAACATAAATCCCTGCTCAATTTCTACGTTTAACTTGAACCCAATAGTTACTATAGAATATAAAAAGGGTTCTAAAAAAAAACTTATAACCGTTGCTCATTCACAATACACAACATACCCACCTACCATTAAAAATTCCCCTTTGATACCATCCCACTAAAATCAATGAGACCTACTTTCTGTGCATTTTACAAGTTTCAAGCTCAAGTGTAACAATTTTAATTGCCACAACACAAGAATATTAAAACAGATTACAGCAAAAGCAGTTTGTACTATTCTCACAACTGACTGACAAATAAAATGAACTAACTTTGATATAGGTGATCAAAGCTAATTTCTGACTGCATTACATCCTGCATTATATCCTGATTTCAATTTCTAACAAGGGCCTTTTAAAAATTTCTGTTATGGGTAGAATAGCCTGTACTAAGCGTGCTCCCAGGATTTATGCATTGTGCTGCCCAGATTTGGGTCAATCACAGGACAATGTTAAATTACCAGTTTGATGCATGTAGTCTCCATTCTGCATTCATATCAGACATGTGCCACCCTGATAAACTTTTAACGGTGCACACATTTGACCCAGGCCAATTTTAGGGTCAACGGTGAGCATTTTAACCTCAAATAAATGAACCAACTTATTTATATACAGCTAACCATAACAACAGAGTTGTTAATAATCCTCAAATAAAGAAGTAATTCATGCAAATGTTAGAATATATAAACTTGGCTGAGTTTTTCCACTGCCAAATTCTCCAGAAAAGATGGGAAAATGTTGATAGTTGGATATATCGACACAAAAAGTCCGTAGCAAATGCTATGTAAATGGATACATATGACCATAACCTAGAACTTTAGCTGAAACTTATTTGTTGTCCTTCCCCTCTCCTTTCATAGTGGTAGGTTCATACATTCTTTTGTCAATTGGGCATGTTATGTAGTCAGGGAGGGAAAGGTCATGTCAGATATTTGAATACATATCCAAATCCCTTCTTTTCCTTTTTGCACAATTATATCACACACCCTGCACCACCACAGTTCCCCACCCACTATCCCAAGAGATGTAAAGGTAGATCAATATATTGTATTCATTGCATGCTTACATCTCCCAAGAAATGTAAACATATAATGAAAAGCAAAATACTGCAAATGCTGGAAATCTGCAATAAAAACAAAAAATGCTGGAAAATCTCAAGCCTGGCAGTGCCTGTGGAGAGAGAAACAAAGTTAATGTTTCAAGTCCGCATGACTCTGCTTTTAACACTAGAAGGAAACTGAGCAAGGTCCAATGTGTTAACCATCCAAAATCTTTAGTGATCTTCTAGTTTCCAAAAATGTGCTTTAACATCCCTCCTCCAAAAAAGTTTGCTGGACATTCATTACAGGTAATTTCTCAGAAAAATAAAACTTACTAACATTCATTCTGCATCAAGTCAAGACTGTTCTACATGTTGGCTAATAACATCACTTGTTACTTAACACCCTCAGCTTTCCATTAAACCACCGCTCTCTCTCTGCCTCCCGCCGCCCCCCCCAACCCCCACGGGAAAATTCACCGCTGCATAGTTGTAATGTTAAATGGGCACCTGAAATTTCCCCAGCTCTGAGTTACTGAAAACATTTACTGGAGTATCACTAACAATCGATTTCCTTCTATAAACCCTTGAAATTAGCTCAGACCTTTTCATTTACTTTTACTTGCTACAAGGGCAAGATTCAACAGTTAAAAATGGATACCAAATACATGTTCAACTGAAATCCCATCCCCTTGTTAGCATTCATAAGTTTGCGCGAGTTATCCAGCAATGGTCCATTTAATTAACAGAGGTACTTTCAACATTATCTTGACCACGTTCCATTACCTGTTCTAGATGCATTGTGGTTTTCCTAATAAGTTTTTCTGCCCAAAAGCCTAAAATGCCTCTTCAAGCCAAAGTTAGTGAAGGTGCAGTTTCCAGCTTACCTATCAAAGTGAACCACTTAATGTTAACAAAAGATGTCAGTGTTCAGATACTGATGAAACGGAGAGAATAATTTATTAATTGTAAGCCTATCTTTTTTTAAAAGGCAAGAAAATCTAAAAGTGAGCTGAATATTGCTTCGTATAGACATGCACACACAAAATATAATTAAAATCCTGAGAAGCATCCAGTTAAATGGGTGGCAAATCTGCACCCAAATATAAAGGGATATAACATTAATTCTAAGGGAGTTGCGCTTATTGATTTTAACACAAGTGCAAGCTCATCCACAATGGACCCAACAAAAGAGAGTATATTCTAAATGGTAGAAAGCTAGAAATTGGAAGAGCAGAAAATCACTAGAAATTAATGGGGATGTACAAAAAGGAATTTAAAGGGTAAATGCTATGCTGTTAGCCTTCATCTTGAAGGGACTGAAAGTATAAAACTCTGTTTAGACAGCATCTGGAATACTGTGTATTGCACTTTGAGGAGGATATAGTGGCCTCGGAGTTTTTAAATTTTTTTGAACTCCAATGTTAAAGTTACAAAGCCAATGTCCAGAATGGACCAGACTAACCCAAATCCATTCCTTGCTTGCTCCAAAAATCAAAATCCAATTGAATCCAGCTCAAGGTCCCCACAAGGGAGACAAACAAGACCAAGCTAACAAGATGAGGCATTGCACCCCATCTTGGCTTGATCTGATGCTTGATCTTAGCCAAAAGGCTGAGAAGCGATTTGGTGCAGTGCAGTTTCACCAGAACAACAGTGGTGCCAAAAGGGTTAAATTGAAAAGCGGTGCCTTGGGTATCGAAGATCTAATTAAAGTGTGTAAGATGATTAAAGGATTTGATAAAGGGAGAAAAAATATTTCCTTTAGTGGGGGAATTTAGAATAGACTGAGAAAAAGGAGCATAACCTCAAAATTAGAGCTCGACTGCTTAGAAGTGAAATCAGGGAGCACTTATTCATAAAAAGATAAATGGAAATCTGGAATCCTTCCTCCTCCCAAATAAATTGAGGCGAATCCAATGTAAGTGTCAAACTGAGATGAGACTTTTGGGACATGAGCATCACTGGTTGCCCTTGAGGTGGTGATGGTGAGCTGCCTTCTTGAATCGCTGCAATCCATGTTCTGTGGATTGACCCACAATGCCCTTAGGGAGGGAATTCCAGGATTTTGACCCAGTGACTGCGAAGGAATGGCGATATATTTCCAAGTCAGGATGGTGAGTGGCTTGGAGGGGAACTTGCAGGTGGTGGTGTTCCCATTTATCTGCTGCCCTTGTCCTTCTAGATGGAAGTGGTCATGGGTTTGGAAGGTGCTAAGGATCTTTGGCGAATTGCTGCAGTGGATCTTGTAGATATTATGCACTGCTGCTACTGAACATCGGTGGTGGAGGGATTGAATGTTTGTAGATGCAGTGCCAATCAAGTGGGCTGCTTTGTCCTGGATGGTGTCAAGCTTCTTGAGTGTTGTTGGAGCTGCACCCATCCAGGCAAGTGGGGAGTATTCCGTCACACACCTGACTTGTGCCTTGTAGATGGTGGATAGGCTCTGGGGAGTCAGGAGGTGAGTTACTCGCTGCAGCATTCCTAGCCTCTGATCTGATCTTGTAGCCACTGTGTTTATGTGACGAGTTCAGTTGAGGACGTTAACAATGGGGGATTCAGTGATAGTTACACCATTGAATGTCAAAGGACTGTCAGACTGTCTCTTATTGGTGATGGTCATTGCCTGCATTTGTGTGGTGCGAATGTAACTTGCCATTTGTCAGCCCAAGCCTGGATATTGTCCAGATCTTGTTGCATTTGAACATGGACTGCTTCAGTATGAGTTGTCGTGAATGTGCAGTCATTGGCGAACATCCCCACTTCTGACTTTATGACGGAGGGAAGGTCAGTTAAATACAGTTAAAAGACATTGGTCATTATCCACTTGCGGAAATGCTGGTGTTGGACTGGGGTGGACAAGATGAGAGGTCACACGACACCAGGTTATATTCCTCTAGGTTTATTTGAAATCAAGCTTTCGGAGCGCTGCTCCCTCGTCAGGTGAAGTCCTCAAGGAGCAGCACTTCAAAAGTTTGAGATTTCAAATAAACCTATTGGACTATAACCTGGTGTTGTGTGACCTCTTATATTATCTAATTGAACAGCAGAACAGGCCTGTAAGGTTGAACGGCCAACTCAATATAGGTATATAAACCAGCAGCTAATCAAGTCAAATTATACACTGCTACTTGCTCTCATCATTAAGGTTTTCTTAAATACTCATCACAACAGGTACAGACTGCACAGGCTGATATGTGGCTCGACCCCACCCCACTGCAACTCTAGTTACCAAGTTTGCTATAAACCTGAGAAAGTTAGCCAAAAACGCTTTCTCCAAAACCAATTACTATCTCCCAGAAACCAAGAGGAGCACTAAAGAAGCTATACACTCGCATTCAGCAATCACGCAAGTAGTCAAGCTTTAAATTCAAGAGTGTCTGACTATTTAACTGGGTATCTCACCACCACAGGAATGTGCTTAAACAGGCTCCAAGTTTTTTTTAAAATCAGCACTGGGAGCCTGATGACCAGATAACCAGAGGCCCATAGTTGATGTCGAGGGAACATTTTAGGCTGTCTCTCTCAGCTATATCACATGTTGTGTGGCTGGAGTTACAGGTTACAAGAAGCTGTGATCTAGTAGAATCAACTGGTCAGCTTTGGCTGCATCAACTGATACTGCTGACAGAAAACTATGCTTAAACAAAAATGCTAACAGCCTCACTCACCCCAATTCTGAGTTAAGAATTGAACTTTTGATCTTTGTCTTACAAGACCAGTGCTCTAACCACTGAGCTATTGAGCCAACATCTCACATCCCAATAGTCTTCAAGTACTGCACAATTTTAAGGAGCATGGAACACAAGTAATCCAGGTTACACTGTATTCCCTTACGCCTGAATGGTTTTTATTCTATGTTTTACAAACTAAAGCTATTATCACTAAAAACCATGATGTTTATCCAAAATGCATCTAGTGCATCATAGAACCATAGAGCATCTCTTTTCCCTCCAATTACTGCTGCTCCTTCTTCCCTCACCCAACACACACAACGTCAATCAATTCACCATTGATTGTATTGTATTGTATGAATATGCATAATACTCGATTGGTTTGCCATCCTTTTCATTTGGAAAAAATTATAACTGCAGTCTAATTTTGTTTATATTTTCTATGACTCAAGCTTACACAGCGACAGTTCTGCATTACAAAACAGTGTTTCCTCGCACATGATTAATTATGCAAATACAACTTGCATTTAATATAGCACCATAATGGAGAAAATGTTCCAAGACACTTCTTACTAATGATAAGAAGATATTTAGACAGGTGATTAAAAGCTTGGTCAACGATGTGGGAGTTCAAAGATGAGTAGGGATTGGGGATAATGAGGGGGGCAGGGAGGGAATTCCATAACATAGCACCCAAGTAGCCAAATATCAGTTATCAATGCTTGGGAGGGGAAGATGCACAAGAGGTCATAATCAGTGTAACTGAAAGTTGTTGGGGGTGGGGAAAAAAAGAGAACTTTGGGGGTGAAGTTACAAAGATAGGGAGATATAAAACCAGAAGTGATTTAGACACAAGGATGGGAACATTAAGACCACAGACTTAGAACTTTTGTCTAAAAAGGTCTTTAAAGTACATATTGCATTAAAAAGTTGAAAGTATTAAAAAAACTCCAAGATCAAAAACTATTTTGTCCACAAAATAAAAACTTATATCAAGGTTCAAGTACTTTTTCCTACTTGAGAGGAACAGGAACCTGAACAGTACATGCAACGTGTTTCACTTGAGGCAAGATGCATTTTTCTTGCCTTGTAATACTTTGTTATATGAAACACCACCTAAAATATCTCTACATATATTTATCTCATTCATCCCATTTTAGGCACAACTTTGATTCCATTTATTACAGCAGAATTAAGGGTTCAGGATTAAAAGAACAGAGCTGCTTGCATACAAGAATAGCAGAAAGCACAAGGAAAACATCTCCTGTAGTTGCATACAAAATCAAGTATTTTCATTTAGGCTCCAATTACAAAACCAAGAGAATAGCTTGAAATATTTGGTCTGTTAGCACAGAGACTTATAACATAACAGGTGCATGAACTGGAAGGTGATACAGTTCAAAGGCGCTTTAATAACATTTTCAGTTAAGATGCAAAACATTTAATATGATGCATCGGTAAATTCATCAGAAATTATTCCCTTTCTTTAACAACAGAACTAAAATGACATGCTAGCCAAAACTGGGCCTCAGCAAGTACCTGTTTCAGCAGTAAATCAGGCATGATGCAATAGGCTGACATTCACATCACTATCATAATGGCTTTAGAATGATTTCAAATACATCAACTTCAAAATAATTTTCTTTTCAACAAGTTACTGATTAAAGAATAGGAATTACATTCTGATAATCCGTGTAAAAATCAGATTTTGTACAACTTCCCAGTGTTGAAATCAACTCTCCCTAAGATTTGAGTTTTGCACAAAGGCAATATTGGAGGAACAATTCGGTTACTACACCAAACAGCTTATAAACATTATTTTGTATTTATAAACTCAAAGACGAAGTAACATATGAAGGAAAAATAAACTGACTTATGTTGTTACACTCGATACCAATTTGGCAACAAATTCATAGCATAAACAAAAAACTAGGTTAAATTTGTGACATACTATCACAAATTGGCATTGCTCCAAACACCATTGCTCAGATCTACGTAAAGTGGTACAGTGTATATAGAAATGGATCTACCTATTTAGTGGTGTGATACTTTCAGGCTGGTGGACTTGCATGATAAATTTCAAGCACTTCTTGTAATAGTAGCTCTAAGTATTACAGAATCTACACCACTTGAATCTGACCATTTTCATGGATTTGGCAAGTGGAAACATGGGAATACCAATTTGCATGTTGGTAACATTTGGTCACAAATTTTGTCTTATTTTTTTTAAGTTTATTTATTAGTGCCACAATTAGGCTTACATTAACACTGCAATGAAGTTACTGTGAAAATCCTCTAGTCGCCACACTCCGGTGCCTGTTTGGCTACACTAAGGGAGAGTTTAGCATGGCCAATGCACCTAACCAGCACTTCTTTCAGGCTCAGAGGAAATCAGAGCACCTGGACGAAACCCACGCAGATACGGGGAAAATGTGCAGACTCTGCACAATGACCCAAGTCCGGAATCGAACCGGGTCCCTGGCTTTGTAAGGCAGCAGTGTGCTATCGTGCCGCCATTTTATACCAAAAACATAAGCCTTTCATTTCAGTGCATCTATTTTCTATTTTCCCTTACTTTGATTTTGTTGATGATAAATATGCAAAGCTTACACGGATTTGAAAACAAAAGGAAATGCACATGGATGTTATGAAAATTACAAGTGAAATAAGGAAATAAAAACAGATGGATGGAGAAGCAGATTGAGCAGCTTTACTAACACAAAGGGCAAATCTCAGAAGCATCTGGAAGAATCTACTTCAAACACACGGGAATATACCTTTCTGTTCTAATCTACCAAAAATATTGCAGAACATACAGGCCCCATTAGCTCCTAACCAAATTTCATTTTTGTTTTCTTTTGCCTCCTTAGACCTTCTCATCCCAACCAAGGCCGGAGAAACCTATTCTAATCCAGCTGCTGGCCGGGGAAACCTATTCTAATCCAACTGCTGACAGGCATTCAAGACTAACCAGTGATTGAAGATTTCCTCTGCTCTAGATAAATGCTTCTGCCACCAACGCGGCCAACATTAAGAATTCACCAGACGGGGAAATCCACATATAAACCTTATTCCCATGCACAGAGGCACCACACTGATTTTAAATTACATCAATGTATAATACAAATATTTATAATATCAAAACCAACATAAATAAAAACATCTTCCTTCTACTGGAACAGGATGCTGAAACAACATATTGCACCACATGTGGAATCAAGGAGCAGATGAGGGAGAAAACCAGTGTTCAATCCAAAAGTCTACCAGGTTTAAGTCCTAACTATATCATAGTGTACTTGAAGTGGCTTAAAACTATGGAAAATGGCACTAGGTGTTGGCCAGGAAGGGTGCAGGAGGTGGTGGTGGGGGAGGGGGGGGGCGATTAGAAAAAGGGAATAGGATGAATCTTAGGCTATTCTTGCACTTTCAGTGGCCTGTGCAGATGGTGTTGGGTGGAAGCCATGAGTAGCTCATTTAGCATCTTGACTCAATTGATGTGCAACCTAGGAAAAGACACGGAAGAAAAACAGAACTTTAAAAAAAAACTTACTAATACTGAAAGCAGAAAGTGAGGATTATCTTTTTCTTCCTTTACATGGTTTTCTTGTTTTATTTCAAGGATGCAACAGCTTCCAGCAATGACGACATGCAGCAATATAGAGCAATTCTCCATTGTACAACTTACCATGTACAGCTTGAGTGATTTACTTACAAGTGGAAATAAAACCAAAAACACTAATGATCCATTTACATGGTTATATGGCTTTAACACATGCCGAAGGATACATCATACAGTTCCAGTTAAAGGGCAGAAAAAAGGGAATTTTTGATCACCCAAGTCATATTAAAGTAACTAAAACATATGTCACCAGACCTCAGTTTTGAAATTTTAAAGAATGGAAGCAATCTTTTTCTCGATGTTTACATCGTTCTTAGCATTGCTCACAAATCTGTCAGATGAAGTAAAATCTCACTGAAATTCCTCCCACCAAGACTATGACTTGAATAGAAACCTCCCATAGATATTCTGGCCTGCCCAGATCCCCACCCCCCATATCAAACCATTCAAGACATAAGTCAGGAATCAATAAGTGCTTGCAATCCCAAAGGTCAAGCTCAGTGCTTGCTGGGATAGTCCATTTAAAAATGAAGACCACTCCACAACAAGATAGGCTTTCACAAATCTAGTAGCTAAAGGTGACAGCCCTCCATAGAAAATAGCCCTCCCCATGCAAACATTTGGTTGAACACATGGGATTAGGCCAAAATTAGTCCCCGACTAGAATTTCTTTCTTCATTTTTGCATGAGATGTGGGTGTCACAAACAAGACTAGCATTTGTTGCCCATTCCTAATTTCTCCAAAGTTATTAACTCTTCAGGTCATTTCAAAGGGCAGTTAAGAGTTAAGGATATTGCTGGGGATCTGGAGTCGTGTGTAGGCCAGACCAAGTAAGGATGGTAGATTTCCTTTCCTGAAGGACGTTAGTGAACCAGATGAGTTTTTAAGACAATTAATGATAGTTGTCAGAGTCACCATGACTGAGTCTAGCTCGCAATTCCAGACTTTATGAACGGAGTTCAAATTCCACCAGCTGCGATGTTGGGATTTGAACCCATGTTCCTAAAGCATCAACCTGGCTTTATGATATCTAGTCCAGCAACATTACCGCTACACCACTATTTCTCCTCCTCCTCTTCCCACTAAGAAAGAGAATCAAGCAACCTGATCTCAGAAAACTTGATGCAAACTGCCCAGCCTGGCCCTATCCATTAGACAGTAAAATAATAACTCCAACTAAGACAACCATCATACAGGACCTTCATCCCTTGCCAGGCCAAAATTAACTTGGAAACCAAAACCAATAAAAATAACCTAATCTGGAATGGTCCCAGTGTAAACATGTCATGCCAATGTATTATTCACACAGAGATCAAAATGTACAATGGTTTCGTAAAATATACACTTGACTAAAGTGTAAATCTACAATGGCCTCAAAATATGAAAATGCACACTCAAGATGTAGAAACCTTTATAAAACCTAAATAAGGCATTTGGTAATATGCAAGGTAATAGCTACGCTATCAACTGATTTAAGATAATCAGTTGAGCTTGTAACATAACTCATTTATGCTTTCCAGAAGTGACATTCAGTTATACACAGGGACACATTTTCTGCAAACAAAAGGAATATGTTCAAACCTTGCACCAGGAGTTTGGGGAGCCTATAGTTCCCCATGGCTTCTCTATAGCAATATTTTGCTCAGAGCTGATTTTCCAGCCAATCAGAACCCTGAACTATTGCAGCATAAATTGTTGTAATCGCTTGAAATGCTTGTGATTATTCCTGATGAATATAAGATAATAAACTTCGGCATCAAGCCTCTCTCTCTTCAGCAATAAGTAAGGTATTTAAAAAATCTCATTCACTCCAGTACAACTTCTAAGATAAATCCAAGATTTACAAATTGGCATGTATATGCATTCAGTTACCAAATATACAAATTTGTGATCAAGAGTATATGCATTTGGTTGGTTTCCAACAGTGTCGTGCAAAAGCATTTGAACTTGCCATACCAACACATATATAAAGGGAATTGGATCACTATCTGAAAAAGAAACATTTGCAGGGCTACAGGGAAAAGGCAGGGGAGTAGAACTAGATTAACCACTCCTTCAGAACCAAGCAAAGTGGCTGACTCTTAAAGACCCATTGAATTGGCCAGTTATACCAAACTGCTATGACAAAGAACAAAACAGGACAAATCCTCAAGCAATAGACATCTGAATCTGATACCATATGACCAGCGTCCCAGACAACTCTACCACCACCCTTGGATATGACCTGTTCATCAGAAAGGGAGATACAGAGGTGGTATGGCAGCACAGAGGAAATGGCCCTGGGAGCCCTCAACATCAACTCTGTACCCATCAAGTGTCATTACATCAAATTAAACATTGGCAAGGAAATGCCATGCAAATTACCATTAATCCTCACTCAGCCGAAGAATGAGTCCTCCTCTACGTTTAACATTCCTAATAAAAAAAAGAGCAGGGTCATAAAATCCTCAAACCTAGACATCCATGATGTACTGTGGGCCATCAGCAGTAGAGTTATATTCCACCAAAATCAACATGGCCTGCATAACCCCTCACTTTACCATTGCCACAAAACCAAGGGACCAACCTTGGTTCAATGAGAACAGGGTACATGCCAGGATTAGTACCAGGCACACCTAAAAATGAATTGCCAACCTGGTAAAGCTCCAAAACAGGACTGCAACATGCTAAACAGTGAGGAGCATTAAAAAAAACCAGAGAAAGCTCCACCAACATTCCCATCCTTAATGATGGAATTCAACAAGACAGGGCTGAGGCATTTGGAACCATTTTCAGCCAGAATGGTTGAATGGCTGATCTAGTGTTCCTGAACTAACCACACCTCCAGCCAAGTCAACACATTCACCTGACAAAGTGGAAATTTTCTAGGTACTTCCTATCCATGAAAAGCAGGGCAAATACGATCTGACTAATTGTCATCACACTAGTCTATTGAGTGCTGGAAACGGTTGTCAACAATATTAACAAATTACACTTGCTCACCGGAGTTCAGTTTGGTTCCACCTGGACTTTATGGTACAAAATCTCACGACAACCTTCATTCAAACTTTGACAAGAGAGTTGAATTCCAGACATGATGTGAAAGCAACTAGATATCAATAACAACATTTGACTGAATTTGACATCAAGGAGCCCCAGCAAATTGAAATCCACAGGAATCGGGGGGAAAACTCACTACTAGCTGGCATCATACCCTTGCACGAAAGAAAATATTTGCAACTGTTGGAGGTCAGTCATTTGAACCCCAAGATATCACTGCAGGAGTTCCTCAGGGTAGTGTCCTGACACAACCAGCTTCAATTATTTCAATTACCTACCCTCCACTATTAGGACAGAGAGCGGGATGCTCGGATTGATCAGTCAATTCCAGTTGTAACTCATCAGATTATGAAGCACTGGGTGTCAGAATGCATTAAGAGCCAGACTACATTCCAGCTTGAGCTGATGTGTGGCATTAATGTCTACTACCACTTAATCTTGTAGCCACAGTAGAGGCCAGGTATTCTGCAGGCAGTGTCTCACCTTCTGACTCCCCAAAGCCTTTCCAGTACCTACAAGGCACAAATCAGGAGTCAGGTGAGGACATAAACAGGTTGGTAGAATGAGTGAACCGTCAGATGAAATTTAAAGCAGAGAAGTCAGAGGTATGTTAGGAAGAATGAAGCAAAGCAAAAGGAGTGCAAGAGCATGGACACCTGGGGTACGTGTACACAAGTCACTGAAGGTGAAAGGGCAGGTTGAAAAAGTGGTTGAAAAGGCATGCAAGAAATAGATGCACAGAGTAAAAAAAAAAGTTATGCAGAACATTCATCTCACCACAACTAGACTATTGTGTCTAATTCTGGACACTAAAGTTTAGGAAAATATGAAGGCATGAGAAAAGCATTGCAGAAGAGAATTATAGAATGTTTTCAGAAATAAGGGACTCCAGTTATATGCATAGACTGGAGAAAGCAGAGATTAAATTTGATTGAGATGAGAGCATAAAGAGAGAGTCACTGTTCCAGTGGCAGAGGAGATCAAGAACCAAAGGGACATTGTTTTAAGGTGAGTGATTGGCAAACGAACCAATGGAAACATGAGAAAACTCTTTATGAAGTGAATGGTTAAGATCTGGATTGTACTGCCTGAGATTATTGTAAAAGCAGAATCAATCATGACTTTCAAAAGGGAATTGGATAATAAGCATCTGACAGAAAAAAATTGGAGAAAGGGTGGGGGAGTGTTATGGACACAACTGGCAAATGGTCTCCTTCTGTGCTGTGACCATTCTATAATGGCATACTCTCTACTTACCTGGATGAGTGAAGTATCTCCAGCAATAAAGTTCAACACCATAAAGGATAAAGCAGCCAGCACCCCATCCACCGTCTTCAGCATCACTTCCTCCACCACCAAAGCGACATGGCTATTGTGTGTACCATCTACAAGATGCAGCAGCTTGCCAATACATATGTGACAATATCTCTCAAACCCACAGCTTTTATCACCCAGGACAACGACAGCAGACACATGAGAACACTACAAACTCCAAGTTCCCCAACAAGTCATATTTGGAGATACATGGTCTTTCCTTCAACATTATTCAATCTTGAAGCTCCATCCCCAATGCCACTGTGCATGTACCATCATCACATGGATTGCAGTGGTTCAGGAATGGCTCACCACCATAGATTTAAGCAACTTGGGGTGGGTAATAAATGCAGGTCTTGCCAGGGATAATTACAATGCACGAATGAACAAAAATAAATGCAGAGTGAAATCTAACAAGTGTAAAATAGAAGAGATGCGTTGTAGCATGTGTTCACTACATTTAACTATATGGACGTGGTCTTGCACATAAGACTATATATTAGATATCTGCAAAATAAGAAACATTCATACACAAATCATACTGCTACACTTTATACACTTCATATCAATAGATAAGTAAAGAAATATTATTTGAAAAATAGCTGCTAAATGGCTGCTAACTAATGATCCAGGGAGAGTTGGGTGCAAGTGAGAGCCAGGGAAAGGTGTGGGATGGCATCTGGCAAGCTAGGGAAAGGCGGGCGAGGTGGCAAAAAGAGAGAAATGAGAAAGAGATGGCTGTTAGAAGCTGATTAGCAAATAGAAAGAGGGATGAATATAAAAGAGCAAAAACTGCAGTTGTTGGAATCTAAAACAAAAACAGAAAATGCGATTAAAAAAACTCAGCAGGTCTGGCAATTAAGTAGAAGTTATAGAACAGTCACACAAACTCAAAATGTTAACCATTTTTCTCTCCACAGATGCTGCCAGGCCTGCTGAGTTTTTCCAGCATTTTTTGGTTTTGGGATAAAAAAAAACATATGTTCTTAGGAGGCCCCAAAGCACATCACAGCCGTTGAATTACTTCTGAAGTGTAAACACTTGGGGGGCGGGGGGGTGTTGTAATAACACCTACTTTTGTTTTGCAAAGTAAGCAGCAATTAGATATGTGACTAGTCAACCTGTTTTGCATGTGTTGTTTCAGAGACGAAAGTTGTACTTCTTTGCACAGGTGTTACAGAACCTTTTACATCTAGTTGGAACAGGTAAAAAGGTCAAAAGATATAATGGTGTCTGAAAGATGGTTTTCCTTTAAACCATGAAAAGTCAATAGGAAAGACATGTTAGAAACATAGAAAAACTACAGCACAAAACAGGCCCTTCAGCCCCACAAGTTGTGCCGAACATATCCCTACCTTTTAAGCCTACCTATAACCCTCCATCCTATTAAGTCCCATGTACTCATCCAGGAGTTTCTTAAAAGACCCTATTGAGTTTGCCTCCACCACCATTGATGGCAGCCGATTCCACTTGCCCACCACCCTCTGTGTGAAAAACTTCCCCCTAACATCTCACCTGTACCTACCCCCCCAGCACCTTAAATCTGTGTCCTCTCGTAGCAGCCATTTCCACCCTGGGAAAAAGCCTCTGAGAGTCCACCCGATCTATGCCTCTCAACATCTTATATACCTCTGTTAGGTCTCCTCTCATCCTACGTCTCTCCAAGAAGACCGAGCTCCCTCAGCCTATCCTCAAAAGGCATGCCACTCAATCCAATAGAAACATAGAAAAACTACATGTTCTTGCTACAATATGGACTACTCGTCAATTTTGGTCCAGTAGTGAAACTCTTGAGTCAGAAGGTCATGGGTTCATGCCCCACTCTACAGACTTGAGCACATTATTGAGACTAGCCCTCCAGCACAAACAATACTGAGGGAGTGTAACACTGTCAGAGGAGCCAACTTATGAATGAAAACAGAAGTCCTGTATGCCCTCTCAAATGGATGCAAAAGATCCCATAGAACATGATCGTTTTCCTCAGATCCTGACAAACATTTATCCCTCAACCAACATTATTAACTTATCACTATTTACCTAACCATTTTCCACATTGGTGTGAGAAATTTGTGCACACAAATTGGCTGCTGCTTTTCCATAACAGGGATTGTTCTTCAAAAGTTTTTAATTGGCTGTAAAGTGCTTTGGGATGTCCTGAGGTTGAACCAAGTTATCTTATTTCATAATGTAGCACAACAATGGACAGAAAACCACTATTTTAAATAAAAGATCTTAGGCTTTTCAGAAAAATGTCTGCATGCTGGATGAGTTTACCACAACTCAAGTGCTTTCCCAAATTTAAATAGCCTGACTGAACTGTTACTAGCAGCATGCTAATATATTTAATGCCTAGACAAGTGCAATGAGCAACAGCAGCCAGAGTTCCAAGTAGTCCAAATAATCGAAAGGGGATGATAGGTACCTGTTCTGATCCACTCTTGTATAAATCATGTTACATTAATAAATCACAAATATATTTAAAGGTAACAGCAAAAGTCAGTTAGGTCTCAGGCAACCTGTTGACATCCCATTGAAAGTACAAAATTTAATTACATTTCTAGCAATTGTCATAAGAATTACAGAACTGAAATTGCTGTCTACTTTAAAATATAACAATACTATAAAGCTCACAATTCAGGAGTAAAGTCTTTATTGACATAAAATTCAATAAGCAACCTCAACTGACTCAATGTACTTTGATAGGGTGTCACACCACGCAAACTAGGAAGGCTCAATTCAATCCCTGCTCTCTGATGAGTTAGCTGTCAACAAGTGTGGTCATCAGATGTTATATTTAGCTGGTCCAATAATTGCTGAGGGGTACAGTATAGGAAAAGCAAGAGAATATAGCAAGAGATTCTGCTAATTGCTGTACAGTGACCCCTCCTGGAAGAGATAGAGTGAGCGACAGATCAAGTTACAATGCTCTCTCAATCAAAAACTCACATTCACTGCCTACATTCACACATGAATGAGAGACTGATGCTTCAAAGATGATAAATTCACTGCTCAAATGGAATTCAGCCACACAGACATCTTTTAAAACATGGCTTCTGGGATTTGGATATCACTGGCAACATTTTAGCCATCCTTAGTTACCTTGTAAAAGTTTCAGAGTAACACTTATGTCGTATTTTCTTTGAAACTTAGTGGCTTGTCCTATCATTTTAGAATCTTTAGGTTTTCCTGACCTGAAGGGTAGTACAGAGAACCAGCTTGTTCTTTTTTGATAAACCATCAGCTTTCATGGCGTCAGGCCATAAATTATCAAATTTATTATATTCAGTTCCACAATTTGCCATGGTGAGATCTGAACTGTCAACCTCAACGTTATTTTAAGATTCCAGTACCCAGCCCAATCTGCTTTATTCACAGACACTATCAACCATGGCAGTATTATACATAAAAGGTGCAAAAAAAAAAGACATCAGCCAGGGTTACCAATTCTGAGCACTAACTAGCTGTTGTGCTAGAATGATCGTGTGAATCTTAGGCAAAAAAATGAATAGACCAGACCGAGTTATAGTGCTGCCTGATGGTTGATTAGCCAATGTTCACTAAGCTCACAAATGAGCCATTACTGATTGACCAAGGTACTGGATGATAGACAAAACTTAGTGGAACCATATACCACCATGTCTCACTGAGGTTGAAATTTGTTGAGAAGTTGGGATAATTCTGTCACAGGAAGGCTGTCAAAATTCATACTCCAGCTCAAATCACCACCTTTGGATGATAGATAATGGGAGAAAAAAATAATAGAAAGAGACATTAATGCATGATTGTATATAGACAGAAAGAAAATTAAAGTAGATGTTTTCTACAGATTAAGCATCTTTGCCAAAGTTTGTTATTTATAGTTAGATTGAGTGAGAAAAAAGTTACCAACTTGCATTTATGCCTTTAATGTAATAAAACACCCAGGCACTTCACAAGTATAAAGCTAAATTTGACACTCAGCTATACAAGACAATATTTGGACAGAAGGCCAAAGATTTGATCAAAGGTGAATTTTAAGCGATATCTTAAAAGAGGAAAGAAGGATTCAAGGCAACTCTGGAGTTTAGGACTGAGGCAGCTGAAGGGACAGCCACCAATGGTAGAGCAATTAAAATCAAGGCACTTGGAGGGTTATGGAGCTGGAGATTACAGAGATTTGCAGAAATTGAGGCATTCCCCTCTGTGGATCCGGAGACCGCTCCCCCCACCCCCCCCTCCCCCCAGGAAAATGTTATTGAACACGCGGGTTATTTTGCAGGAATCCTGTGCAGTCCTGGCTGTTTGTGGTTTTTATTCCGAACCTATTTTTCAGTGTTTCATTTGAGCGCCAAATGATTCAGGGCCCTAGCCTCTGACTATTGATACTGCTCAAGCATCCTAGAGCTAAATTTTCATTTTCAACACAATTAGAACAATCACCCATATTTCCAATTCAAAAATAGACTAATTAAAGCAAATGAAGCACACCTGGAACACCTGAAAAACCAATGAAAATAACTTCCACTGTTATTGCTTCACAAATCTGTTTCAACTGCTTTTCTTGCATACAAAATTCAGATGAAATATTAAATGTATTTAAATGCACTAATTGTATCTTCACCCAAAGGGTTGTGAATCTATGGAATTCCCTGCCCAGTGAAGCAGTTGAGGCTACCTCATTGAATGTTAAGGCAATTTTGAACAATGAAGGAATTAAGGGTTATGATTTGGGGGAGTAATGTTATAGTACTTAATCTTCCTCTCCAAGTTCAATTTAAAGTCTACCATGACATGACCAATTTCCCACTCCAAATCATTACATACACAGACCCCTAATGAAAGTGGGCAAGCACAAACAGGATCTGGTATAGCTTTGATGTTGAAGTGCTGTTGGTTACCCATACTGTCTGAGTTATGTGAAAAACAGTGATTTGACCAATGTATGAAGCAGCCATGAAGGTTCAGTATCATAGCCCAGCATAACTCCAACAAAATTTCAGAAGGAAATGGAAAAAGTAAAAGGAAATAAAGTGAAAAACAGATATTAGAGCCTTTTTAAAAAGGAAGACAAAAGGAGAAAGAGCTAGACAAGAATGTTGCATGAGTTGTCGAACTTTTTACTGCAGAAAATGCAAACATGCATTGTGAAAATCTGCACAATGTAACCATTTATACTGCCACCTTCAGGGAAGTAAATCCAATATACACTCAAATGCAAAAAAGTATGAAACTTCATTCAAAGAATTGACTTGATCTAAAGAGTTTAATCTTCCTCCAAATGAAACAGCAGAGAATGTGGTGGTTGGGGAGGTTATACAGAGAGCTGACTATTGGCACATAAAGGTCACATTTTTCATAATTAGGCACCACACAGATCCTTGTCAGCTTATCCAATAAGTGGCTGAACATCTAAAATATTAACTAGATTTAGATGCTCAGCTTTAACCTAGTTGAAATCCGATCGCTGAACTTGCACTAGGTGCAGTTAGGAAAAAAAATCAAAAAGTCAAAATTCGTATTTATACTTGTTAACCAGAAATTCTTGCTGAAAGCATATTTTTTGACACCAAGAATAGGATTGAGCTTGGTTGCAGAGCCATCAATCTCCCTTCCCCCACAGTCAAATAGCCTGGCACTGTCAAGGTTCACACAAGGGAAGTATTAGAAGGCAACCATTATCCATAGTGTCACACCTCTGTAAGGAATCAACACCTTTAGGAGAGGACAACAATAAAGTCTTAGGAAGGAATCACACAATTTTCCTGGTCTACATATTTTCTATGGTACCTTAGCTCCCACCTAAGCAACACAAACATTCAATCACTATCACAACATACTATTTATTTTACAAGTGTGCTGCATTGCTCTGATTAATGTACAATTGCAATTTACCAAAAGCATGCATCGCACACATGCTTAACAGCTTTAACTACATCACCAATATACACAAAGTAGCTTTCTGAATTATTCTCAAAGATAACTTATACTTAAAAAGCACCTTCAATGAAATAAAATGTTCCACTGTAAAAAGGAAAATAATTAAGGATAGTGACCATAAGCAAGGGCAAAGAGGCGAGAGAGCAAGATCAGTACATTTAGTAATTGCTGCAAAGTACAGAGTGAAAATAGTCAGAAGTTCTGCAGCAAAAAGCAGAGAAAAATTAAATGAAACACTAACATTTATATAGCACTTTTCACAACCAGCAGACATCTCAAATTAGTTTTACAGACAATGGATTACAGATTTTGAAATGTGGTTACTGTCGCATTGTACAACAAGCAGAAGACAATTGGTGCATAGCAAACTTCCACTAACAGCGGCGATAATGACCAGATAAACAGTTGTGATGCTGATTGTGGGATAAATATTGGCCAGGGATAACTCCCCTGTTTATTTTTCAAAATAGTGTCATGGTATCTTTACATCCACCACAAAAGACAGTTGGGACCCCAGTTTAACTTCTCATCTGAAAGATGGCACTTTCAACAGTGCAGTACTCCCTCAGTACTATTCTGGAGTGTCAACACCGTAATTTTGTACTCAAGCCCTTGAGTAGAACTTACACCTGGAAAAATGCAGAAAGGAATTGGAAGAGTGGATACAGAAACAGGTATGAGTGGAGATATGGAGGTGGACAGGGCAATGTAGTTTGATAATTTGTAGAAGAAAATAAGGTATTAAAATTACTATATGGATGGATAGAGATCCAATAAAATCTGGTCAAAGAATTGGGACCAGAACTTAACTGTGGCACGTGATCAACAAAGTTTTATGGCACTGAAATTCGAGGGCAGAACCAAGGTATCTAGCAAAAACATGAGGATAATCAATTGGTGAGGAGGGTCAAAAGCAATTCAACAGCAGTAGGGATCATGTTGTGCTCTTGGTACTGTTCGATAACAAATACCAAGTTGTGCGTAGTCAGGTTTAATCCGAGGATTCAGCCACAAAGATAAAAGACAGTTGAATGCTACAGGAGGTGGCTTTAGCTGGGTGTGGTGCAAGATGGCTTTAGTCTTGCTAAGGGCGAATGTGGAGGAGATAATTCGTCCACATCTTTAATGTTGACCAAATAGTCAATGAGTAAAAGACTGGTAAGCAATGTTTAACCTCGCTGCTACATTTAAAAAACTGACCCCCAAGCCCACAAAGGATAGTTATTTGAAGAGGTTGAGGGCAGGAAAATGAAGAGGCATTGGAGGACAACATGGTCAGCTATGTCAAAGGCTGCGAAAAAGTCAGGGACAACAGGGGGGGAGCTGGGAAAGCACCACAGCTTTTGGCAATAAAAGCACATAACGCATTTGCATACTTTGTTAAATTGCCTCCGATTTCTGAAATGACTGGTTTTATTTTCTTCAAACATTATGCACAATAAACCAAACCAGAAGATAAAATTCAGGAAAACCTTTGATAGTCATCATGATGACTACTTCACAATTTTGTAACATTGTTAATTTGACATATATACTTTTATTGCTCAACTTGTCTTCATTAGAAGACAAATAGCTCATCCTTATGGTTTGCAACATTAATTCAAGTATTCCTTTAAAAGTTTATTAATTTTAACGCTGCTCTGCTTAGTTGTGGGCCACAAAAGACCTTTGCTACATATAGTACACGTTTTAAAAGAAGAGCAAATCACTTGGGATCCTCATGTTCAAATACATAACAGTCAAATATATTTTTCCTTTCTTTTAAAAGATGATCCTGTGCACCTAAATATTAAAAGGCCACAATTACTACCATTATATTTATACAAGGCAAAGCATTTTAAAGTATATTTTTTAATCTAAATAAGTTAATCACTGTGAAAAGCTTCTTGCCTCTTATTTATGGCATACTTTCCCTATTTTATTATAGACTTAGGGAGGGGTGCAGATCACAGTGAATCTATTCAATTTTATGTTTGTAAGATGCATTTAACCAGTTACTTTTAAGTTCAGTTGCCAATCTGAAGTTCATGAAAGAAATTAAAGTTGGTGGGCAACTATTTCTTCCTGAATAAATAATAATTTTAGTAGTTCAGATTTGGAGGTCACCCAATTCCTTACTTTTACCCATTTTAGAATTTGCAGTGCAACAGTTAGGCCTTTTACATTTTATCTCAAAAATTGCTGTTTACAAAGACAATTGAGAACTACGTGTCTTAAAATTACTGATAAGAACCCTCCAAGAGCTGTTTTTAAATTCTGTACATGATTTACATATTTACTATCAAAGCAGTTTGCATTAAATTACTTTGTCTACTGATAACATTTTCACTTTAAAGATAAAAATTTAGAACTGAATATCTACACTTAGTGACTTTTTACACGTTTCAGTTTCAAGTAATGCAACTGGCACACTACTCTGCATAAGTCACTATTTACCACTAAAAATATAAATCCGATTGCTGTCTAGATAGGTAAAAATGATGCACAAGTGTTATACTACTAGACCAGTAATCCAGAGGTTTAGACAAGTGATCCGAAGACATTTGTTCAAATCTTACATCAACCTGGGAATCAAATTCATTAATAAAAAATCTTGAATTTAAAAAAGCTAGTATTAGTAATTGTGACCATGAAGCTATCAGAATATCATAAAATCTCATCTAGTGCACTAATATCCTTAAGGGAAGGAAATCTGCCATCCTTCCCCAGTCTGGCCTATGTGACACCAGACCCACAGCAATGTGGTTGACTCTTAACTACTCTCTGAAATTGCTGAACATGTATTGTATTCAAAAAGGCATTTCACTGCCATTTTCTCACAATTAGGAATAGGCAACAAATTACATTATCAGCTATGTACAAAGCACATAAATGAATAAAGAAACCCGCTTCCTCAAGGTGGCATATCCTATGCCACCCAGTGTTTCCTCAAGGTGTTCATTTCGTTGTTTATGGTACTTTTCTTTTTAAAAAAGGTGTGCATGCAACTGAACAAACTACTTTGTAGCTACATTTCTCCCAAGAATACATTTTCAGGTTTCCAAACCACTATCATTTTCTTCTACTGAGGCAATCCCGCAGGACTGAAAATGACTTGCTTCCACTCAGTTTCTGAATGGTATCTGAAATAGTTGCTGTTCAACGTGTGATCTACAGATTCTGCCAGGTTCAGGGCAGGTGTTGCTTGTAAGTGTTGGGTATATGGGTTGGTTGGAGGTTTGTGCTCCCTCTGACACTTCCAATTCACCTCTGCATGGTCCCAAAGTCTCCTGATGTGTTCAATGCTTTCCAGAATTTGCTTTCTCAATTTTTGCCAGTGAGTTGACAGATGTTTGTCCTCTTTAGGGATGCTTTGAAGATATTGCTTTAGGCTTCCAGTGTCCTCCTGGGAGCCTCTGCCATGATGGATCTCAGAGTAGAGCAATTGCTTCAGGATCCTGGTGTCAGGCATGGCTTGGGAGAGGATGTTGCTGTTGGATTGTCTTTCTTGTCACTGGATTTGGAGGATCTTGCAAAGGTACCACTGGTGATATTTCTCCAGTGCCATTCCATTATATCTCGCTAACAGATGATTGAAATCCGAAGTCTAATGCAGATTATCAACCTAGTAAGAACATAGCTCACTTTGTTGAAGAAAACTTACAAAAAACTCAGACAAGAAACTGGCTCCCCGTGAGTGGAAGCGGAGTAGGGAAGGTGAACATGTGCTGGTTATTGGAGTGCTTAGTACCAGTCACACTCCCAATGTTGGTTGCCTGTAACTAAGCATCCCAGTTCTGATCTGTGAACTAGTGTTGAAGCTCCACAAGGCATTTTATTAACATTTGAGGCTGATTTGGAACACAAAGTAAGCTACTCAAGCACTGAAACATCATGATCTATCCAGACGCCAAAACAGCTATTTTCTATATCTGCAATTGATCTCAAAGAGAATCAGAGATTACCTAATGTAATGTATATAATCAAAGCTTTACAAATATATATATATATATATGCATCACTAAATACTATTGGCATGTTACAAATTAGGTCATCTAACACGAGAGATGGGCAAAAAGTAATCTTTTCAAATCTAAATATCAGACTTCAAAATACACATTAAAGCATTTTTCCTGAAAAAATACAACTATATATAAAAAAATACAAACATACCATATCAGCACTAACAAAAGATTGAGGGTCGATCCCATTTAAAACTTAAATGGCTGCTCCCACTACTCCGTTCTTTACAGCCAGAGGCATGCATCATCTAGTCGTCTGATAACAAATTTCACTTGGTTAACTATATCTTACCCAATATTAGGATTAAGAATCGATTTGCACCTCGGTTTCATAAATCCATCCTGTATACTATACTGTATGCCACCTCCATAGCTGAGGCGAGACCTCTACAACCTTGCATGGTAGCTCGTAAGGCAGGTACATTTCTCCAAATCTGACTCAATAAATATGCTAACTGCTTTTTAACCATATTCTTGGTCAGTTTTGCAAAACTGACTTGTATGTTTTAGAAAAAAAAATCAAAATTTCAATGCCCATTACACCACTCCGGAAAAATGATTCGAATCCCCCCAAAAATTAACAATCAAGATTCACTCCTCAAGACAACAGAAGAGGGGGCGAAACTTGGCGTAAAGGACGGGATAGCTTCAGTCTTTCTTATAATTATTGTCAATGACCGGAGTCAAATTAAGCTGCCATCTTAGGTTAAGAGCGATTCTTTGTGTACAGCCTGTCCAGAGAGAAAACGCTGACCAAACAAACGAAAGAGAGAGCTCTATTCTCCTCATGAGAAAAAAAAAGTTACTTTACTGGAGAAACGTATGGAAATAGTTTGAAAATTCACTAACCATACAGTGGGTAACAGAAATCTGAAGGTTGACCTGCAAGTTTTTATTTTAAAAGTGTGCGCGTATCCCCCCCTCCCACCCCTCGAACAAAGAGGTTTACAATGTGTGAATGTGTGTGTCCTTGCCGCCGAAGACAACGACAAACATGGATGATTAAGCCTTGATGATGGTGGTTGGTGAATGTTGGGCGAATGCTTGAGTGCCGTGTGGGATCTTCCCCTCCCCTTAACATTTCCCATTGCCCCCTTCACCTTGATTTTTTTTCTCCATATACTTTCACAAATGCACGTGTTTTGTGTCCTTTCCTGAACTCGGTTTTGAAATATATGTACTGACACACATTTAAGATTTTTTTTAAAAAAAAGAAACAATCGCTTTATCTTGGAAGACGGTGCAAATGAATGAATGAAAAAAGTCGATTTGCACAGTTCCGTGTCCGATTTGGGCTTTAAAGAAGCGAAAAGTGACTCAAAAGCCCAGCTTATCAACAACACACTCGATTCTGTTGCGAAAGACCAGAAGTCTTTCAGACCACGTTCTGCCCTATATCAAAAAGGAGATTAAAACCACCGGCTGGACCAAGAGTGAGCGACAACTAACCAGGACTGAAAGCGACCACAAAGAGAAGCGCCTTTTTAACCTTTTGGTGGTTGTTATCAAATGCGACTAGCAAAGGAAACGGTAACGGAAACATTAAACACGCCGTTTGAGTTAGAAGTTGAATATTCTCCCCTTCAAAAGAAGCAATCATTTATTCGCAAAACCGCTCCTCTCCTTATCTCCTTCCCCCCCTCCTCCTCCCCTCTTTTATCTCTCACTCTCTTGCCCCCTTGGAGCCCTCTCCTTCCCCCATTGCCTCCCCTGACCCGCGGGAGCGGCGGCAGCCGCCACGGTGCGTGTGTGAGAAACTAGTTCAAACCATTCGCGTACACTCCAATGACCTCAGGGAACCACCAAGTACCCAAACCACACACAGATAGACAAGCGAGAGACAGAGAGAGAGAGAGCGAGCGAGGAGAAACTTACACTAAACCCACAATCATAGCACACCAAATAAGAGGACAGGGCACCGACACTCATTTATTACCAGAGAGAGAGAGAGACAGTAAACTCACTGCTGGCTGTGATGAGGACAGCGCTGCTCTCTCTATTAATGAAATGTTAATGGCTGCTTTTGCCAGCGGCAACGCACTCTCTCTAGTAGTGGTAGTTAGTGATCTCGCTGACCGCCTGCCCCCACCTCCTCCTCCCAGTCCTTTCATGTTTATTTACAGTCAAATTTCCCCTAACTCGACCCAAACGCCGACTCTCACACACTTCTCTCCGTACTTACTTTGTTGGTGTTCCTTTTTTTAAAATATTAAATTGATTTTTTTTTCCTCACTCTTCTTTCGCTCTGGTGCGTTTGCTAAATTTACGTTAATTCAAATCCTGTTTTTTTAAAATTTTTTTAAAAACGGTTTATTATAGATTTTTACCCCAGCGGCGCTTCACTCGTGTTTTATAGTTGTGATAATCTTCTCGCTCGCCGCCTGTCCTCACTCACTCACTCCTTTGTGTTATTTCTCTCTCACCAGAAGTTGGAGCCCCGGCTTCCCCCGCGCGTCCCCGCGGCTTCCCTCCCTCTCGGCGCGTCCCCCGCGCCTTCCCCCCCACCCGCACGCTGCTGGGCGACCCGCGCACGTCCCCCGTCTCTCCCCGGCCCGCACGCTGCGTGCGCGCGCGCGCGCCGCTCAACGACTCACGTCAGCGAATATGATTTGCATATTTCTCTGCCGCCTCCGGATTGGCCCGTCCCCCTCATTCCCCCCCGCCCCGCCCCCATTCCGAGCACGCGGGCCAGGAACGCGCCGGCTGGGGGAATCTTTAAAAAAAATTCAAACCCCGAGTTTTAACAGCATGGCCGCTTCGTCGATACTGGAAAGTGCTTTCGCTTCTTTTCTTTGCCGCTCCGAGAGTTTGATAGTTTTTTTTATCTTTCGGATTTTTTTTTAAAACCCTCAACGCAGGAAAGGGAGGAGGAGGGGGGGAGGGAAATTAAAAAAAATGTTGTCCTCTGACGTTTACCAATGGGATGAAGGTTTAGTAAAGTGGAGGTTGTGAGGAGGAGCCGGGTGGCGGTGGGGGGGCTGACGTGAGCTTCTGATGGAGCTCAGCCAATTGGACTTGACGTCTGTTTACACGCACAAGGGCCCGGATAGTGCCAGCTCCGTTATCTTACGTTGGGTGAGAGTCTGAGGGGAGGGGGTTCCTGAGGTGTTGGCAGAAAGGCTGTGATCACTCAGCCTAAATCACCATCTAAACCTCAATTAGGGACAGCTATAGACTGTGCCATTGCATTGGAGTTAAATCCAGCTTTTTAAAAAAGTCGCAATGTCACGCACCAATTTTTAAAAAAAATGTGCAGCCCTTCTTCACTTTTGTGCAATTATCATTGTTTGTCTGGGCTCATGAATGACGCAAGTGAACAATAAAATGGACTCACACCTCCCACGCGTGCAGCCTGGGCCACGGCACCAGCTCTTTTTGTGTGTCGGCGTATTATACAAGTGTTGAATTCAGTCAAACTAATAACCATGCACTTCTTGTATGTTTTAATTAGGATTGGGACCTAACCCCAGCTAATAAAGGGTACTAAATGTGCACGATCTAAGTGGCACCCTCGGGGGAAGTTCTTGCCCACTGTAAGTAAGTGCATGGACTGCACATTTTCGCCAAGTGCTCATGCCGCCTGCTTCCGTGGATAAGTCCTGCAATAACCGAGGCAGAATCGGTTTCAAATTCAGCTCTTTGACGTAAGTTAACAAGTCACAAGGTGCAGTAACCTTTTGTGAAACAGGTGCATTGTACGCTGCTTGGGGGGGGGGGAGCCATTTGTAAGTGTGCGCGATATATTCTTAACGGCCAGCCCTTCACTTCTCCTGTTTTCTGAAGTGTTTTTTTACGGATCAATGTAAAATGCTGTTAGGATCTTATAAACATAGAGTTGGTACGTGAAAACTTTCTGCAATTTTAAAATTGCACAATCAGAATATGTTCTCATGAAATGAACATCTTAGGAACAATATGATGCAACTGTATGAAAATATTTACTAAATTATTTTTTAAAAACTTCCCGTTGATACACATCTGTTACGGTGGTAGTTTTAGAATTGCATGATGGTGCTTATGTAACCAATTTAAATTATTTCATGAGAATGGTTACATTCCAAAAGTTACAATTTAACTCCCACTGATAGACCCATAAAATCTTTGCGTTGAAATTAGTACATTTATTGCAACAGTACTTTAAATCTCCATGCCATCCCATCCCTATTCCCTTCTTCTCCAGTAATCCTATGCCATTTCAATTGGGTGTCGATTTAATTCAGTTGGCTGGACAGTTGGTTTGTGAAGCAGAGTAACACCAACAGTGTGGGTTCAATTCCCGTACTAGCTGAAGTTATTCATAAAGGCCTGACTTCTCAACCTTGCCCCTTCCTGAGGTGTGGTGACCCCCAGGTTAAAATCACCACCCGTCAGCTCTATCCCTCAAAGGGGAGAGTAACCTATGATCATCTGGGACTATGGTGATTTTCTTTGGGTGAATGGAATCAAAGGTTATGGGGAGAAAGCAGGATTAGACTATTGAATTGGATGATCAGCCATGATCATGATGAATGGCGGAACAGGCTTGAAGGGCCAAATGGCCTCCTGCTCCTATCTTCTGTTTCACCCCAAGATTTGTGTTACACTCTTGTCTTCCCTCCAATGGTGTCTCACAACAAATGAAAACTCTGAAAAGTACTTTTTCAGTTGATGCTTTTTTCAAGTTATGTCACACATTATGAATTCATAGTTAAATGAGTAAAAATGGGGCTGCACCTGCAATGCTGCTGCCAGTGCCAAAGTACCTTTGAGACAAGAATTGACTTTTTCCCCCTTTGCACTAAAAAATGTATTAACTCTGGTATCTTCTCACAAACAAATCACTATCTCAGGTCATTGTGAAACCGAAACCCAATAAAATAAAATCTTTCATTTTCCAAGGTCTCATTCTAGTTCATTGCTTGACCAGACCCCCTCAGACTCAACATTTGGTTGGCTGAGTTATATCAGATTATTAATTCAAAATCTGAATAAAAAAATCAGAAATACTCCCATTTCATGATGAGGAATCTGAGACAGTTCAGTCTAATAACAAAAACTGAGTTACAAAGTTCTGCACATTTGGAATATTTGGTGTTTCAAATAAATGTCAAGTTTAGCAGAATTTGCCTTCTATAAGCAGGTATAAAATAGTCCATTAACACTGATAAGGGATGAGCAGCAATAGTTACTGTTAGTTCACAAACAGCAACGGCATTGAGGCTAATTGATTATGTTTTGCAATTGAAAATGCCACTGGCTTATTTGGATGGGATATGCTATTTACAGGCATACTGCACAAAATATCAATAATTGAAGTGGGATGCTGTGGAGGTGGTACAGTATTTTTTTAAAACACACTAAAACTGTACTGCTGTTACATTTTTCAACTCCTCTGCAATAAAATAAAAATAATTACTTCTCCCTTCATATAGAGGTTTGCTGCACAATAATTTAATCAGTTGTTTATCTACCTATATATTAGTAGCAAGGAAAAAAACTTGAATTTATATTGTGCCTTTCACCATCTCTAGTCATCTCGAAGCACTTCACAGTCAATTAATTACATCTAAACATGGAAACAGGAGTAGACCATTCACATCCTCAAGCCTGTTCCATCGGTCCATAAGGCTGTCCTGTACCATCATATTTTATATCCCTTGATACCCATATGGAGTGGCAGTTTTGACTTTTGTGCTCAAACCCTGGAGTGGGACGTGAACCCAGAATCCTGCAAAGCAATGGCAAGAATACTACCATCTGAACCATACTTCAGAAACAGCAAACATTGAGAATTTGGTTAAAGTGGAACTCTTGTAAGAAGTAGGTGAGTAAACTTAAACTGAAATTAAGTCTAACCACCAAGTTAGTCATTACTTAACTGCTACTGATAGGCAGCTTCTGTCAGCTTTAACTGATTGCCTGCAAGGGGCTAATTACTATGAGCAAGAAACTGACTGAACATGTATCTTGGGTGTGGCTCAAAAAGGTGTGTAAAAGTTAACAATTATCTGCTTGAAACACAGACAGATTATAAACAGAGCATAAATGTGGGAAATTTGGTACAGAGGAGGAAGGTTGCGCTGCTTTTTGCCTCCAATATTTGCATATTCATATTACTGGTACATATTTAATAAGATCTACCAATAACAAACAATCTTGAACTTGAATTAAATAAAACCAGGTTAGATGGGAATGGCAGCAAAGGAGATGGGTCACACCTGCAGCAAGGGGGAGACAGAAGGATAACTAAGATAACCCCAGGTACTGTGCTGTAGAATCAGTAGCCTTTGCCCTTATACAGCAGGTATGAGGTTCTTGCTACCTGTGTGGTTGGCCTCAGTAACCTGGCAAATAGAATAATTGGGATAATTAAAGTAAAGTTTATTTATTAGTCACAAGTAGGCTTACATTCACACTGTAATAAAGTTACTGTGAAAATCCCCTAGTCACCACACTCTGGCACCTCTTCGGGTACACTGAGGGAGAATTTAGCATGACCAATGCACCTAACCAGCATGTCTTTGGATTGTGGGAGGAAACTGGAGCACCTGGAGGAAACCCATGCAGGCACAGGGAAAATGTGCAGACTCTGCACAGACAGTAACCCAAGCCGGGAATCGAACCCAGGTCCCTCGTGCTGTGAGGCAGCAGTACCACCGCGCCGCCACAATGTTAACTATGTTTCTCTCTCAGACTTGCTGAGCTTTTCCTTCTGTTTTTATATTAATTAATTATATCTAAAGAATAAAATGCTAGTTTTTTAAATACTTATTCATGGATGTCATGGGTGTCACTTGCTGGCAAGCATTTATTGCCCATCGCTAGTTGCCCTTGGAGTGCAGTTGAGAGTCAACCGGGTTGCTGTGGCTCTGGAGTAACATGTAGGCCAGACGGTAAGGGCGGCAGATTTCCTTCCCTAAAGGACTTTAATGAACCAGATGGGTTTTTACAACAATCGACAATGGTTTCATGGTCATCAGTAGATTCTTAATTCCAGATTTTTTTAAATTGAATTCAAATTCCACCATCTGCCATGGCAGGATTCTAACCTGGGTCCCCAGAACATTAGCTGAATTTCTAGATTAATAGTCTAGCGACAATGCCACTAAGCCATCGCCTCCCCAATTAATGGACACATAAGATTGTCATGAAAACCCATCTGGTTCACCACTGTATAGTCTTTACTAGTCTGACCTCTGTGTGACTCCAAATCCACAGCAATATGGTTCACGCTTAACTGCCTCCAAAATGGCCTAGCAAGCCATCCAGCTGTATCAAACCGCTACAGAAAAGTTGAAGAACAATAAAAACAGATGGCCTACCTAACATCGGCCTTGGTACTGGAAACAATAAATGATCACATTTGCCCTGTCTACCCTGAAAAGTATTTCTCACTAATATTTGGAAATTTGTGTCAACAGTAGAAACTATCACAGAAGTACAACAACAACCTGACATAGTCCTAATCATCAAATCATACCTTATGTAATTCGAACACCAAAATGTACCTTGCAGCTAATGTCCCAGACTCCTTCATCATTGTTCCTGGATATATCCTGTCCCACCCTTATTCAACAGGGAGGGAGTGGCTGTAAAAGTTACCAACACTATTTCTGGAACCCATGAGTCCCATGGCATCAGGACAAACAAAGATTACCACCTACTTCCCACCCCCAACTGATAAATTGGTGTTCCTGCATGCTGAACACTACTTAGAAGAAGTACTGAGGGAGCAAGTGCATTAAATATAGCCTGGATGGAAGACTTCGATGTCCATTACCAAAAGTGACTCTGGAGCACCATGACTGACCTAGATGGCTGAGTCCTGAAAGATGTATTTGCCAGACTGGGCCTGCAGCAGATAATGAGAGAACTTACAAGAGGAAAAAATCTATTAAAGCTCATCAATCTACCTGTCACAGATACTTCTGTCCATGATAGTATCGGTAGGAGTGACCATCACAGTCCTTGTGGTGGTGAATTTCCATCTTCACGTTGAGGACACCCTTTATCAGGATGTGTGGCACTATCACTGTGCTATTTGTGAGAGACTCAGAACAGATCTAGCAGCTCAAAACAAAATTACCTAACATTGTGGAAAATTGCCCAGGCATGTCCTACCCACAAAAAACAAGACAAATCCAATCTGACCAATTATTGCCCATCCGTCTACTCTTAATCACTAAGGAAAGTGCAGGAAAGTGTCAACAGTGCTCTCAAGCAGCACTTACTCAGCGACAATATGCTTACCAATTCCCAGTTTGGGTTCTGCCAGGGCCACTCTGCCCAAACTTCATTACAGCCTTTCTCTGAATATGGACAAGAGAGCTGAATTCCAGAGATGAGGCAAGAGAGGTTGCTGTTGACGACAATGCAATATTTGACTTGAGTGTGGCATTAAGGATTCCTAGCAAAATTGGAATCAATGGAAATCAGACAGAAAGCTCGCCACTGGAGTCATATCTAGCACAAAGGAAAATGGTTATGGTTGTTGGAGGCCAGTCATCTCAGCTCTAGGCCAGGAGTTCATCAGAGCAGTGTCCTGGGCCCAACTATCTTCAACTTCCCTCCAACATATGGTCAGAAGTGGGATGTTCCTTGTGATTGCATTGTGTTTAATTCTAAATCTAGTGACAACTCTTTAGATACTAAAGCAATTCACTTTCAAATGCAGCAAGACCTGGACAATATCCAGGCTTAGGCTAACAAGTGGCAAGTAACATTCATGCCACCCAAGTGCCAGGCAAGGCAATGACCACCTCCAACAAGAGACAATCTAATCTTCTCCTCTTAACATTCAATGGAATTACCTTTGTTAGATGCCCCACTATTGATATTCTTGGGGTTAAATTGACCAGAAACTGAACTGGACAAACCATAGAGGGACCTGGACTGTGCATCAGCAACACAGGAGAGTGCTAGGGAAATTTCATCAGCTGGTCTCTGCCACATCCTCGGGATTCAAACAAGAGCTAGTGCCCTTTTTGAAGCCAGCTCCACAGGCATTCAGACAAAACTACTGCAAAGTCAACTATGATGGACAGGACACTGTGTCCAGATGGCTAAAAAAAAATTAATCCACA